>NW_008709945.1:1401579-1813720 GCF_000327385.1 Lottia gigantea | reverse complement strand
TAGACGATGTACGATGTCCGGTGTGGTGGACGGTGCGGAATCGTCGATACAGTAGAAAATAGAGCAAGTGAACACACGAGGTACGGGTCCGGACACGGTGCGGACACGAATCGCTTCTACTATTTTCTACTGTATCACCAGACACCGTACATCGCCTATTCGCACATTTAGTGTGCGCCTCGACCAAACGTTTGGTTGGCGCGCTACTAACACCAAAACAACTCAACAATCTTACCTTATACCTTATGTAATTCCAGCTGATATTGCATTCAAATTCTACATTATATATTGTCTATCAACACCTGTCTAACAGTTTATACAATATGTCAGGGCAATCTAACTTTCTACCTTCATCTTAATCTACAAGGTTTCTAGGTAGGTCAAATAGTCAGGCTTGATCAACTATCTTCCTTATCAAACATAATCCGAATACGACAATTCTCCTGCAACTAGAAAAAATACGTTGGATTGAATTGTTAGACTTGATCAACTACTTCCTTAAACCTAAAACGACAACTTCTTGCAACACTTTGCGATGAAACGTTTGACGATTTTGCATTATATAAGTGTTTATGGATTATTCTATCTATTCTTGCACTTTTAGTGAGAATAGTAATGGAAGTTTTAATCTATATTTTCACATTTTTTTGCTATTCTGTTGGAAAGAACGTCTGGTAAATATAGACCAATCAGTTGACATAGTTTCAATTAATTATATGAAGAAATTGAAGCCTCAACCCCGATAGTTGCCAGTCCCTCACTATTGAGCTGGTCCGTCCCCTTTTTGTACCCCCAGTTCCAAGAGGCTAATGCCAATTGTACAATTCTCGAATTTAACTGCGATGAGGATGCAAATCGTTTGTCGCTGACACTATCAATAATACTGTTAAATTTCTGTACAGTCACAAGACAGTGGGCCTACTCGTTTATTTTAGCTTGTTTCAGTTTTTCGGATTACGATGTTTTCAATCAGTTCAACATTTTATAATAAAAATAAACATAAAGTGTTTCTTGCTATACAAATAAACAAATGAATAAAATCTTTACTTATAGAAATAACAGGGATTATAAAAACAGCTTTAGATCTTTCAGAAAATACCATTTTCACTTCAGCATCATTTGTAAATGTATGCAAACATTGGCTTGGCATAGTTTGTCGTTTTGTTTATGAGAAGAATTATTCGGCCTAATTTTTACTTGTAAAAGAAAGTTCTAGCTTCTATTAGAAAGTTCTAGCCTCTATTAGAAAGTTCTAGCTTCTATTTGAAAGTTCTAGCTTCTATTAGAAAGTTCTAGCTTCTATTAGAAAGTTCTAGCTTCTATTAGAAAGTTCTAGCTTCTATTAGAAAGTTCTAGCCTCTATTAGAAAGTTCTAGCTTCTATTTGAAAGTTCTAGCTTCTATTAGAAAGTTCTAGCTTCTATTTGAAAGTTCTAGCTTCTATTAGAAAGTTCTAGCCTGTGATTGAAAGCTTAAGCTTCTAATTATTGAAAGTTCTAGTTTCTAAATGAAAGTTCTTTATTTAAATTGAAAGTTCTTTATTCAATTGAAAGTTCTTTATTCAAATTGAAAGTTCTTTCTTCAAATTGAAAGTTCTTTATTCAAATTGAAAGTTTTATATTAGAATTGAAAGTTCTAGTTTCTAAATGAATGTTCTTAATTCAATTTAAAAGTAATTTTTTCCATTTGAAAGTTCTCTATTCTTCCTGAAAGTTTCAACTTTTAACTAAAAGATGTAGGAACATTTGACTGAATCTGATCTTCTGATCGAAGTTCTCATTTCTATTTGAACTTATTATAAGTACTATAATGGAATTTGAAGTTTCATGTTTTGTTTGAAGTTCTAGGTTCTTGAATATAACATCCATCATCTAAATTGAAAGTTTTAATGAGAATATAATTACCTGGCTTTTAAAAGAGTCAAAATTTGTCAAAAATAATCCTTTTATAATTGTGTTCTTCCACGTGTAAGCGACTTATTGAGAAAGATTTCTGCATACACGTATCAATTGCACTATACAGGTACATGAATATAATATCTAGACGTAATCAATTTGCAACATTTTTTTATTTACTAAAATCTATAATTCTGTCTGCCAAATATAATAAAATTATGGAGTCAGATCTATTTTTAGAATTTATTCAATCACGGATAGGAATTTTTCTTTGTCATATGTTCATTTCACATTGTGGGGGTTTTGATATTACCATAGTAATGTATATAGTTATTTATTTTTAGTAATATTTTATAATGATGTCAGCCTTTTTCAAATCATCTTGCTATTAATTCTAACACCTTTATTAGTTGGTGAGGTGAATTTACCTGTACTGGATGGACTATAGCTGCCTCTGGTATTCTGTGTACGTGTATATGGAATTTAATATTATTTAGAGTGAAGATGGTTCTTTAATCTCCTATGTAAAGCACTGATCAAGGTCACAAATAAGGAGATCAGCTTTTATGAATAAGGATTTATTTAACCTCATTTGTGTTGTGGTTTGGATATATTAATTGTTCTGGTATACTACCTAAAATTAGTATGTGACTTACGTAAACTTGTGAAATGAGCATTCTCACCATTTTTTTTTTGTTTTGAGTTTTTAGGAGCATTATATCTGTAGTGCTTTAAAAGGGAAAATATCCGAAATTTATGAATCAAATTGAATTTTAGTTTGTAATATATCCAATTTATGTTCAGTATATATGCCTATGTGAATCTTCACAATGATCCAGGTGAAGATGGCGTATTTGATTCCAACGGATTCGTGAGTATTTCATTTCAGTAAAATATATGGAACACATTATGTTACTGGCTAACAATTGGAATAAGTGATCAGAGTTTTTTGGATATAACTGTTCCGAAGTTGTAACTTTCTTAAGACAAGTAGAACACTCTTCTAAATTGGAATAATTCCAATAAGCGGTAAGTTTCTATTTTTGTGTGATTAATCTATTATTACAAGAACCAAGTTTTCTCCATCCTTTTCTCTGTGTGTTTCTTTAAATCAATGATGAATTTCTTTCAGCCACATTGCAGGTAACTCAGGTGATGTCATCGAACACATCCCACAAATCAATAAGCGGTCCATTGAGTCGAATCGAAACGTAATTTCCGGTGTAATACAATTGACGTTCGGGTATGATGATTTGATTTGTTACTAGTTATCAATAATAGGCTTACTTACACTTGGTTGGGTTAATATTGTTAAAAAACTTAGTAACGTATCGATATTAGAATGTTCAACTTACAGAGACACTGGTAAAAACTATATCACTTCTATCATATACCGAGTGCTTGTTACTTATGTCTTTCAAGATCATCTGTTTCCTGTATTAGACGAAATACTGATGATTTTCAGTCACTTTTAATATACGGAGGTCACATGTACATTCCGGAAATTTCTTTTTCAGACTTTTTTCGCTACTGTAAAGCATTCATGTGTTTTATAGAGGTTATAATTCTAGCTGCAGTTAACTGTAATCATTCCATGAGTCAAGCTTGCTATAGCCTATTTGTACATTATTTCTAGATATAATTGAAATTTTTCGGGAATATATTTTTATCATGAGGCCTTTGTCACCATTCCAATGTATATCAATCCCTACCGTGAAAACTCTGCCTGTTACAGTACTTTCAGTTGTGCTATCAGCTCATTTATAATATAGATCTATGAAAGACATGTCAGAGACGGCGTTTCTTGATAAACCGTCGGTCCTCTCGAATCTTTTAAGAGAAAATGGAAGGGCCTTAATTCAAATATTCTGATATTTCCAAGTCTCATTTAAGCTAAAAGACCGTGTAATTTAAATGCAACGAGTTTCACCCCACCCCTTTTTAATCGCTGGCTGTTTTATCAAGCAGAAACATTTACACAATAAATTACATAACAAAAAAAGACTTATTGAAGTTGTTATGGTTGTTACGCCTTCTTCAACAATGGAATCCAATAAGTCAATAATTGTAGACTACGTTAAGCAGGGTCAAGATCGTAAAACGTTAAACCATCAAAGCACAAACATGTCAATATAAGCATAATATTTTTAATTCATTGATTCTAAGAATCATACGGTGCAGGCTGTGTTTGGTATGTGTGAAAACATTGCAACATATTGTACTACATACACTTTCTTCAGTTTTTTCCCTAATCGCTTTAATTCGCACGATGTTTGACTGACTGGATTCACATTACATGTGTTACGGGTTCAGAGCCTTTTGGAACACTCATTTCACTTCGTTTTTACTGAAACAACTTGTATGATATAAAGTATGCATTAAAGTGCAAGGCGATACGTGACTACAGCATCAAGGATCCTATCCCTCTTCTCTGATATTCCAATAACCATTTCCAGATGCGTCAGCTTCAAAAATTAAAAAAAGCACTTTTTTGGTATCCCGTTTACCTGAAATTGAAACAAAACCGCGGCTCGCAGATGGAATTATCGAGTCCAACTAGATAGCAGGTTAAAATGTCACTCTTCCTAGCTAGTCTCCAGACAACGGATCGGGCACCAGAGCTATAAAAAGGAGGAGAGAAGAATGCCTTGTCCAAAACTTCCAACTTCTTCAAGAAAAAAGGAATTTCTTGTTTCTTCTTCAACTATGTTGAATATATTTATTATATAAATTACTATGAGTAGAATAAATACTAGCACGTGGTCAAGAATGCCACGAGGGTCACGTGACTACTGATTGGCATGCGTTAGCGATATTTTAAGGTCGTGTCGGATTTCCGCACAATATGGTCGGAATAAAATATACGGATACAAGAGGATTCACAAAGAATATTCCACATTTTTGACGTAGTTTAAAGACATTTCGTCCCAGAGATACAAATATTGTTATACTCCATATGATTTGTAATTAATACAAAATGTTACTCGGAATCAAAGGGAATAACTTGCGGGCATATGGTCGGTCAGAAAAACAGTAGATACCGATGGACGGTCAAGGTAAATCAAGAATGTCAAGGTTCCCGTTGGTGGTTTTTATTTCAAATTAATATTTCAGCTCTCTGGACTGATATCTATTTGAGAAAAGGATTAACATCAGACAAGAGGCAATAACATTGTCGATATGAATCCTTTTTTATATTGGTATACCGGAAGTTATAATCATCAACAGCAAATTATTTATGGCGTTAATACCTAAATTAGAGCGCTTTACCCATAAAGCCGCATCATCACTCTTGAAAGTGATGCAGGTAGTTCAATTGTTTTCAATTGTTTTCAACAGCTGGTAAGACTAAGTTAACTCTATTCATTTAACCATAAAAGTTTTTTCTATTATATTAAGTTTTTCACATTTATTGCATAACGCATACCATCACCGTTTCTTGCATAATCAACATTAATTTTTCATGTTATTTTCAACTATCTGCTTTATACATTTCATGAGAGTAACTTATCTGTACTCTTCGTTTGCCAATTTATTTATTTAAGAACGTTTGCAAAGTGGTGAATAAAAACCGGTATATGACTCCTAATTGTTAATCCAAAATCATTATCAGACGCAACTGGGAAATTAACAAAAATGACTATGTATATTGAATATGTAGTTGTCAATGTTTTTCAAAAGCTATGTTTTTGATCATTGGAATAATGGCTCCTTTCATTTGGCACACCTGGACACTCCTAAATCGACCAGACAAACCAACGATTTCCTACGTTCCAGACGAGTCTTATATCGTTTTATTTTCAGTATCATTTTTAATAGATGCCAAAGTTGAAGGAAGAACTTCTTGAACCGTGGGTGATCTGATCACAGTAGTTCAAATAATCAGTAAGGTCATCGTTGTATTCAAAATACATTTTCGAACGATTATCATTCCAAATTGGTTCTGTTTCTCTTCACATTCTGGGTTGGGTTCAATCAGTGCAAACCATGTTTCTGTCTTTTCAATTATTCTTTGTTTTATTTTTAACTGCACCAATTTGCACCATGGCATCACATTACAATTGTTGAAAGGTAATCATCCTTTTTGTGCCATTGTTACGTACAATTTACCGTTTGGGAATCGGCGACGCAGTCGAAGATGTAAAACTCCATTCTATTCTAGTAATCTTAAGTAAACTGTAAGACGACCCTTATCGTTTGGTGATATTTATTGCCCCGAAAACCTAAAGTAGAAGAAAGCTCTTGATTGTACACCGTTGCGCTTATTGCAAAAACTATACCGTTTCACTTCTTACAAATATCATTTCCACACCTATTCTTGTTCTTTCTATAGTATATCATCGTTTTGTTGCTTTCTCTGTGTACTATTCATTTTTCATAATATGGCTTTGAAAACTCATTAACTAAATACGAAGTCAGTTATAACATAATATATTCCTATGTGTTCTTGTTATAAATGTCGCTCAAATCTTATCTATTAACATCATCATTGGTAGCAAAAAACTGACTCTTTACCTTTCTACAGAACAAGGTAGCAGGAAATGCACCGAATCACCGACTGCACCTTGTGGTATTAACTATAAATATTCCAGACGAGGTAAAATAAATCTTATTGTTAAACTGGTAGAGCGAGAAAACAAGACCTCGTGTAGAGATAAGGTCAGCCGATGACCAGGTAGTAGGGAAACTAGACGAGCCTGGGAATAATTACGGTTGATTCTAGATTGGTGATGACTTCCAGAGATGTTCCTACCTTCAATCACACCAATTATTAACCCATTAAGTCTCTCCCACGTGTCTGTAGTACTAATCTGTAAACATAGTCTGAAAATATTATGGTTACTCGTACCTTTTCGGTCAATCCTTTCTCCGAAATATCAAATGATCAAAGCCTGGGTATCGAAGAGATTTGTGGTCAAAAGTACATGTACTCTCAAAACTCCTTTTATTTTTCTTTTGAAAAAAAAACAAATAATATTTCTTTTGGATTATGTGTATCTGATTTTTATTTTTGCATATTGATATTTCGTAATACATATTATCATCAGAAAATTTATCTTTGTCTTTTAACGTTTCAGTTCGTTATTATTGGGATTGGTATTTTATTACCTCCCTTCACTAATACTTAAAATTAGCTCCCTTGTCAAGTATTTTCCTCACCTGTTTTCTATAGTTATGTATACAGATTACTCAAATGAAGGTAATTTTAGTCTCGACGGTTACTTACATTTTGGTAATTGAAGAGTCTTGGTGTCAACATGTGTATTTTAACTGTCTAATTTTACATTTCATTGAACAGTTTTAATTCTTGAAACAACAATCAGTTATTTAGCTGGGAAATACGTCGGATTTCTGTTGGTCATATGATAACTGTTGGCAGTTAGGTCGAAGGTCAAGTTCACCAGGCAGTATGCTAGTGCATCTTGTCGCTAAAGGGTAGCGAGCTGGTTTTCATATGAAGCCCTTGAGTCTGTAGACCACCCGTCTCCTAACCATTGAGGGTTCACGAAGATTCTATATTCTTTAATTGCACAGTTTGTTGTTCGGGCATATTGATCTGATTGGATCTAAATATGTTGACCTATATAGTAATAGCAGACCATAGCAGCGAAGCAGACCATGCTTACTCTTTTCGAAACACCCGATAGTACTTATCTTTGGAGGAATCCACTACTATAATATTCTTACTCTTGATTTTGCCATGCTTTGGACGAGATTTTTATTAACGGAATTGTCTTGCTTGTACGGATTTTTATTGCCTTTGAATTGTTGTGTTCCGTAAGGAAACACCGTTGGGGATTGAATAAAAAAAAAACAGTACTAACGATAACAGAAACTTTTCATATGCGGAAGTATGTCAATCATAAATGAGAAACTTATTTCTAAAACACTCCAAGCGTTTTGCTGATTTCTGGGGTGACATCTTGAATGACAGTTAGACAGCTACCAGCAACTAGTTTATACAATAATGCATCTTCAAAATGTCATTCTATTACGAACCTTATACCTTGACAACAATTGGTATTCTTCTTATATCACAGAAGTGTTCGATTGATTTCTTTGAATTGTACGCTGGCGAATACGGCCAATCAGATTCCTCGATAGAAAGAATGGCTGCCCGTGTAACAACTAGTTCTCGTCTGCGCTGTGAACATATAAGAAAAGTGACTAATAATGTCAAGGTATTAGACCAAGTTGACGAGTTCGTATACCTTGACGTTGTGAAGATGAATATAATGACATGTCGATTTGCCGACTTGCACTTAACCAGTGAAGAATGTTTTTAATTTCCTAGTGTTTGAAAATCATAGAGTGATTCTGTAAACAAAGAAATTAGCTTTAGTCTTATATTCCATTCGCATTTTACTCAATATTCATATTACTAGCATTTAACCAAATTCCTAACATTGTCGATGTATTTAATGTTTTTATTTTCCTAACGTTGTCATTTCCTACAGATTGTTAACACAAATACTCGAGATATTTCGTTGATTATTGTGTTATATATTTGTTTTACATGTTGTATATTAGTGTCTCCGCTCAAGCTATGCCGATATGTTTGCCATCAGGGAGTTATTTCAGTTCGTGATTGTGATATAATTGCTATACGTCTGAAAGCTGCGGTGACTCTGTGAGTTCAATACTTGCTCATTTACTTGAAAACCAGGGATCAATCCCGGCAAAGGTCTAGGGTTTTTCAAGCCGGTTTCTTTCTGTCCTGAAAAGCATCTATTCGAACTAATGGTACAAAAAAACCGTGGTTCTGTCTGCTACAGGCTGTGAGCGTAAAAAATCTCTCGACGGTTCGAAACCAAAACGATTAGGCCAATGCCGCTGTCCCAGATACACGTCCACACAATTTATTTGCCTCAAACGCCCCACTTACTTACTATCGAACAATTCCAAACAGACTTTTGTAATGTCGCATGGTTGTCAATGTAGCTAAGATTGAAATGGAGAATGGTCCTCTGTTGTTGTTCCATTGTATGCGTGTGGACTGTTGGCTTTAGTGTATTCAATAAGATGAAATAAAATAGATTTTACTTCCTTCCTTTCTGCACCCATTGTGCTATATTGAAGACAGTTGGTTCAGACGAAGAAGTCGGTCGGCTTTGTTCTTTGACTGACATAATCAAGGCAACTTGACTTTAAAAGCATGATTTAATGACAGTCGGGACTATTTTAGGCATGTAACTGGTACCAAAGCTATCGAGTGTGTACAGTCGACTCCAGTATATCACAGTGAGGGATATTAGTCACATGGCAAGTAGATTCATCTACTTTATTTATGACGGACGACTTCGCTTCGAGTATTTTCACAATATCAAGTTATTACGAACTCTGTCTTATGCCTTAACCTCATTAGACACTTTCTATTATCAGGGTAGTTTGTAAATGCAGCAATTTGATTCGAATGTTAGTCAGCGAATACAGCCAATCGGAGCCCTCGACTGAAAGACTGTGCAGTATGTGCACATATAATCGAGTACGCTGATACACTGTATTCGCTAGCGAACAATCCAATCAAATCCCTACATTGATTATCTTCTGTGATGCCAAATGATGTCGAGGTGTTAGACACAGTTTGTTATACTTTGAAATTGTGAAGATGTACTTCAAAATGCTGTGTTATTACTTACTGTTTAGTACATTATTTATTGATGTACTCGATTACCTATTATTTTCTTACCTTCATTACTGGTATCATCAGCATTGTTACTTCATTAATTTAAAACATAATGTTATTCCATGTGCTCCACTTTGTTAAAGTGCTTACTCTTTTCGAAACACCGGATGGTACTTCTCGCTTGAGATGTACTACTGTACAAATACTGCTCTCGATTTTCCATGCTTTGGACGAGATTTTTGATTACTGGAATTGGTTTGCCTTTACGGATTTCATTTTTGTGAGATTTTAGCCTGACATACGTACTTGCATAGCTAACGAGGGTGAGTGGTTGTTTTCGGCCCTTAACTCCCTGACTTGAAAAACGTTGACCTATACAGACACAGGTTATGCCATGATGTGTGTTTTAATTAACCTTTTGAGACAAATATCATATACAGGGAAACTTCAAAACGAAACTGTCCATAGTAAAATAGACATTTTTCTTTCTTTTTTGTAGTAATTTTGATTTAAAAAAAACTGACTGGATGATATGAGCTAATTTTTGTCGCGGATGTTTTTCATTATATAATGTTTAATAATGAAACCAAGGTGAAGGCAATTAACCATGAGTAAATTATCTACTATATCATATCTTGGTTTATACATTTACTATAAGATTATAAAGAGTTGTGATTTACTTTCTAGAAACTGACACATATTTTTACAGCTTACGCTTTTAAACGGTGGCATAATGCATACATCACAATCGCGATACGTTCGGGGAGATGTAGATTTGCTTCGTTTCCTTACGACAAGAGTGCATACATGGAATAAGTTGGGAAGCATACACACTTTCGCACGTAGATTTGCTACGTTTCCTTACGACTAGATTTGCTACCTGTACTTACGACAAGATTTGCTACAACGATTTTCGGTACTTGTCATTACGACTAGATTCGCTACATGTTATTGCGACTAGATTTGCTATGTGTTATTACGACTAGATTTGCTATGTGTTATTACGACTAGATTTGCTATGTGTTATTACGACTAGATTCGCTATGTGTCTTTACAAATTGATTTGCTGCGAGAATCGCTACGTATCGTTACGGCTTGATTTGATACGTGTCTTTACGACTTGATTTGCTATGTGTCGTTGCGACTTAATTTGCTAGGTGTCTTTACGACTTGATTCACTGTGTGCCTTTACGTATAGATGGGCTGACTAGAGCCATCTACTGATAAGGAACGACTTGTTCAGATAGACGCAGAGGGGTTGTTCTGTTGCAAACTTTTACGACCCACTATATCATGTGAAACTTGGCTGTCGATATCTTCATTACATCACCAAACTAGTCTGCCATACCAGATCAGTCCTGGAAGAAGACATGAGTACCAAACGTTTTACTTATATATCCAATCGTTCTGTATTATTTCTGTTATTTCGAGTTAGTTAGGTCGTTGCCTGAAAGTTGGTAAAATAATTTACAATACTCAATTATCCTACATTATAGTTTTAACATCAAAAGAATCCATAACCATGACTAAAATCTTTCACAAATCGTACGTTTGATTTAAAGCCAAATTCTTCCTAATTCGCGCCTTGTTTTCTGTCATTTTTCAACCCGTTTTTTGCAAATTTCTTTTCTATTTTTCGTTCTTAAATGAATTTATATGTTTGTAAAGTGTGAATTTGATCGTAATAGAGACAAGTATTCTGTTACAAAAATATTTCAAGATGAGATAATTTTATTCACAGACGAACGATTAACATTCTGAGGTTCCAACAATATGTAACAATCTGCAACCGTATCAACACCTCATCGACAAGTGTTTTACTGAGTTCATGGTGAAATAATATTGTTGGTTGAGATTCCTCAGTTTGTGCGGAATGGCATTGTCGTCTGGTGCAATTGTTTCAGAGACCCTCTCGGCAGGAGAAATTCTCCTCAGAAAGTGAATCTAAATTTCAGAAACTTTTTTATGAAACGGATTTTTTTTCACGATACAATCAGTTGAGTTCTAGATCTTTCTCCTACTCAGCCACAACAGCAATAAGTTTTACTCATGTATGCAACTGTTAGTGTCTTTTATGATAATACATTGCCATGGTTCAAATTCTTTCGCAAACGAACTACACGTTAAATCATATGCCCATTTTCCGACAATTTTTCTCAACTTCGTATCGATTCTCCCGCCAAAGGAAGCGATCCTTATCACTGTACAATCAGTTCCCGTCACTCATTCAACTACTGTGAGAAATCTTTGACATAAGACCACCGCCATCTATTTTCACCTAAATGTCCCTACAAATCACCTTCCTTTATCCCCAGACTAAATTGATATCTGATACTTGACGAGTTTCACCAAATTTAATCGAATTAATCTTCGTACTTCAAAGGCGAGTCGACAATACAGATTATAAGAAGTTCAGTTAATATTATAAGAGGGCGTTATACAAGGGAGCCGGAACAACAAAAGGGGATTGGGTATCAAACTAATACCCATATACGGGACTTTCAAAAGGGGTATTTCTAAGAGTTTGTACTCTAATTCTCTTGCATTTTCATATTCAAATGGACGACAAACTAAAGAGTTAAGTTAAAATGTTATTTGTTTTGAACAATTCCTATGCACCCGTTATAGTTACTCTTTAATCAAATCGAAAAATAGTAGTTAGATACCAAAGTAGAATCCATGGTTTTTTGAAAAAAAACTAATCAACCGAAGAAAACACAAGCAGGTAGAACGTTTAAGAATTCTGAACACAGAAAAGTGCAAATGTTTGTTTTTGACAAAATTATGACTGATCGTTGAAGTTGTTAGATCTCTTTCTTGTTTCATATAAGTAGGCTAAAAACTAGAGACATAAGAGCTTATTGTTAATATACAAGCGTTTTATATAATAAATGAAAATTTGAAAATTCTGCATTTTTCCACTATTTGACTGTACACATAAATTACAGAATAAAAAAGGATGAAGATTTGAAGTGTAAAATATAGTAAAGAATCGTTGAAGCAGAACAGTGGGGTATAAAACCTGATATTATATTGTATAAAGAGATAGTAAATGACGATGATGATGATAATGGTGAAGATGACGAGGATGCTAGTTTGTGGTACACCTGTCGATAGCTCTTGTCAACATGTGACGGAATGAACAACCTGTCCCCCATCCCACCTGCCGGCCCTTCAAACTCCCTTACAATACATGCTCATTTTAAAGGACCGATAAATTCGGGTTGCAGCGACCCACTTTGTCTCCTTTTCAACAATATCAAAATACTGATTTAAATACATCTGGCTTTTCTATTCATCTCCCTCTTCTGTAATTTGTGCTTAGATAATGCGAATTGAAGATGACGATAGCTTCAGGTATCCCAATCAACTTTTTAAATTCTTATGTCACCTCGGCTTTTGAATTCATATCTTATCAAAGTACACGTTAACCCGAGAACGACCTGAATATTTTGAAGGTTAACTGCGTATTTTTTCTGTGAAGGTGTAAGATAGTTATGTTTTATTTACGAGCATTGTGCTTTAGTAGTTGTTGGCATATTTGGAATTCTGAATTTCAGTTTCGCTAATTACTTATTTATTGTTGCATATTTTATGACTGAATGTTTATGCAATTGCCTTTCATATCACATGCAGTCTTGTAAGTAAATTAGTAATTTGATCACAAATGCGGTGCCTATATCGAATTTAAATTGATAACAAATAAATTTGTATCAGCAAGTTGCCATAATATTGTACTTTCCAAGCAAAATAGTAATTTCCCAGTAAAATAGTACTTTCTCAGTAATATAGCATTGTTCTTGTAAAAAAAAATTATTTTTACCTGACAACCTTTTTTGGGGGGAAAAAGGGACGATACTGTAGTCTTATATTCGCACATTTTTTTAGCTGAGCTAATCAGTGATAGTGTTCACAGCCTTCAAATCCATTGTTTGCTCAAATTTATCTGCGTTTGAATGTTAAAATGACGAATCGTCAATTTACGATACTCTGTGATATATAGAAAAGAAATAGAATTAGCGAGTAAAATTCTTAGTTTTTTTTAAAGGAATTATGTGATTTTCGTAAATTATTAGTACCGCTGAAGACTATTCAAGACTAAAATCAACCCCCAAAAATGGCACACCTGTTTCTTTTAAGTTTAAAAACACGTGGATACCGAAGCTGGTGGCAATACGAGCAATCTTTTAATCTATCTATAGTGTATTTATCCTGAAATATCATTATTTTCACCTGAATTCTGATCACTCACCATGGCCATGTAATATATTAATTGTTTACATACAGTTATAGTAGATCAATCATGACTTATAGAGATCGCCTTTCATTGTTTAGAGTTCTCATACACATAATATTCCCTGAGCTGGCCATCCAGTGAGTTTACTATGAAAACAATTACTATCTGATTGAAATCTGAGAGGACCTCGACATATTTCAGCCAACAATCCATCATTTACCATCAAAACACTGGAGGTGATTCAATGGATTTCACGGTGGCTCATTTCAACAAAGATCTAAACGGTAATTTATCTCGTGGTTAGTCACTGAGTAATTCATTTCCAGTCAAATATTGGTGATAATTTTCTTATATTTAACATCTTAATGACCTATTAAAGCAGCACCCCCTACCACGTGGGACGAATTTAAACCATGGGGCTCCTTTTCCTTAAACCTCCTTTCATACACTCTTGTCATAATAATGAACCATTACAGCTAAATGCTTAAACTTAAAGAAGCTAGCCAAGATTCAATTTCATATACAGTACATAGTATGGCTTTGGAATAGAAATTTAGTCAGATTATCAAATCAGGCTACCTTCATGAAGTTTTGAAATTAGATGTCACATTGTCACATGTCAGGATGTACTCACGTCGATGACATTTCAGCAATACGGATATAAGTTTGAAATCTCAGTTTGTGTATACCATATGTATGATTTCTGCAAAATTGAAATCGAACATTGTCCTTCAAGTATTTTCCCAGAGAAATAAAACCGAATAATACCATGAAAAGTGAAACGAGGTAATTTTTGCCATGACGCTGGCGTTTGGACACCACGTTCTAGATCGAGAACGTCAACTCATGTTGACTGTATTATGTGTACTAGTCTCTTTAAACCCCAGGAAAACACCCCGTTACAAGTCATCCCTGTATGCTCTCCCCATTAAATTGGTCACCCGTATTGAAACCCCTGTGTAATATGATATTAATATAGGGTCATTATCAAGATGGCTTTATGAAAGGTGTTATTCACAATACAATAATGTCTTAAAGTTATTACTGGAACCACAATAGAACCAGCCACAAAACGTTCTCTTCAATTATCACTAAGCTTTGTACATTGGTAACTGAATTGCCTTATGCCGAAACTACCTTAAAACGATTCATGTCTCGCTACAAGCTCAATATCTCTGAAAACAAAATTCAAGATTGTCCGCATCTTGAAAAATTTACTTCATCTTGCCCTCTACCCCTACTATCTTAATCTTAATCTATCAGTTTTTTGAATACATTTATATCTAAATTGACGCTGAATGCTAAATACCATTATATTTTTATATAATATAATATATAATTATAGTGTACGGAGAAGCCTTTTTAAACAATGGGCATGGATACGTTACCTTGGTGTTCCTATAATATTGAAATTTGAAATTTTTAAAGAGAAGTTTCACATCCTAAATTTAGCTCCTAGTTCGGTTAGTTAAGACGGACAACACCATTTAATGCAATGAGACAATATTTGTCTATTCCTTTTTTATTTTCAACGTTTGATGGATATATATTCGGTGCCTGCAGAACACTGCTCTCTGTGTGTTTCATTTGAACAACTTTATGCTGTTCCACCGACATTATTACTAGGAGGGGACCTAAGTAAAAAAAAATCTAAAGGTACTAGACCTATACGAGGATCGAAAGCCGGAAAGCGGGTAAGCGTCTAATTCATCAAACCACGACGGCTCTCGACGTTTCCATTATTACCTCCGCTACAGGCAATTTATATGTTAATAGTTGCTATTATTCCGCAGAAATTAAGTGTTTACCTTCCACGAGATTCCCACACGTCTCAGATTACATGATGTAATTTATGGAATGTATCGCAATACTGTTTCAAGGTAAACCGTTCTTGTCAGCTGTTCTCAACATCTTTTAAATGTTCTTTGTAATAAGGTGTGATTCCAATAGCAGTATGTGTATGTGCCTCCTTTGAAAAGCTTATTAACCTGTTTTTGTAACCTGTGCTGTGCTCATTTTACTTTGGGCTCGTTAGTTTAAACATATTTTATAGGAAAATATTACAAAGGGATGAGGACAATTTTTAAAAATATGCTCGTTTGATTGTCGAACGCAAAAATGGAGGTTTTCTATTCGGCAATTTGCCCAGTGGAACCACTCGAAAGCTCCAAGCTGGCTCTCAGCCGACTTTTTCCCTCTGTGAAAACACAGTAAATAATTCATAGGCCTTGATTCTTGACAACTATAAAGTGTTAAGCTTTACGAAAAATAGCTACTAATGTAACCGTAATGGACGAACTTTCTCGTTTGTCTAAAAGATGACAAGAATATACAAACAGAAATGAAGATAAGACTAAAATGCTTGCATAACCTGTCGACAGGTTATGTGCTATGCGATCGTAGTAGATATAGTAATATAGTAGATATGATTGATATTTTTTAGAAGGGTCATCTTTGAAGAAGTAGAATGTAAAGATAAAATAGGTAGATCTGACCAGTCTTTTACAACTGTTATGTTTAGTCCTATTCCATCAAACCATTTCCGTAACTGGTAATGTCGACATTTGCTAGGTCATTTCGTACCCCACATTTCTTGGCATTATTTTTATAATGTGTAAAACAATTAAAATGTACAACTAAAATAAATGTAAACCAAACTTTATCAGTTGTATTCATATTTATGCTTGAGTCAAGCATTCCCAAAGCGGCCATTAAATTCAATAGAAACCAAACAAACACAGATCTTTACTTTGAACTCATTTCAATTCAGATTAGATTTGCCGATAACATTCTTTTGTTGCATCTTATCCTTTGCATATATTTCTCATACAAAATGGTCTTATCGTTTTCATCATGAATGCAGATTAATTTATTGAAATATGCATTCGAAGCTATTATCAATGACTTATACATGGACGTTTGGGCTTTGTTCTTTTCTTCATGTCTAAAGGTCAAAATGCAGCAGAATTTAAGAGGAGTTGAATGTAGACCTTATCTGTACATTTTGTATTGTTAGAAGTCAGAATTTTTAATTGAAATTATTAACGTTGTCTCAAAGCATGTGTATTCTGTGGGAAAGTGTTTCGGAATTTCAGGTCTAGCACATATTCAAACGGGGATCTTGGTGTGAGGCTTATAGTCATTATAAATGAAAATAAAGCAAATAAAGAATAGAAGGAAAAATCGCTCAAATAGCAATTCAATATTAAATCGAATGATTGCCAAATACATGATGAATTTTGAAAGCATCATTTCACACAGCTGTATATTCTGGAATCTGTGAAGCCTCCATTTGTGTTTTTACTATCAAATAGAGATTTCAAATCCGTGAGAACGACAATTTGATATTGAGGAAAAACGTAATAACGGTAATGACAATTCAACGCAACACGACGCTTTAACTTCGTATAAATGTTCACAGAGTAGTTCACCTGCTCAAAACGAGAATACTACTGCTCTAATCACTGAATGATTTACAATTACAGTTAATCAACTCAGGTTAAAGGTCAAGCTTAAAACTTTCTGGCCGATTGACCACTGTGGTCGAATTGATTAGTTTCATAGTATCGAATCAGTTTAAGATTTCAAAACACTTTTCTTCACGTTTCACAATCTAATTTATTTCTTCTGATGTTTTTCAACAAATTGTTATTTCGCTTAGCTTCATTAATTTGATTCAGTATTCAAGTTTTCTCCTTCACCAAGGGCTGCGTTCGTTTGATGTTTCCCGACTAGTTCTCACCTGTCAATGATTCGATTGACTCGACAATAAGAACACCTTTAATAGATTGGTAATTGAAAATACGGCTCTAGCTGTGTGTGGTGGTTGCAGATATTTACCGTGAAAAGCACAGGTAAAAAAATCGCATTAGTTTATATATTGAAATTTCATCAGAACAAAAGTTGCAAAAGCCCTTAGACATCATTTGCAACTTTTGAGGTGTTGACGTCATAAAATGTTTAGTTTTAATGGAATTGGAAATGCCAGAACCACAGATGTCTGATCAAAAATTTGAATGATGCAAGTCGATACTATCAGTGTCCCCGATAGAATCGTCAATACAACGGCAATGATCTCAAGCTCATCCCTATCGTGAATTCAAAGCAGATAATTTGATCTAGGTTATAATTGATAATACACCGCTGGTTATTTGTACAGAAAATGTAACATTTTTTTTAATTGTGCATGTCAATTTAATCATTTATCGTAAAAACTAGAATGTCAACGTAACACTATCACAATTTGTCATCGATTTTTTAAATAAAAACATTTAATAATATTAGAATTTCGATCCGATTCGCTGCTTTTTCATGTATGGTATTTTTATTTTCGCACATAATTGCATGAAAATTCAATTGCTGTTCCGGCCGAGCTGCTTTGCTTTGTTTATTATATTATGTTCTAATTCTATTTAGCACTATGTAATCATAGAAAGACTTGTCAATAAGCTGGCGATAATTAAATAACAATTAAAATAATGTGCAGTCTATGTCAACCAAACACATTAAAAATTCAAACTTGCCTTCATATTGACATTAAAGTCACAAAATGCAGTAAATGATTGATAGATCACACGCTATTTGTCATTTGAGTAAACGAAACTGCCCTATGTCGATCTAGTTTGTAATAATTACAAGAAAATCGTCGACATTTCCTTGACATATATTTTTAACAATTATTGTTTGAAATATATGCCAGGTAAATGTCGACGGTTTTCTCTCATACGAAACTAACTATGGTTCTTACATAGAAATTTCCATGTAAGAACGATACGTATTTTCGTGTGTACTTTCTATGTGCTTCAGAAATAACTATATACTTAATCTGCCATTCCGTCTTCATTAAACCACTTAGACCGAGAGAATAGAACGCAAAGCACCATTTCTGTTGTTTAGAATCTTGTGGGTTCGATAGAATTAAATCATGAATTGCTTTTGGATATTACCAAGGATGAATTTCGAAGGTATTTTTGTATCCTTCTCGTCAAGGGCCTCATTCTTAAATATTTATTTATAGCATGCCATGATATAAAAAATTGTCCAATGATGTCAAGGTATACGGCGGAGTTCGCTATACCTTGATATTGTGAAGATGATACTTGAATAAGAATTAAATACGAACATATAACTTCAATGCAAATTACAAAATTTCTCATGGAAAGTTTTAACTGTTGTGCATTTTCAATAGAAACTGTATTGAGAGACCACCTAAGGGAATAATCTCAATAAAGATGGTCGCAATGAGCAGGGTTCACTGTACTTTAAATCTTGTCCAGGGTAGCTTTAATCTTGTGGTTAGATAGAGATCTATTATAAAAAAAAAAGATGCGAATACAAACAACCATAAAATTAATTATTAATGTGATTTGTTTAAGCATTTCAAAAGCCTTTGTTGACTTTATTAATGTTCCATTGTAAGCATGCAATTTGACTTCAAGCTATTTTCACTCTGATGTTTGATGCTTGGTTTTTTGGTGTTTGATTGGGCTGTTGTATTACTATCAATATTGATAAAGCTTTACACTTGATATGAATGATTTAATCAGATGATGATGATATGATATAAAGAATAGAATACCATATCATTGAATGATACCTGTTAATTGTATAAAGGTGGCAATTTGACTGCGATGTGGCAGCGTATAAAAGATTTTGTCACCGTCTTACATTTTTTCACATCGCCTTATCAATACAAAGATGAAGCCATGGATGACTTTATCCAAATAGCTTCATATTTGGCTTTTAATTTCAACCAATGAAAACGGCATGGACGTTTGTGACTATATAATATGCTATATAATATTGGTGCGTGTGTTAATTTTACAAAATTACAAATTTACAAAACAAATAGTAAAAATGGATATTTTGAACCGTGATTGGCCGGTTTGAACCTCACAAAAACACTAATTTTCAACAGATGCCCTGAAAAATTTGCAAACCGGTGGTTACATTGACCCTCTTGGGTGATGTCAAACTCTCACTTCCACAAAATTTACATTAAACCAAACGAGAGAGTTTTTCTTTTACGTCTAATGCAGTTTATGTAAACTGCTTACTACTACGTCATGCAACGAGTTCGTTATTTGTATTGTTTGTACCAATCTAGAAACCATCTTCACAATGTCAAGCTATTATGACCTTCGGCTTATACCTTGACTGATATAGCCTCCTTTCGTGCATCACTGAGGTTTGTTAATGCGGTGATTTGATTTGATATAGCCAATCAGAGGCCTCAACAAAAAGCCTGTAAACACTAAAACATACTGTTTACAGTCTTCTGTCGAAGGCTCTGATTGACAGTTATCCCGGGAGTACAATCCAACCAAATCGTTGTTTACAAGAGAGGCGATGCCGAAGGTCGTAACAGATTGACATTGTGAAGGAAGTGTATCACTTTCAAAGTAGAAAGTAAGGCGAAAAGTTTTACTTAAGTTATCAAAATAATATACATTGTGTACTTTGATCTAATGATCTGTATGCATGTTATCTAATACTAAGATAGATAGATACCAAAGTTTATCATGACCACCTAAACATCAAATAAATGTCATCAGCTTGTCATCAGTTTTTGGATTAGTTCAAACTTGAACACGTTTCGTCAAAAGTTATCCTTCTTGGCTGCAGTTGTGCACGTTAAAGAACTCTCGACAGTTGGAAATCAAAAAGAGTAGGCTAATTTCCATCATTGCACACTTCATGGCGTTGCCCGTTTTCCATTGAGGTACAGAGGAGTAGGACGTAAAACAACATTCATTTCATTCCTTGGACACATTAAACCATGAAATCAGATACAGTTTTCATATTGTTCAGTTCATATTGCACACATTTCATATGCCTACGTCGACATGCATTGGATACATTATTACTGGTGCGGTCGTAGAGTTTAACCATGTCTATAGTTGCTCTAGATGGTGATGAACCAATCCAATCTTATTTGACATCTTCACCACAAATGATGTGTAGGCTACATTGCACTCACAACTAAGTGACACTGAATTTCACCAGTGTATATTCATATATATTCAAACACTATACTGTGTACAAATGTATATTCATAAATTATGTTCTTAAAACTTTTGATCACAGATTTAACTTTTTGACAGCAATCTTTTCAGCTGTTTTTCTGTCTGGTTTACTGTTACTATTTAAAGGAATTTTATCTAATAATATAACATATTTTGGGCAAGCTCCTGTACTGGAATAGTCCTCACTTACAAAACTCTTTTGACAGAACTCTTGGAGGTGTTTCTCGTTGCAGTTCGAACCCGGAACTAGCACTACACATGCGCATATTTCATTCTGCAATAATGCATCTGGAACCGGAACCACAATGACGTCATCAACATCAGGGCATGTTCGAATGACGGACTCAATCCATGCTGGGTGAAAATAATCCTCGCTTCTGACGATCACTTCCGCTGTACGACCAAACACTATCAATTCCCCTTTGTCATTCACGTATCCTTGGTCATGAAGATTTATAAATCCATTTTCGTCGAATTCCGACTTAGTTAGTTCCTCATCTCCAAAGTAGCGGCTAAACATCCATTTAGTTTTGACGAAAATATTTCCATATTTGCCCTTGGGTAATGTTTGGTTATTTTCATCTTTGACTATAACTGTGTTTTCAGGACACGGTCGCCCGGCATTAAAATCTTCAAATTCACTTTCGTCTGTAATGTGTATGTAAGAAACTGCATTGGTCTCTGAAGTTCCATAGGCGTTGCATACCGAGTGAAAATATGGAAGAACAGAATCAACAAATGATTTAGATAAAGGTCTGCCACCTAAAACACAATATTTCAGTGGCCAGTTTTTTAAATTGGGTTTAGTTTTCACAAAGTTGATCAAGTCCAGCAACTCTGGCAGACCGATGATAATGGTTTCGCACCTTTCGCTCATGGTGATTTCATATACAAGTTTGTGTAGATCGTCGGTTTGAGGTGGATTGCGTTGATCAATGAACACTCTCTTCTGACCAGTTGAAAGGTAGAAGAAGGGAATTCCGGGCATCCAACTGAGTGATAGATAATTAACTATTCCCGTGGAATCGTTTCGATAGATTCCCTGTAGTACGTTAGTGAAGAGTGTTCCCGGCTGAACAATCAGCTTGGACATACCAGTTGTCCCCGAAGATAGTAAGATTACGGCATCGGCTTTTGGATCGTGTCGTATGACGTCATCATCTGTGTGTGTGATTGGACTCATCCACAGAAATTCCAAACTCTTATTTTTTGATGCGAACACGACATGTGTCAAATCTGGCAACGCGGTAGATGAAACTTTATTCTCATCTTGTACATCAAACAGTTTTGTAAATATACGGTGACGTTCTTCATCTACATCGGACGACATAATTAAAGCCCTGCATTTTGTTTTGATCAGATTCTGTATCAAAAACGAGCCATCTTTGAGAGAAAGTTTTCCATTAAAAAGAACACATCCAGAGAACAAAATCCCAAAGAATGCAATGATACCCTGTGGTGAATCTGGTAACAGACTACAAATAACATCTCCGGGGCCTAAACCAAGACCTTTCAGTTGTTTAGCAAAGTCAGTAGCTTGAACAAAGATCTCTTTACATGTAAGCGCTGTTCTTGTACCATCTTTATCAATAAAAACAAAAGCATCCGAATTCGGATGTACCTTGGCCCAATATTCTAGTCTTTCTGGTAATGTATGATTAGGATTTGGTGAGGTCATGGTGTTTCTTGAGTTGCTAGAAAAACAAATGGTAAGTATTGTTTCAAGATAGTGGTCACAAAAACAGTTCCTTCGAATTTTCATGTTCCTTGGAAGGAATGGCACTGGTCTTTTCATTGACATCTTTACAATGTCAAGTTATTACGAACTCTGTCTTCACAATGTTAAGGTATTACGAAAACTGACCTCACTATGCCAAGGTGTTCCATACACTGACTTCACAATGTCAAGGTATTACAAACACTGACCTCACTATGCCAAGGTATTACGAACACTGACTTCATTATGCTAAGGTGTTATGAACACTGACTTCACAATATCAAGGTATTACCAACCCCGTCTTTACAATATCAAGGTATTACCAACACAGACATTGGCAATGTCAAGACGTCATGGAAAGCTTTATGGTTTCAAAACAAAAATTTGTTTATTTAGAAACTAGCTTTGAAAGTACATGCAAATTTTGTGAATTTTCAACTTGAAATAATGCCCCGTAAATATATCCTTACCTTGTTTTACCTGTATGTATTATATCTTGTCATGTATACTTGGAAAGTTGATCTTTTACCCTCATATCTGTCACGTTTATACTCATTTCGGTGGTCATGTGACTTAAAAACAAGTTCGCCATTTTCGCTTTTCGTGAGTTAACCCTAAATTATCTAATAAAAATTAGATGACAATTTCATTCTCATTTGTTTTCTGATATTTTGTCTCTGGTGTAATCAAACAAGTTCCTGTTTTATTGACATTAATTTAGTCAATTAATGCGTTTCTATCCCACAATGCATTATGTCATCAAGAAACGGGTTTAACATAACTCATTTTGATTATCACTGCCTGTGTTCCGACTTCAACCGCAAGACGTCCTTATAAAGTAAATTCAATCTATACTGAATTAATATGAACACTTAATAAACTGTTTCCAACAATGTCTCAATCGTACATTTTGTGTCGGTTTTATGTATCTATATTTAAATTATTACAGAGGACTCCAACTTGAAGTCCGAGTTTATTTGTAAAATATTTATCAGATATAATGTTTTAAAAACGCCAGTGATGATATAAGATATGATAGTGAAACTAAAGGTGAATATATGGGATGGCTAATTCAGGTTACATGTGCAAAATAGCCGAGTTAGCGTATCCGGTACGGCGTATGCTGTATTGTACGGTGTGGCGTGGTCCGAAACATCTGCCTCCATCCCAGCCTCTGATAGCTATTTGTGGAAGTTGTCGGTCTACTCCAGCTCTAGTTATCAGAGGCTGGAATAGAATCTGACTTGGTGTTGGATACAGTAGAATATGGGACGGATTCGATGCACACACATCTATTTTCTGGTGCAATTTTGCGCTATAGCAAAAATTGCGAAGGGTACATGAGTGCATGTTTTTAGTAACTTTGAATCCAAAAGATAATATGTAGTATCAGAGAGCATTCATCCACAATCATCCATATTTTGCAATGGAGAAATTTAAATTACTGATCTACCTCAAATACACACGTTCCTTTTAAAGGGGCAGTTTGATTAGTTTTGTAAGTAGACAGCGGAAGTCAGATTCTCAATACAATACAAATTATAGACCATATTCTAGAGAAATACGATCCTTTGGTTCATTGGGAGAGGGAGAATAAGTTTTTTACGCATGCCTTTAATGTTTTAACGAACCAAAAATTACAAAAGCAATTACAGAGCAACATGCTTTATTTTGACTACAAACATTAATACAATTCAAATGGAATAATTAATTAAATACGCTAAATTCGATGAAAAATATTATTAAATTATTTAAGAATTCGGTAAAAACATCTATGATTAAAATTTTGCGTGTAACTGCACAATTTATGGTTGAAAATGGAAATACCACAACCTACGCCTCTTTTAAATAATAGATTTTTAAATAATTCAAATGAAATACGGTTGTTCACTACTTTGAAAATTATTGATTGTCATTTTTAATAAAGTTAATGAACTTGGTGCTTTTAACAATCTTTGTTATGTAAAGACGGATAACGTCATGAACTGTGCAATGAGGGGAATTTTCCAGGACTGCAGCACCAGCCAACTCTTTTTCGTTGATCAACTGTCGAGGATCTTTAACATGAACAGCCTGTAGCACACAGGGCCCAGGTTTATTGTCCAATTCGGACTGCATTAGAGTCATTGAAGAAACAATTGTAACCAATTACAGATCTATGGTGGCCCATGAGCGCCATAGCTATTTTATTATTTCATTTATGAAAAAAATATTCTTTTTAATTTGAATTCATTTTTATTTTACTTTCATTTCGTTTTTTATTTTACTTTTATTTTTATTTTACTTTCATTTCGTTTTTTATTTTACTTTCATTTTGTTTTTAAATTAGTTTTACTTTCATTACGTTTTGTATTTTACTTTTATTTTTTATTTTACTTTCATTTCGTATTTTATTTTACTTTCATTTTGTTTTTAAATTCATTTTACTTTCATTTCATTTTTACTTTTTATTTCACTTTCGTTTTGTTTTTAAAATATTTTTACTTTTACTTTCATTTCACTTTTTATTTTACTTTCACTTTCGTTTTGTTTTTAAAATCATTTTACTTTTACTTTCATTTTCGTTTTTAAAAATAAATTCTTCTTCATTTACTGTGCCATAGTGTCCAGATTATCCAGTCACACTTTTGTCTACCATCCAAGTGTCAGCAACTTTAACGGAAATAGCACCACATGTAGTGTTTTGGTGTTTTTTCACAAGTTCTTGTAGTTGATATTGAGGGTTACCGGTATTGGCAAAACCGTGGAATATTTAAAGGTACATACAAAGACTCTCGGAACATGTTGAGCTGTGGGTAGGCCTATAGTATCCCCAGATACACATTTTATTATAATTGTTTGTCGTCGAATCCAGACTTTTGCTGAGAAATTCCTCTAAAGAGAGAATTAAACTCCCAATATTCAGCATGCTTGCAAGGGAAATAGAGGCAGGGAAAGCTTGAGGTCGTGCAACAGATGCTGATGGTGTAACTGACAAAATATTTGTGTCGACAGGTTTATTAGTAGAAATACCACTACAAGAAGGCATATTCCTATTATGTTCATTTGTTGTGTTCATGTCAGTCTTAGAAGATTCAACGAATCTGATGTGAAGTAATTTAAATGATTTGATCTGATCTGATCAATATTTGAGAAAGATGGCCCTCGATCTCCTGCCATGATATCACATTTGTAAGATGGAATATCAAAATGTTTTTGACAAGCAGCCTTAATGCTATATAATGACATCTCCCCGTTAAATTCCACCATTGTGAGGGGACCAAGACGGCGATATTTTTGACATTTACCCTCAACATGTTCTTAGAGTCTTTGAACAGTTAAATATTCCAAGGTTTCGCCATCACTAGTACCCTTACCCTTTGCTTTCTACGTTTGGCAATTTGGGCCTTAAAATCTGTCCATTTTCGTTTAGACATATTTGCTCGGGTATTAATTATGGAGGTTGAGATACTATTTTATCTTAAAATCTAAAGAACTTGTGACAAAACACTACATGTGGTGCTATTTCCGTTAAGGGGAAGGTTACTCGCAAGAGCACATTGAAGGGAAATAACTCCTGCTCACACTTGTATGCAATGACGTCATTGCTTGGATGATAGAAAGTGTGACTGGATAATCTGGACACTATGGCGCAGTAAATTAAAATGAAAGTAAAAGTAAAATGATTTTATAAACAAAACGAAAGTGAAAGTAAAATAAAAAGTGAAATGAAAGTAAAAGTAAAATTATTTTAAAAACTAAACGAAATTGAAATAAAAGGTACAATGATTTTAAAAACTAAACGAAAGTGAAAGAAAAAGTAAAAACGAAATGAAAGTAAAATGAATTTAAAAGCAAAATGAAAGTGAAATAAAAAACAAAATGAAAGTAAAACGAATTTAAAAACAAAATGAAAGTAAAATTATTTTGAAAACAAAACGAAAGTAAAATAAAAAACGAAATGAAAGTAAAATGAATTTAAAAACAAAATGAAAGTGAAATAAAAATGAATTCAAATTCAAAAGAATGGTATTTTCATGAATAAAATAATAAAACAGCTATGGCGCTCATGGGCCACCAGATCTGGGTGTTTCGTTTTGTGTTTATCCTGAAGGCGACTCGATATATCCTTATGTTTAGTAATTACGAATTTAAAATCCCAACCATCATGCAGGGCTGGTTATTTACATTTAAGTGTGTGCTTAACACTATAAAAAGTGTTTAGCTATCAAACACTACAATTTCAGAAATAAACACCTTGTAACATATCACTTTATTAGTGAAATATTTACTAGGTCTTCAGAGGTCACGCTATTTTGTTGATTTAAAGGGATTTTAGAGGTTTTTCTCATCTTTTTATGTGTATCGGGGACATTGATGACATCGATTCGCATCATTCTAGTTTTCAATGAGATGTCTGCGGTTCTTTAATTCGACTAAAACTTGACATTTTATGACATCAATATCGCAATTAATATTGATGTATAAGAACTTTGTGATAGTAGTAACGTCATAAAACGTGATTGCAAGAGGCACTAAGCTACCTGATGGAACCAAGGTTCTGCAAAAATGGTGATGTTGTCATTCAAGAACAAAGCCTCATAAAAGTAGAGTCAATGTCTATGGTCAGCCAATCATTAAAAAATATGAAACGGACACAGTCCACTACGCCCGTGGATAAAAGAGTTAATAAAAAAGATCAGTGTATAAATGCAGTGTGTGTATCTATTATTAATATTAATAGGTGTTAATATAGCTGACCATTACCTGCAGACAATAGTCGTCTACTACATATTTAATATACCTTACACTCATAATGACATATCATACCTGTAGAATCGGCATGCAAGGTGTTCTAAGTCATTCATTATTCAATCATAATGGACATTTGATGATATCTTATCATCTTGTCTGACACTCAGCGGGTTGTGCCTAGAAGAGTCATTCACAAAACATACAAGATAGTTGCGAAATCTCCTATCATTCAGCCTTGTCTGACACTCATTCATTTTTTTCCACAAGATACTCATTGACAAGGAATACAATACATTTGTTAAATCTCCGATCTTTTTTGCTACTCTTTCATTTAGGTTTCGCTACTCTTGTTGATTACCTAACGTAACATGAATGACAGTCGATAAACTGTGAAAAAACTGATCAAAAGATACATCAACATAGATTTCCAACTTTTGTATTTTCAAGTTCACTTCGGAATATGATGATTTCTTTGTCTAAATCATTCGAACCTGAATCGAAATTACTGAAGATAGTTTGGAAGCATCTGGATGCGTGACCAGTCGGGGTTGAATCATTAGGTTGGGTCCAGTGTAATGCTAAGAGGAGGGGGGGGGGGGGGGTTTGGTGAAGCGCTTCCAAAGTGACCAATATGCCAGACTCATCATTAGTACTAAGTCCATAGCGGTCGTGTTCTCATCAAGGGAATAATGTTATTGTATATACCTATAGAAAGAATTTCACAGTAAAATTAACGACTTGTTGTAACTCTCTATAGTATTTAATATAATACAGGAAATAAAATTATATATTTAATTTAATCATTATACCATGACATTTCAATTCATGGCCGATTCTGCCTGATTACAACCGTATTTATGTATGATTTCATTCATGCTATCTGTAGTGTATTTTTTATTGCCGTACTCTGTTTATAATCGATAATATTTCAAAACAAACACGATCCTAATTCACAGAGCTCGGTCATTGAAAGTGGAGTATCGAGTTCAGTTCTTTTGCTTTTGACTTGAAATTAATACGTTTCTTGCTGTAAGAAAATGAATTGAACATTTGTATCAAATTCGAGGAATCGAACAGGAACGATAACTCTTCCTGCTAATAGTGCTGAACTTGTCAAGAGGAGTAACTCGTCTAATATGTCTACTCTTAAAGTCCTATTTCTCTTGTCTTAAATTTATATCAGTGAAAACTGAGTTCACGATATTCTAACTCTATATTTTGTCAGAACACGGACGATAACTCGTCTAGCTTGTCTATTGTTCATGTCCTATTTTCTCAGTTTAATATCAGAGAAAACTGAGTTTACTATATTAAAATCCAAATCCATATCCAAGTCGGTAGCGAGTTGGATTGTGGTCTGCAAGGCGATTAGTTATCGTGGGTTCGAATCCTCCTCAAAGTAAGAGGATCGGGTGTTGGCTCTCACCCCCTAATACCTAAGTCCAGTTAAAAAACCTACTTCAGTTTTATTTTGTTGTTGAAACTGATTAATAAACGACTGATATAATTAAACTCCCGGGTATAAGGACAAAAGAAGACAACACTCTTTAACAAACAATGGTCAACTGACATCCTTCCTGTAAGAACAATACCTTGATCAATCACTTAGTGTTGTGGTTAACCATAATGGCACCTTCATGGGCGTATCTGAGCCGAGGGTACTTCCATCGCTGGTGGTAATGGTTAAGGTTCTCTTGTACAGAAGCATTATATTCACTCTAAGCATTCTCTCTCACCAAAATATTGACATTGAGATGAGACAAGACACTTTTGCCGTGCTTAAAATGTTATATGATTGTTCGCTATAGGAAGTGCCGATGATCCTGAAATAACATTTAAACGGGCGTATCAGAGGCACGGACACTAACATTGCTGATGGTTTCCCTGTATGGAAAGTCCCTGTTTTTTCGTACATAAACATTATTGATGTAAGGTTTCTATTCTCACTAGAATAGCTGGGCCCAATGATGTGAGCCAGAGACGTTGATCGTGCTCAAGATAGTTAGTTAAAACGTTGAAAGTTTCAAAAAACGGCGCCGATAGCCTTGAACAAGTTTGAGAAACAGTGCCTCCGATGGTCATGAAATATTAACAAAACAAAGCTGATCATATAACACTTCTTTTCTTGTTTCTGATGGTGGGGCTTGCTTCCAAATGACATTGGCGATGCGAATACGGCAACGTTATTAATACAGTCATTTTCACCATGATAAAACTCTATAAATGATTGTGCACGAAGTCCATGTAAATACCAAATGACTCCCCGCAACAGAACGCCCCTGATAGTACTAGTAATTGTACTATACTAACAAAGGGTCGTGCATGTGCATGTTAGAAAGAGTGGATCAATAACTCCTATCATTTATCATATTTAGTTTGATTAATCGGATTTTTACCTGAACTTGATTACAATTCTGACCTCAATCTTTTTTATAGTCAATACCGTTACAACTGTTACTATAATAGCCGGCGATTGAAGGTGGATTTTTATATGTTATAAATATACTGTCTTGTCAATGAGAACAAGCGATTCTTATAGATCATTTTTGTAGATGGCTTGCGCTATATCATTGGTATCCAATATGCCGGACTCTTCATACCACTATTCTACCTGAAGAATTTAAAGTGCTTTACGTTCTTATGCTCCTCGACATAAAATGATGACGGAAACATGCCTCGAACACGCCTGTCACATTTCTATTAAGTGTTGAACAACTGGTCTATGAAAAAGTGAAATGTTCATGACATGTAAACGAACACGACTTGTTCAGATTAACTTTCATGTCTTAAGGAAATCCTCGACATGCATAATTACAAAATAAACAAAAACAGCCCGTAATTCTCTTGTCATTAAGGTAAATTTTAATTGGCGAACATATTCTCCGCATCAATATGTCACGTGTCAGCCATTGTAGTCTTAATGGGGGGTCTAGTTACTGTGGATTATCTCCCCATTAATTTATAGTTAAGATTACACCAGACTTAAACGTTAATCCTGTTTTATGGGTCGTAAAACTTCACAGTACTTAACTTGGCATAGTTAACGTTATACGATACCATCTCATACTGGGATAGTCTGAATTTTACATTTGTGCACCGAAATTCATTCAACTTTGTATTGGATGTAGGTGTACGCACGTAGGCATTAACTTTTCTATCATAATAATTCAAGGCCATTCAATCTATATTGCCAAGAATTGCACGGCAATGCATTTACCATTTTTTATCCCGTGGACAGTTTTTTGCATCTATTATCGCTTGTTGTTTACTGATTTGAATTGGTTAGTTCGTTATCTCTATTCCACATGGTATTGAAATCTCTATTAGCTTACAGTACAATATTCAATGTGTATTTGAGAAAAAAGAATGTTTTTTTTAATTAAATAAGAATAGCTGTTCTGTACTGTTTCCGGTGATGCTTTTATGATTTTTGATTGGTTCTCATAATTGCTCTCGCAATATTATCCAATTAAAGTTCTTAAAAAAGTCATATTGTTACTTGCATCCTAAAACTTAAGATGTTTTGGGATATAAGATGAATTGAAACTAGACAAATACCATCAGTGCCAAATCATCCAATTGATCCAGTTCCAACTTCCAATTACCAACAAACTACCTAGTCTCCGTTATCAGATTCTGCTGGAAACGCAAAATTGTCTTCTACCAACAAATATACCTAGTCGGTAATATCAGCCTTGGCCAGACGTTAACTTGTCTTCTACCAACAACTACCTTGTCTATAACACCAGCTTAAGCTGGAAGCGGACGTTCACGGCCTGGGCAAATATACTTTCCATCTACAATGGCCCAACTGTCAAAATTGCGACTGTGTATCTATCGTGGGATACACAGTCGACAGCTTGTAACAGAAATGTCATAATTAATATGATATCCAAGATTATTTATTCAGTTTTGACAACTTGTGTCTTTCGTGGTTTTCAAGTTATTAGCTAGCTGACTTCAGATCAAAAGTTACAACTTTAAGTCTTCTGGTACAACCCTCCTGTAGTGTTGGTCGTGATCGTCGATTTTGACTGACACTTGATTGATAATCCAAGGTTAAGTCGGGTCACGGTGGACGTGTTCGCTAATTGGAAAGCCTATTAGCGTCATTTACTGGACACTGAGTTCAGCAACTCAAACCTCTTAAGCAGATTTTCGGATTTTTATTCTGTCAATTTTCATAAACTGTTCAATGCTGACAATTTTCAACTGCCCATTTGAGGAAATATTTCAATGTTTTTAAACTTTAAAGCCATCGGTTGTAACAATTTGTTTGACTGGAACATTGGATTTATGGCACTCCATTGTAAGGTTAAAACCGACAACGGACCGATTTCCGGAAAAACTGGCAGTGGCAACAAAATTATTCTTAGGTTAAGGAAGATTCGAACCAACGGCACCTGGTTAGATATGTATCTCTGTGTCACTTAGTCTGCCTTAATATTCATGCCCTCCAGTGTACGGGATCGGGTCATGGCAGCCTCATCTCGTGTCAATAATGTCAGAGCGCATTCCGTGTCAGTAAAAATATAATTCTAAGAAAATTGGTAAACTGATTCCTGATATTTACCAAGAATTGACAGGCCAAAACATGATCTGAACATTTACTATGATAGATTGCCATTCACTGTGTAAATATACACTTTCACTTCGACATTGAAATCATTTTAACAATTTTAGTTCGAATTTCTCGATCAACTCATTACGATATTGATGATATACAGATTATTTTAGATTTCGGCTTGTCATCCATTGATATCTAATACGTTAGACATTCAGTTATGTTTTTAAGGAACCTGTCCCTTCTTGAGCTCTTCGTGCAACTCGGCGATTGGGCCACTCATCAATGTTTCTGAACGAATTTTAATATATGAGGACTCGCGGACTCTCACTATCTTTAAGAGAGCATTCTGATCACAGGAAACTGTCTTTGTCCCAGACATATTATCTCCTAGCTAGTTAGGGTGGACACCTCCAAGGGTAGCATTTTTCGTACCTAAACAGAAATTCATGGCGGTATTATCTTGTATGCAGATACAGATTAGTGTTCTGACGTAAACGAAACCAGGTAATAGTGCATTGAGAATCAGCCAATAATATCAGAAGTTGGCTACCGATTGATCTGTTTACTATACGAGTTGTTTAATGTAGGTCATAGTATACACGCGTATTATAATTTTATGATAATTACTTAAACTAATTATTGATTTCATTTATTGTATGCAAGGTAGAATACAAGGTTGCCCTATTGAGCTTTAACCCCGATTGCCCTTTTACGATTTTGAATATAAGCAACACCTGTTCAGCAGTATGTCGCAATCGGCTTAGTGGGCGTTGTCCTCTGTCCTCGTAGGTAAGGCATAATACGTAACAACCCACACTCCGATTATGGTTGTTTATGGTTGATATACTTTAATATCTTATAAATAATGTAACCGCTCCGTTTCGTGAAAAGATCCCCACATAGCTATGAAAATAACAGTTAAAATTGAGTAAATACATTGACACATGAAACAAAAGAAAGTTTCGTTTCGGTTTAAAAATATTCATGGTTCATTAAAAGTTTAGATTCGCACTAATGAAACGAAAGTATATTAGTATAGGCATTAGTTCGTATACAACAGAAGTGTATGCCTGTTTGACCTGTGATAATGAAATTAAGATGTTATAATAAGTGTAATATGGGTTAGTTAAGTGAAGTATACATTACAATATTTCATAATAACTCGCTTCAATTAGGCCATATCAATTACTAGACAAGTTCACTGAGCCATTACAAGTTCATATACTATGCTCAAGTATGACTTAGTTATTGCTTGATAAGCCATTTTGGCAATAATACAGCTCTTTAGTTTTAAAGATGGCCTTAGTATTGTTCTTGGTCAAGCCATGCTTATTATTGTTGTAATAGGTGTTTTTAATTAATACGTCATATATTCTTGAGTTCGGGTGTGTGGACGTAGAATAACTTAAAAAAAAATGAGGAACTACTAAAATATCGTGACCCATCTTTAATTTTTTCTTTTAATACAAATAAGGAATTTTTAAGGGTCGTTTTTAGTAGGATAGCTAATAGTATTATATTATGAATTAATCAATACATCATTTGCTCTTTTTTTCCATTGCACAGGACACTTCTTTTTGAAGAATATAATCATCAATGTATTTAGTTGATCCCATATTCGCCATCTGTCATTTCATGTGATAAACGTCTGGATTCGTAAACTTATGTAAAAATGTTTTGCTGAACAAGTAAACGAAACGGTTATCTGTATTCTCGGCTGTCATGGCATCATACAGACGTAAGTGCAAACTGTACAATGATATACACTAGAGGGTTTATAAGGAAATTGATTGAATTTCATACCACTAGAGAACACCATGTTCTCCACGAAAGATAGCATATATACCAAATACTCTGGGGAGCGGTGTAGGAAACTAGTTTTATTATGCCTAATATTGTTGTCATTAAAGAAAAATAAACAAAGTAACGCATCATGTGAAACTCATAAAAAATAGCTCGTGCACATTCTCTGACATTAGATGCCAGATTTATTACGTAAACATCTGTTTTCCAAACATGGCGGACGACGTTTAAAGTCTCAAATTTCTTGTCTCGCGTCTTTGTGTTTATTTTTTGTCGAAGCACGCTGGGTGAAATCAAGTTATGTTATTTCTGGTTTTTACGTTGACAGATTTCTGGTGATATGAAACGAGAAAATTCCTATGCATGATGTGACTTGAAAACATCCATTTTAAAGGGATTGTAGAGAGGTTTTGCCAAACTTTTAAGAATAGGGGACACTGCAAGCATAGATTGACACTGATTTCTGCAACGTCATAATACGCTTTTAGACGAATTTTAAGTACCAGAGACGTCTGACTGCAAATTGGAATGGTATAAAGCGATGCTTGCAGTTTCTTGGCATTATTTTTTCCTTAATTTCTAAAATTCGGGTTTTTTGCTTGCATGATGGTTAATATTGCCCTTCTTTTTGGGTAAGGAGTGGCAATGCTTACACTTTTAGGAGCACCTTGAACTTTTGCAGCATCAATTTAGCAAGTCCTGCCTTTCTTAAGCTTTGAAACAGCCAATGATTTGTTTGCAATCTAAACAGAAGAATATCGAAGAGTTAAGACCCCGAAAAAGAATCCAACAATCACAACAATACTACGGTATTCTGAAAGAGTAAGCTTGAAGGGACTTTGTCGCAAAAGGAATTCTGAATTTCAGCGAAGTCATTGACTAACTGGCTTGAGAGTGCAGATAACTGTAGTAAGAGCAGCGATCTATATGAATCTGGTGCAGAATGCCGGAATATCGGACCATCTGTAAGTTTATGAATTGTTTCAAGAAGTTCTACATACCAACTCTTATATTTTAGATATGCTGTGCAGATGTATTTATATTAACAGAAAATAAAATCAACATTTACAGAGAGGAGGGTTTGCTCGCATCTTTATCTTTATTGTTGTTTCTTATCACAACTTTTTAAGGCTGTGAAATTTATGATTCCTCTTTGAGATTAAGTGTGGGCCAACCTTATACTTCGCACAGCGTATTTAAAATATCTGGTATAGGTCCTACCTTCTAAACCATCAAAGTACATCAAAGTGTATGTCTTTATCTCTGATGTTGCCTGGACAACAAGTTACATTATTCACGCCAAAAGTTGTAATTATGCAATTCCTCACAATCTTCTTCATTTTTTAATTAACCGAAATATCAGTTTTCATTACATGAGGAAAATGGAATAAAAGTTTAAACCGTGGGAATTGGGCGTTTTTGCAACATAATTATCACCAATGTCATCACAATAGAAAAGAGTCAGTGATTTTTGGCGGTAATCAGATGAGCAAGTTGCTGAAAAATCATAACAATGTAATCTCCAACCAAAATCATAAAACGATACAATCATTACTGACACGTTTGGAATTCTCATATACACCATTGTTTATTTGAAACAAATAACAAGGAAATCAAAAATATGAATTTTACATCTGTTCGCACTACGAATGTACCTTTTACTATGATATTATAGAGCAATGTTTGAATAACCTTATTGGTATGCATGAAGGCGTCAATTTGAATTTTGTCTTATAATATGTAAGCGTTATGCACCGCCAATGTAACAACCTTTCCTCTACTAGAAATCCCTATTTTTATATCTTTTGCTTTTTTTTGTCACGTTTCTACGATCGACGTTAGTCTAGGTGCTGGCACGATCTATCGGTGAATTGGTGTATTGCGATACGACATTCCACGATACGCGTATCGTATCGCGACGTCATGATACATGACAGTAGACTTCAACCACTTCTATCAACTATATTACCAAGTATCACAGTTATAAGTTATGAATTAATATATATGGAAACTCTGAAGATAAAATATTAATTTTATCCCATTACCCCATATATGTATCGTATCGTGTCCCTTGTATAGTGATAGGTATCGTATCGTGTCCCTTGTATAGTGATAGGTATCGTATCGTGTCCCTTGTATAGTGATAGGTATCGTATCGTGTCCCTTGTATAGTGATATGTATCGTATCGTGTCCCTTGTATAGTGATATGTATTGTATCGTGTCCCTTGTATAGTGATAGGTATCGTATCGTGACGCTTGTATAGTGATACGTATCGTATCGTGTCCCTTGTATAGTGATACGTATCGTATCTTGAACCTTCCCCACCCCTCACACCTTCCAATGTCAAATATATTATCAATGCTTAGAAAGAGAAGTCTGTTAATGTAAGAACGTGGTTATCGTTTCAAGTATTGAAAGATATGTAACATTGAATACTTCTGTAGATAAAATATTCAACATATCATTTCAAATACCGAGTGAGTAGATAACCGAAATATATCCTAGGGTTTTCTCAAGAAAACAAATCAACATTGATTAGCTCAAAATTGTAAAAAATATTGTGTTAAACCGGAACACCTAAGGCAAATGAATAGTATTTACTATCTTCATACCAAAGGTTCCCCCCGCCCCCCTTCTTTCTTAAATTTATAGTTATTATTATTATTCCATAGGAATAACGCTATCTGTGAGCACCTTGACAATTAGGTGGCCCATTCCCGGTCCATTGACAATACTTGGCCCCCAACCTTTCATAGAAATGCCAAAGCTTTTATCCTGTTCTAGGGAATTTATGAATTCCATAAAAAGATACACCTAGATTTAAAGGAGGTTGTACCAACACCGCCCAGGCCGAGAAGATGAAAGTCGAGTACTTAACGTTAATCAAAGAGAGCCCCTGGCTTTAAAGTGTCAAGAGTGTCTTCATTACAGCACGGCTGATTAGCAGTTCCAAACCTCTTATCAGATTGTACAATACTGCGGCAACCAAATATTACCATTGTACGGTCCAAACAAAACAAATACATCCCACTTGAAAATACCACTCTTCACCTTAGGAGGGAAATAAAACCCTCTCTGAACCTTGGGACATTAGAACAATAACACTTAGAAAGTTGTTTTTCTTTAAAACAAAGTTACATAACTCTGAAACAACAAACCCCGATAACCAACGGCTCTTGAAGATTTAACAAAGTTTCCAAAATCATCATAAGGTCGATTTAACTCATTTTGATTTGTCCAAAAATCGTTTTAAGCCTTCTGCCTGATTTACAGATCAACGTTTCGTCTTTGAACAAACGATAATATCGTTAATTGATAACCCGAGATAGCACGTGGTACTTTTGAAGTGGCCCAACTTCAAGAGGTGACGCTTTCAGGGCTATCGAAGGTTAAATCTGCGATGTTTTTGATGTGATCTGTGAAACTACTTCATTAATTTGAAGTTTTTAGAAGAAGTGTGCTAAGAAATATTATCAAGATGTGTATCTTGTGTTACTATCTGTGCGAGTATAAATTATTGGTTGAATGGTATGATACGTTCCGCCTGTATTCTAGTGTATTCCCACACTTATTGGACATTTATTTGCTGTCCATCTGACTAGGTTAAACAAAACAGGGATATTGTTGAATTTAAATAATCATTTTCATATGAATACAGGCGTCAATTCAAATTTTAACCTTTTGCTCACAATATATTTCATAGAAAACACCCTCAATCCTTGTTTTTAATCCTTTTCTGGTTCCTAGTTATCTTTTTGATGGAACTTTTCAGAGTTCTAGACCGAATTCGGTTCCTGCAATAAGATACAAATGGCGTGTAAAGGGGTGCAATATGTAACATATATTCCATGAGAGATATGACTAGGCCATGAAACTTCTCTAGAATTGTGTCTTTTTTATGGTTACAATGTTTTCTGATGGAGCAATAACCAATTGAAATGGGAACAGATAAAACAATTCCGAACGCTTTTTTTATTTCCATCTCAGTCTTCTCAAGACAAATCATCACAGTCGTAAAAAACAAGCTCAAAAGTCTCCAGAAGCAATAAATTTGTAAGTGATTTTCAAACGATGGTAATCCGTCAATTAAATTAAGATTGGGCTATCTTTAAGGTTAAAAAGGGAGGTTTTGTTGATAACATTTCAAGTATTTAACGGTATTGACTCGAGGCGGGTATATAAGAAGTTTAAGATAAGAGTTGCCTCCTCTTATCACATGAAATCCTGTATATTTATGGTATATTATGTAAGATTACCTATATCGTACGTAAGTTATTAGACGGATTAAAATCATATCGTGATCAATATCAGATTAGAGGGTATTAAATGATCTAATCTTTAACCTTATTTCACTTTGATTCTAGCTTTTCATTTTCCGATTTCTATTTCACACTTTGTAAATGTTTCTCCTTTGAGAATGCCTCAACGCTTTTACCAACGAAATGGGCTCACAGGATATCGCATAGACTCGCGCAAGTAGTCCAGTTATAATTACCCAAAGCATCGCTGATAGCTCATCAGCTTCAGAAACAAACAGAGACTTATACCATCAAAGCTACAATATATCTTAGTTCTTCTAGACGAAGGGACTGCACTAAATATGAATTAATTTTAGATGAAAGTGAAGCAATGACAAACGTTCAAGTGGGACGCGAGCACATTAAATCCTTAATTAACTATTCGCTCTTTGAATAATTAGCCCAAATTTAGAGGCTCTTGACATTAATGCGAGCTTTCTTACATGAAAGACAAATCTAACTACCATATTTTGTTAGAAGTGAAACCATATATATTCCAAATTTTCCTCAAACAGTATATGGTTGATTTTCTCCACTGAGTGAAAGAGCCATTGGAAGGTTCGACTATACAGTTATCAATTCTTTCCTCTTAAATATTAATTAATACCAAGATGTTTAAAATAGCACTTATTAACTCATAGAAACCAATTGATTTCAGCTGATAGACGCTATCTTGTTTAATGCAATTTGCACATTGATATTTCTATATTTTACCGTATACTCTCTGAAAGAACGACAAGATTCGATTCTTGTCTTGTAATCCTTTCTCGACAAGAGAATTGCACTGACCCAGAACAAAGTTACCATCAGCATTTTCCAAGTAGTTTCTCTTTATCAATATGGTTTAACATAGAAAATGAAACAAAAAACGCAACTAATGCAACACACGGTGCAAATCTCTTACGACAAGCAGTTGGTAATTGAAAGTGAATAATAATTTGTCACTATGGTCGCAAATTTTTTAGTATACACAATGTAGAACCTTTTCCATTTTTAGCAAAAAGACCTTAAAAACCATTTCAACTTTTCCTCGGTCTCGGCCTCTGCTTTCGTAATTCAATTGTTGTACTGTCACTTTCATCCTTTTCATTTGTTAATCATATTCTTATAGGTTTTTCTTTTCAGTCCGTGAATTTGTCATTTGCCCATTCCGTTTGATCGAATTGAAATGATATCGGTACTATAGTGACGAGAATAAATTATAGTGAACAATTATTAAAATACACCACGGTAAATCGACTGAATTTTAATAACACTAAATCAACGCATTCCTTTTTTATTGCACAGTATTTATAATTAAATTGAATATTGAGATACCTGCTTGTCGGCATCCTTTTATCTTTGTTAATTACAGGTAGTTTATGATCTGAAAATGAAAGGTGTTGGGTTTCTCTCGTTTATCATTTCCTCGCATTACCAATCTATTTCATTCGCTTATCATTATTCCTGTATGGTTTGTAAACAGTAGCATTTCTATGAGTGTTTTTTTATTTCTCGGCATTTATTTGGATTTATTTGAAGGGCTGACATATCTCTGCTCTTTTATATTCTTTAAAGGTCTTTGTTTTCATGTCTCCACAATATTTACGACCTTTGGCATGTCGCCATATTGAATTAGAATATATTTATTACAACCTCAGAAAGTGAACTGAAATATGCTTTGATTAAATCGTATGATTCTAAGATGCGATGCCGATGATTTGCAAGCGTTTGTTTGTATAGTTCTTCTCTGGAGATGGCACAAAATCATTTCTTAGCCCAAAATAGAGAACATTTTTGATATTTTACACAGTTGTTTTCTGCTCCAAAACGATAAACATTTTTCTTTACAGAATATTTCAAATATCCAAAACATCGTTAGTTACGTTATACAGGAAAAAGCGGCGAAAAATAAGATGATTACAGATATCAAACGATTCGAATGCCTCATTGCCTTGTTTTTACATGTACAATCTGTTGTCGATCATAAAAATTATCTTCTAATAATTACAGAGAATTATAAATACATTAAAACCATAGTTTGATTGTCGTAAAGTGAGTTTGATTGTCGTAAAGTATATCAGATTGTAATACAAAGCTTATGTCTATTATTTTATAATATATACAATTTGGCACGTGACCAGATGCGTTATATCAACACAACGTTTACTAAGGACCGTCAGCTGGGACCCTTCACAAACTTCTTCACAAACTCTTCACATTATCTTAATAGGAGGTATATTTAGTAGATATGTGATTTTCAAGTAGGTCGGCCTCTGTCTTTGTCGTTTGCAATCTGTGGCCTTTTGCTGTCATGAATACGTTCATGGTTGGCTTGAGACAAGAAGAAGCCGTCTTTTGGATTTTTGCACAAAAACTGCAATTAGGCATAATTCAATTAGAACTTATTGACGAGTTTGTATTGTCGTAATAATCGAATTTCGTTGAATAATTGAGCAGTAATTGTCTGAAGTATAGAAGATTTGAAAACACCTAACTATATTGGTTTTTGGTTTGAATAATTGATGCGATCAGGTCGCTCTAGTCTATTCGTAAATACAGACAACATAAACAACGCCCCCAAAACAATCAAAGATTTAATCAAGCAGTTCTTTTTCATTCACTAGAATATTTAAAACTCTTCTTATTGGCTTTTTTAAGTCATCATGAATTGAATTTGCACAATAAAGACCTTTAAGTTTAAAATATGTCGTGCATCATGCTACAGTAGAGGGGTGTTTCTATCAGCGATAATGTCAACGATTCCGGTTGCTCATGTTATTCCCACGGATAAACTGTAAGGGGTTGGTTTTGACACAGCCTTCAAACAAGCGGATCTAACATCAACCCAGCGTTCAGTCCAGTCTCCTTTGATGGACCCTGGGTTAAAGTACAATAGATAACCTCCCCCTTAAAATTATTGAAATCAGACTGGCTAATGACCGAACAACCTTTTCAAGTCTGAAGGATTTCCTGGACATTATTACATACATTACTCTTATTTCATCGTTCAAACTTTTGTGGCATATCCGCATTTTTTTTTTATAGTTTTATATACAGAATATTCACATGGTTTTTATTGGACTCCCTACCATTTGATAACTACTTGTCAGCGTCTTAGGAAAATGTGGACGTAGAAATTGAGACCAGTGTGAAGATTAGTTCCCTCACAGTTCACCCTATAGATTGTCGCCTTCTGTTGAAGACTCGAAGCCCACATCAGTTGAAAAAACTCACTGATTCAGTGGTCAGTGGTATTAAGAGTGAAGAAGTTCCAAAATCCTTCTACAGCGTTGAACGTGTTTATGTTATGCTGAATCCATGCTGTATTTTTGTGGGTAAAATGATAAACAATCAAATACTACAGCCGATTCAGAACGACTGCTATGCAAGTCCGAATCCCTCCTAAATTTTGTAAGAGCTTTAAATATTACAAACAGTTGAATTAAACTCATACACAGAGTTCTACAGAGACTAAAATTTGTTTTTGTCGGGGAGAGAACATTCATCAACTGGCGCAAGAATTTGACAGATATCCTTTAGGACTGTGAACATGGCATGTGAACATGTTTCTCCATGTTTCTTAGTGGTCATGTCATTTGTCCTGACGCCTATAAAAATGTTCACATACTTGAAATATAATATTTACAAGTTGTAAAACTAATGCCTTACATTGACAGTGGCATGTCAGCCATATTGTAAGCACCATATTGAAATTAACCTCGTGACAATCCATTGTACACGTGATTACCTCGGACAATCTTAATCACCGGAAATATATTATAAACCTTTCAAGATATTCAATTAAATGATGGACAGTCCTCATCTTCTTCGATGTCACCTTATCCTTACTATATTTATGACCTCGTCGTAATTTCTTTTGGCTGAATACCCCAGGAACAATTTGAGAGGATATTACCAAAAACTGTCATTGAAGGCACACATCAGTTCTTTTGCATACTACTGCAGCAAGTGCTTATCATTTGTAAATAAATGCTAGTACATGTATATAGAAGCTACATGTCAAACACAAAATAAAAACAATTTTAATTGAGCTGATCGACGAAAGTATCAAATGTTAATGATATCAGAAAATCTTAGTTTTTAATCTGAGTTTCATGTTTACAAACTAGTTTTATCATACTGTCATACAGACCTGTCAATTAGTAAACCTTATCTGAGTTGTCTTAATTTTAGGGTAGCCGCTGGGCACTGTATTTAGTGTAAAAATCAACACCCTCTTAGCACTACTAGCATGCAACCCGTCATGGTATCAAGACGTGCCAGTTTTCTCCCAGCACTGCAGGGTCTATTAACTGCGCTACTCTAATTTGGCAGTTGAAAGTTTTTGTCTTATCTGATTTGTTCATCCCTCGTCATGGAATTTTTTCTATGAACTTTGCCAAATTGTCTGCCATTGATAAAGATAATCAATTTATTGTGCCTTAAATTTTCTTTGTGTTCATGTTTTCTTGCCAACTTGAATTTCATTCATGTTCTTATTATGTTATTGACAGTTGGATATCAAAAAGAGAGCAGACTATTGCTGCTGTCCTGACAAAATTTCCCTCATTGCACCCTGCATGACACTGTCCGTCTTCATAAGCCCACATCACATGGTGCAGAAAAGTAGGACGGAAAACTCCATTCATTTCATTTCACTTTACGCAATTGATGAATTCTATTCAACTACGATAGTGCAACATTTTGCCGTTTATTTCAACAATTTCTTCAATCCCTTATAGACGATCCTTTGTTAATATGAAGTGACGTTAGTTAAATTCAAACTACTGCAACAATTTCTACATAAAATACTCTCAATCTCTCGAGGATCAAATGAAATATTATTGCAGATAGTGAGCTTGAACCAGATATGTAGAAATTCAAATCTTCAAAGTCGGTCTATCGCCAGGACACTGTTTAAGAATGTATAAATCAACAATAATTCACAGCAGAAGTTGGATAAACATTGGGATTGACCACTGAGTGGACACAAGACTGACCACTGTGTTTCTTGGTCAGATCGCCACATACAAAATACACAATCGCCATATGTGCAAGGGTAAATGGTGAAATTTGACCACATGTTATTACGTTGTACAATATGCTTCCTTGATGCTGTGCCTGACATGACAGCGCGTGCCTTATGCCAAGTTAGACAACTCCTGAACTAACATTAACCGGAAGCGTAGCAAGTGTCAAGACAAGAGGATGTATACTGCAGCCAATTTCAGTGTAAATTACTTACAATGTACTCGTCTTTTCCCACTTTCGGTCTCATGGTTCTAAACTTTTACTGAATACAAAATCTACCATCATGGCAAATATTAATGTAGGTCACGTATTTCTTGCTAGAAAATAGAATTGCCTTTTTGAATTTTGGTACTCAAAGTTCATACCTTTCTTGCAACTTTTAGTAACCTTTCCTTTAACTCTTATACTTTTTTGATTTTCCTTTAAAACAGAAGTAGAAAGTGAAGATTTCTCCGAATGGAAACTGTCAGTGTACTGACCACACTTTATCTCTATTACTCTGATAAGATTACATTACTGAACACCAATTTCTATATCAATCATCTAATACTATTTCTGATTTCAACATAATGGTACATGTCTAGTTTCCTACCACCCTGTTCAATCTTCTGAATGCCTTATCTCACATTTTGACCAAATTGTCATTTTACGAAGAAGCAGAAAGATTTCTTAGTATATTTACTTCCGTGAACTTATTTACTATACATTTTATTCAGAAACCGGAACTAGAAAACCCACCCTTTCTTAATAAACCAAAAACAAGCATCTTACTGTTCTGGCCTTTCTTGCATCATGTTTTGAAGTCCGATGTCCTTTTCATTTCATTATTTATGATTTGCATACAACACAGACCAAATGGAAAATATCAAGTAGCCTCGTGTATCATGACGTGTTATCAGAATCTTATAGAGCAAGTGAAAGGGTAATAGAGCCATTTTAAACACTAATTGTTCTTATCTACACACTTTTAGATAAACAAAGGCTATTCGTTAAATCTGGCCAGAAGATTTCAAAAGAGAGGTGGGTTGTGTTGTTATTTGTGTCCTAAAGTTGTCATCTTGAGCATTATTGGGCTTTCGTCTTTAACAATCACGATGTTTTTTATCGTAGCGGTCTTTGTGAGCACTGCTCGAAATATATCGCGCGTTTTTAAAGTTTGAATTAGAATGTCAAGGTCGCAATTGTAAACATTATCATTCAGACAATGGGTACAGACAAGTTCAACTGCACCTGAATTCACGGCGCATAATGCGATGTATCTGCATCGGATTATAACTATACGTCTGGACACCTCTGTATTATTGGTTCTTATCATCAACAAATTTATTGTCTGATAACGATACACTCTTACTTGATAATCCAGACACCTTCTGTTTGAGACTCTATCTTCCAGATGTTTTCTGCTTCATTAAAACATTAATAATGTCAGATAAGAAGACAGAATCAATCTGGAACAGCGTAGTGAGTTTCATTGTTGTTTTACAAACTATAACAATACCTAAGTCCTAACCATTAACCAAATCCATTGTCTAAAGTCAACAGCAAGGAAGGGGGCTTGTCAATGATCATTCAAACTGGAAATCCAAGTAAACAATTGGATGGACGTGTTACTCTCAAAAAGTGTCACAAGCATCTCCAGAAAGGCTTTTACACTTATCACACAATGCAAAAAGAAGACAACTGTTAAGCAATGGGGTCGATAAGTTATTGGCAATGATGCTGAAAGTTCCGGCGTGAGTTTTATCACAAAGTATCTTGAAAGCAAGTTACAAGTCAGAGACCTCCTATATAGTGTAATTTGAAAACCACCAATTCCATTCTAAATGTCGCCACGTCACCTTCTGTACATTTTTGATAAACTTAGCCCTCAACGGGACCACTACTTAATGACATGAAAGCCAACTTTCGAATAACAGCAAACGCAAGGAAGATGCGTGAAATTTAATTTCGGTTCAAGCATGTTTTTGCCCACGTGAATACGGACAAATCCATGCAGTTTTTAAAGAGGGAAATTTTCTAAACTTACTGTTGCCCTTGAAACCAATTTAAATGTTAAATCACTCACAGTCTTGTTAAAATGAAACTAATGCAATAACAAACTGATTTCAGAAGCAACTGGTGTAGAATCAAAAGACAGTCCCCAGTGTATATTTAACACAGTATAGAAAATCAAGAGACCACCCAATCTAAAGGATTATTTCAGTATTTTGTTAGTTATATTCTGGTTAATACTTCATCAAAATCCATTCATTCTGCTAAATTCATTAATTTAATTTCAAATTGCACCGGTCTTTTCAATTCGATACATTATAATTTATGTTTCGTTTGTAAACAACTGAAATTTTTGTGACGGTGAATTCGTTAAACATAAGGAGTAGCTGGAATAAAAAAATTAAGAAAAATGCGACCGTTGATGATTTAATCAACAGATGGGTTATATAATTTACCACCTCGTCGAATCGTTCACTTAATGCACGTGTATATTTGATAGATTGCAGCATTTTTACATATTACTGTTAAAAATTTTGGTCACAAACCTAAAATTATGTATCTTTATGCACTTTGTGACGAATTGAATTAAGATACAAACACGTATTATACATGTCCAGAGTTCAACGCAGCCTAAGTTCCGATTTTTTAACGCAGTTTCAATGATACATTTCCATTGACCAACTTTACCAAATAAGGGCGTTGGTTAAGAGTAAAGTGTTGCACGAAATGACCAAGAATTATCTGATATCTCTGAATAGCCTGCGCCTACATAACATTTTGGAATGTATTTATATCTCCTAAATGCATGTTTATCAAGTTCACAGCGGGAGTAAGATAATACATGATATAGAATAATAGTTTTATAGTTATACAATGGATATATAATTAAAGATCTTAATATTCAAAGTAAATACTAATAAATATAAATAACTTAATAAATGACAAACGTAAGAAATATAAATGAAATAATAATAAAGATATAGTTTGGGTTTCACAAATTTAACACGTTTTGGCATTATGTTTGGACATAGCTTAATCGGTGTCTCGTTGGAAATTTTATAGTTTATTATTGTGTTGTCAATAAGGCGAATAACCGTAGGGCGTTAAACTCCATTCCACGCACAAAAGATTATCCACAATTCCCAAAAACTGAACATGATTAAATCCCCATTTTAGGAAATACTTTAATCTTTTTGGTTGATTAAACTTAATTCAGAATCAGTTTCAGTGATTGAGATAAAAGAATATTAAAACCATTTTAAGAGCAATATTTCTATGTATAGAGGCTGAGATCCAACTAGATTCATAGGATATTGATAACGAAGTCCTTCTTTTCAATGGCCAATACAGAAGTTGAAACTATCAAATATCAAACTGCGACTTTAAATACACAGTGTGTGATTCTGACGGAGCTTATAACATGTAAGATAACATACTTATTACATTTACTGCATAAACTTGATACACCATGATAATATGCTATCTTTAATTTAATGTAAAAATATGAGTGCCAATAAATCTTCAACTGTTAAACTGTTTCTACATTAAGCTACATTGGTAGCACAGATGTAAATCTCAGATTATAGGTGGTTAATAGAAGATGCGAGAAAAAATGAATTGGTGCAGAAAGTTTGAAGTCCAGATACCAACATGAGACATTCTCAACTGGGGATGTCTTCGTGATGGGACACTTTATTTATACTTAATATTTGCTAGAGCTCATATTGTGCTGTGTTTCAAATTCTTTCAAAATTGGATTTAGGAGTTGAGCGATCTCCCTGAACACGAGCGACACGTCGAAAAGTACGAAGACCTCAACTCATACCTAATTGATGCATCTGATTTTAACGAAAAGAATTGTCAAACATATACATCCTCCATTATTTAAAAGACAATGGACCGAAGGTTGACAACTTGCATGTTCCTTTGACATGTCACCATGTTTATGAGTGCAAGTTGGAATGGAATAATTCTATGAACTAGAAAGAACAGTGCAATATTTTGGTTGTGTTTTGTATCCTACATCAAATCAAGCTGTTATATTTGACAGTACACATCATTTTCTTTCACCCATTAAATTTTAACTTTCAAGTCTTATCATATCACTATATACAAAACTATCACTTTTAATTTATTCGAGATAACAAATGCATCCATATCTTTTTGGTGCATTGAACGACATTCTGCTCACAAATTATGTCAAGGCACGCGTGTTAAAATGCATTGCTGTTTGTGAATACACATTTTAGGATGGTTTGATCACCTAGATATAAAGAAGTTTTGAGACAACTGCAATTAGTAATTCACTTTGAGTACATGTGTACAGATCCTGAGCGGACGCTTTCGATTGTCTTTTGAAAATCCACATGCTAGAGGAGTTTATAGTAACACATGGGTATTTACAGTCCATCTTATGGCACTACGAACTCCTTGACGCCTATTGAGTTAAGATATTTTCTCCCTAACCTGAAGGTCCAGGGTTCAATCCTGGCATGGGTAAGGATAATACTTTCGGATTTTTCAAGCCGGTAGGACTAGGTTCGCATCTGAGTTTTCCTATGGTAAATTACATTCGCTTACTCGCAGTCATAACGGACCATTTAACAATATCTTTAACCTTTTAATGAATAAATGGGCAATATTCATTGAAAATTATCATAATGAATTTAATACTTGAAAATAAACCGAAACAAATTGAACCTTTTTGAACTCTGGCTTTTGATGTTAATCATTTAAAACTTAATATAAGGTTAACCCTTTAAGCCGCGCTGTAACTTGTTAATGCAGCATTTTATGTAAATTTCCTGCCATCCGTTTCTTCACTTCCTTTAGAGCAAAAGTTTTAATTTTTAATTTCTTTGAACTAGGGAATAGTTAAAGCCCGAGCCGTGAGCGTTGTTTTTAATAAAATTTGAGAACCAAGCTTAGAAATCTGTTGAAAATCAAAGAGATACTCTTTCATGATGTGCATTTAATTAACCCTCACACTCTCGCCTAATTTAATCAATATGTTAAAATGGTATTGAATCTGACATACGAGCTGGTTCCAATGGTCTGCAACTGACCAAATGCTATCATTAAATGTAATATGAGTTAATATAGCAATATGAGAAATATAATTTCGAAGCATGTTGATGGACACATTCACGCTTAGGGTTAATCTAGTGAAAACCATTACCATGTGATTTTCACACTCTCCTCGGCTCCGTTTTCATTTTTCACAAGTAAGGTATTAAAATGTCTTTTTAGAGCAGTAATTTAATCTATTGAAGTAGCCAACATCAAAGATGGAAGACCAGCCAGGGAGATTTTTAGGATATTTGCAGGTTATAAACCCGAAATTAAAAATATCTGACCAAAAAGATAAAAACTGACCCACGCTTAAATATGATGTATCTTATTTCAAATTAAAGTGTTAACGGTTTTACCAAGGTTGAGTTGATGGTCGAAATTTACAGATTTTTATTGTTTTGTTCTGAACTCTTTATTGGAATTTTGTTAGTTATTCCATTTAGAAAATAAAGTAATTTATAATTCCTCTGAAGAAGAATAACTTTATCATTCCTGAAAATTTTGCTGTAGTTATTTAAATATATTTTTGCATTATACCATTTTCAGCATTTCAGGTCAAGACAAAAAATCTCTTTGAATTTCAAAGACACGAAAAATTAAAATGTTTTTTAGTCTTTCATGTACAGAAAATGTTCTCCTTGAAAGCATGTTTTTGTATATACAAAATGACAACTATTTAAATGGTAGAGAATTGGGAATTGTGGTAGAAAATTAAATTTTAGAATGTTCAATATCATTTACAGCTAAGACTGATCTAGATTTTTATATTTTACGACGTTGGTATTGTGAAGTAGAATTGTTTTTAATTGAAAACATTATTTTGTTTTAAGAACAAATTCAAACGACTTCTTTAACAAGTAACTGTAGTCCACCAGGCATCCAGAGAAAAATCATGTATAAATGGCGTTATCATTAATTTAATAAGTTGCTATTTATATGTGTAATGAAATATTTTCAGACTTTTATAATTTAAATTAAAGAAAAATTTGTCTGTTTGCTCTCACTAGGTCATCAATTTTATTTTTGGTTCAAGTAAAATCTACACACGTCAAACTAATAAAAATCGTTGTAAGTTCATGGCGTTACGAAAGAAAAACTTCTAACTTGTAGTGGTGGTTAACACAGCTGATATATTGCTTCATCTTCGAGGCAAGGTTGTTCACATTAAAGGGATGGTTTTGGTTGATAGTATGCTACAAGCGGAGTACTCCAATGGCTTGTGGTGAATTTCAGGAGGGATAGGTATTATGTCGCCCAAAAAGGCAATCGATTGTTTCTTTTAAGTTAAGAACTATTCCATAGTCTTTATTAAAAGTTTACCGCATTGCACACGGGGGTGGGAGGGGAAGGGGCGTATAGAGTTCTTGTCACAAAGACTCAGAACGAGCAAATATAAGAGGTAAGGGTCCGGACACAATGCAGGAACCATTGGCTACTACTGCATCGACAATCTCTCACTGGACACCTACCACTAGAAATTCTTAAGGCGAATTCCAAGATCAAGACGATCTTTAAGTAATAAATTTGGATGTTCCTAACTGTGTTATATCAAACTAACCTTTCCCCTGTAAAATATGTTACAGTTATTTTGTCTGTACCGATACATTTGTTTCCAAACACGAGTTACTTTTAGAACTCATTCATATTTCAAAGGTGAAATAATGGTATAGTGTAGGGTGCATTGGCGTCTTGCTTTTGGCATTAGTTGATAATGGTTTAGACCGTAAGTGAAATAACATTTTCATTTTAAGTCGCCCTCACACCATAGTGATCACACGTTGAGTGTAAGATTAGTGGTCATAAGTTTCGAAAGCAACTCACATGTAACTGAGATGTGAGTTGCGTTCGAAACTACTGACCACTTACATTATTCGTAACCATACGCAACTGGTAATCGCTATGATGTAAGGTAACAAATTAGAGATTAGGGTGATTGAAAGTAAGAAGTTAGTATTCAATAAAAGGCACTGGCACAGGGTTAAAGTTCGAGCACAATTCTGTGGTTAAGATTAAAGTGTTCTCGCGAAAAAGTTTCCTGGTATAGTTCGTGTCTTAACAACACAAAAACTTTTGCAATCATAGGTTTAATGTTTGAATAGGGCACATATTACACCATATATATATATTTACCAATCCATAATCCGACAAAGATACTACAGAATTCTTATATGACTTCTTTTACCTTTCATTACACCGGATTCTAGTAGCTTACTCTTCCCTTATCTTTGTATTAAAACAATTCTTGCTTCATTTCTTGTACATTGGCAGTTCCCGGTTTTCAGGCCAAAGTTTTTCCAAAGATTACGATTTTGAAAATGTGTGCCCTGTATCTTTTATCTATGTAAAATGTATGTAATTTCTGTTCGGTGTTATCTATTGGTCTTATCTGTGTCTTATCTTATCTATTTATAATAATATATTTTAGTGTACTACCCCGAGTCAAGTGGGCATTACGAATGGAATGTATGGTTTATTACTGACCGCTAATAGCTGTATTATATTTATATTATGGCCTTGTTATGATGATATTTGCCATATTTCCACTCATCGAAATCTTACCCCATCTTGTTTATAGATGCATTTTCACCCAATAAAAATCTCGCTTCCAACATATTTTCAGATCCAGTGTTAACGGCACCCGGACGCTATCTTAATGGAGCAAGTCCAAATAGTTTTTCCCATAGCTTATAACGCCCAATCGCAGGCATCAGATTCACAATCTGACACCTAGTATCTACAATTAAATAAGAATGAATCAGTGGAAGTGACGACAGTTTAAAGTTCCAGACCATAATAACCATTCTTCCATGCATTATAATATTACCTAGAAGTCCACCATCTGGAACACGAATCCCTTTTTTGATGAAGCTTTAGCATCTTAATAGAATAAGAATGCTCCTCTCCAAATGTCTGAATGTTTAGGGAACCAAATCACCCTTTCCCTGACGCAAACGTAATGCTCGACTCAAAAAAGCCCATCGAAACTAAGTTTACGCTCAAGAAGCCGTTGCCCTCCAAGTTGTATTTTTTATCATTTGAATGAGACCAGACATGACTTACTATACTATTACATCTACTGATGATAAAAATAGTTGTTACAGACCTAACTACAAGATAACATCAACAGAGTTAGTAGATTAAGTTCATATTATTACCTCGGACAAAATGGCGACTATCGGTGGCCATCTTGTAAAAACAGTGTGTTTTCAAATAGCAGACGTAACCTTAAACTGTGGCAAGATGGAGAACATTGATAAACATCTGTATAGTCTTATTTACCAATAATTCACATCCATTAAGACTCGAGAACTAGAAAACCTCATGCTCTGTCTCGAAATCTTAATACTCGAAATGCTGTAAGAAACAATATTCTTATAGAATTAAAACTACGAGAGCACAGGCCGAGGAAAAGATTCCATTTTAACAATTATAATTATATGGAGAAAAAATAAATAGTTTTTTAAACTAATGGATACATTAAAATATAAAGGAAAAATAACGTATTGTTCATCGGTGATCAACTTCTGCTTGAAAAGGAAAAAAAGAAGGGATGCAAACTGTTAAAACCGTACTATGCGTTGGCGAATGAGGTGGAGTGAATTGTACTACATTATACACTTGTTTCTTTAAGGGGTTATAATACAGGTCTTTAAAATTCATAATGAATGCATTCACTCACGTAGATGGCGCTGTGAAAGAAACTTCCGTTTGGCACAAATGTTGGTTTCCCATGAGGGCAACAAGTCTACCACTGTTCTTATTATAACTTGAAGTATTGTTCTTGAAGGTCATTTCTGAAATTGTTTGATTTCTTTTGAAATTTTATCAAAATTCCGAGATAAAAACTTCAACTTTTTATTTTGTTAGAATGATAAGGAAACGTTCTTAGTAAAGAAGCCATTGTAAATTTTAAGGAAGTGTGTACCAAATAGTCTCAGAATTTTCAACAGAAGTGGCTGTAATCATTCATTGCATAAACGCATTTTAGAAAGTGAATGGCACTTAATATAAAATTGAACATTCATAAGATATCTATTCTTCACAGTCCAAACGACATGTAGGGTCAAACAAGATGGCTCACGTTATCCAAATAGCCTCATATGAGGCAGTGACTTTAACCCAATAAAAACGACTTTTTTGCATACGGGGGGTTTTGCTCGTTTGATAAGTTGCGTGCAGGTGTTTATATTTACAAAACAAAACGTATAAATTGCTTGAAGCGTCGTAATTGGTCGGTTTAGAAATCACGTGACCTCTAGAATATTTATAATATCGGTGCCAAATACGAGATTTACCTGCAACGGTGAAACAGTAGAAATTAGTCTCGGATCTGTTGATGAAACGATGGGTAACATCGTATACGAAACGTATCATAAGAATACAGTACAAAAAAATGAAATGAAATGAATGGAGTTTTATGTCCTTCTTTTCTGCGCATTGTGAGCTTATGAAGACGAGCAACGCCATGCAGGGTAAAATGAGCGAATTTTTCCAGGACAGCGGCATTAGCCCTATTATTTTCGATTTCAAACTGTCGAAGGGCCTTTAACATGCACAGCCTGTAGCACACGGGGCCTCGAAGGAATGCAATAGAATTTGACCTCATTATGTATGCATAATCTAAGAGGTCATCTTATCGCACATGAAATCATATAAATATGATGTTTGTTGAGAGAATTACAATAATAATAATACACAATATAAGTTTTTAATTCTCGAACCAGATGGTAGAACGATATAAAGGGGTGGGGCTTGTACTTGACAATAATCATTGCGTTATGACAACCTCTTATTAGTAGTTTAATATGCAATAAAATACTATATTGTGGCAATATTTCCACTTGTTTATTAATATCTGCACTAATTGTACCGATTGCCTTGTAGATTAACACGTATTTATAACTTGATGTAATATTTGAGACCATCTGAAATAACGCTGTAGGACAACCACCTTTATAAATACCACACTAGTTTACCTTTAGGTATTGTACAATAACAATATTTTCTTGGTTACAATATAGAAATACAGAACTGAAACATGCTATGCGATCTTCAGACAACTGACCTATCCCAACCTGTATCCCTACTGGAGTTTGACCAGTAGAGATCTTCGGACCACTGACCTATCTCAGCTTGTATCCCTACTGAAGTATGCAAGTAGAAAGGTTCTTAGTGTTGCTTTAAATAGCTAAGTAATAATTCATTTGTATGGTTTATATGTTGTTTCAATGGAACTTTGGTCAAGGCTTCTAACTTGTCTCCAAGTCTTTTGGTACGGAAATGCTTCAATGAATAAGAACTAGCAGCATAATAAACAGGAAATCGATTCAAAATTACCGACTTTATCAAACACAATACATTCATTCAAAAGATGCTATATACACCGAAACGACTGCAAAAAATGGTAAAAAAATGCACCTTTGATATATTGAATTTTAAAGCAGTTGCTGGCTGACAACCTTCTTCTGGGATTTTCTCTTAATTTTTTTTAAATTCAATTAATTCATTTAATATGTCGTTTGAACTGAAACGTTTACATGGCTGTTTACGAAACTGCTTGTGCATGTATTATATATAATGGCATTTATTCCTTTGAATCATTGGGTAACAAAGGTCACTAAAGCATAGTCAAAGAAAACACACAACTTATATTTATGCACTTTTATATCATAGAGTACCTGGTATAAGATTAATTGAAGCTGAATGACAAATAGGTATTTCTTTCTGAAAACATCAAACCGTGCAGATATCACATACCAATCCAAAAAATTCAAATCAGTAGCTCGATCTCTCTCTATCTTTCTAATCAACATATTGTTAGGCAGAGACTTGCACGAGAGAACGGTCATTATCAGGCATGATGAAAAGCAAATCCGTCCACAAAATCCCTTTTCTCTGTTCTATCCGAACACTGAAATAAGACCAAGGTTGGTAGATGACAAGTTAACGTCCGCGTCAAGCAGAAGCTGATAACGCAGACCAAGAGGTAACGGTCTAAATATAGAGACCACCTAAGTCAGTTCTATATTATGATTAGAGGAAGTGGTTTGGTCATTAATTTTTAAGGTTACCTATATATCAGACTGTCTGGACGTCTCGAGACAAGATTCGAGTGGGTGAAATCATCATTATGTTGGTAAACATCAAAAGAAATCTTATCAAATTCCCGCTGTTGGCCTTCATTTAACATACCTCATGTATTGCCTAATATCATTTAGGAACTTAGTCCGAATTGTCTGTCTTACCTTTAAACACACCCTGTGGAGAACATCGAGATTTATATAATATTGCTATATTTCAATTTCATAGTTACCATGTATACCGCACATATATCGGTGACGCCTTCAATGTTCAATTCCAGATGACATTCGCATTCACGTTTGGATCTTAACACCTTTGATCAAAGTAATGTCATTTTTCAGCGAAACGTTACAGTCAAACGATTCAAATGGGCAACAATTTCAGCCTCAACAAACTGGTTGGTTTGTAATTGACAGATGTAGTTAATTTCAGCTTTCAGTAGAAGCTGATATCCCAGACTAGGTAGTTGTAGGTAATCGTGGTAGTTGAATCTCACCGACAGATATATCGGACTATTATTTATACCAAGTACATTATTGTACCTACTACCACTAAGACAGTAAAAACTGAGAAAAACTAGGAATATGATGGTATAGGTTGATTTATATCACCATGTGGGGGCTAGGATTGTCCTGATTGCTGTTGTAAATCAACGTCTTAATTCCTTGTTTTAACGGTATGGTATTCAGATACACAATATACGGTTCCAAATCCTAAATTCAAATCTTACAATTAAGAATCCTGCTAGGAGGATGCTGAAGAAGCTTGCAGTAACGATGTTGTTGCGAAAACATCTTATCCAGCGAGCAGATTATGCTTGACACGATGGTACAAGCATACGATGGTTTGCTCTGTTCTTTCCACAGTTCCAATAAACTTTTGCTCTTAACATGTATCATTTGTCTGCTTCTTCTTCGGATAGTTGCTGCGATCATTCCATCCATGAAGCCCAAGCATGATAACTAAACTACTGGGGAATTTCAAGTAATTCAAAGGTTTTGCTTTTGTTTGATCGGTATGAGAGAAAGTCTAGCATTGAACCTGTTTTCTGATCTATGTTAATAAAGATATATCCCAGGCAATATTTACCAATAAAACTGTTACTAGACGATAGTAAGGTGAAATATTTATCATGGTTTAGTATCAATCGTAAATCAAGACTGTAAGTAAATGAGAGAACTAAATACAGATGTACACCACATGCATTCTACTATTTAACATAGCACTTAGTTTTATTGTACTAACAAATCTTACTTCTCTCGTTTCTTATGTGGCACTGAAATAATTAAAAAACATCTTTTTTTGCTATCTGGTACTACAATGCATTTGTACATGTTCTTGCATTTGTGACGTTTGTTACTGACTTACTTGTGTTAAATGCTGATATGTGCTAACACCAAATTTGACCTCAGAGAACCGTAATGTTTACCTTTTATCCAGAGAAAGAACTTGTGATTTGAGTAAAAACACTTTAATAACTAAGCAAGAGGAGCTAGAGGATTACAAGGCCCTAGTGTAATCAAAGCTACATTGGGGATAAGGATGTGAGGATATGGGCATTTGCCCAATTCACATAATGCACAGGAGGAGATAGAGGCAAGTTTTCATAACTGACAGAGCCCCATTGGTCTCCATTACGCTTCGGTCTTGAAGAAAAACTACAGCCAATCAGCTTGCTTAGAAAAACTTATCAGCAAGCTGATTGACTGAAGTTTTTCTTCAAGACCAAAGCGTAATTGAGACCACAGAAGCTATAAACCAATATGATAACTGACAAGTACAAACGTAGGTATAAGTTAACATTTCATCTATCAGGTAAAGGTCAGTATTGTTTTGATGTTGTTTGAAATTAACAGTGTCCAGTTCCATTGACCAGCGTCTATCTTTCATATTCTGTTTTTATCGGAATCCAATTCGTTTCTCTCTCATCAAACTTCAAACGTTATTATTAGTCTCGAATTTCAATATGGTATTTACAATCTGTGTAGATAAATTGAGATCATTTGATGATTTGCATGTGCATCGTCCATTATTGTCTGATACTCCACTGTGTCTATAACAATATAAGAAACACTGCGATTACCACATTAAGAACTCTAAAATACCCCAAAACAATGAAATTTAAAAAGGCACAACTGATGCAGATCGTTCAATATATGTTCGAAACTGCCCCACGTTTCTTAATTGCAGGCCACGTGTGACTCTCAATCCAAGTCTTGTGCTTGGACAGTAGGCTATACAGACCCTATTTTGTGCGCTTGATCAGTCATAAGAATTCGTACAAGAATACCAATTCCGTTAACTAAGTATTCGCCCACTTTCCTGTCCTAGCAGCCAACGTTTTATTCCATCAAATGCTGTATACTATCGCTAATGAAGAGTAATAGAGGATGGTTGATGATATTTTTGAACCTGTCTCGAGGTTGACTCTAATTAGTTTAATCTGATATTTGATATTTACCCCAAGACCTGCCTTTAATTTATAGTCAACAAATTATCACCCATTCTCCGCCTTTTCAAAGAGTTAAACGATTTTTCGCTCTTTTTCTCTTAATAAATGGTTTTCAGTTGGTTGGTTTGATAAACAATAAAAAACATAATTTTTCTTTACTGGAAATATAACTTTTGATTTCTGTATACGTGTATGTCGATCTACTTAAGTGATTCGGGAGCCAGCTTCTTTTAGCATCACCCCGATTTCTGTGGTTCTTGAAGTTCCACAAACTAGAATATAAAGTCTGCATCGCCTTGTAATAGTTACGTCATTTTCTGGTTGGGTATTTTATTATGAAGCCTTAAATCTGAGCCAGCTTAAAAGCGGGGAAGAATTGTCCAGACGTTCTCGATTGAATCTCTTCAGTTTTTTTATGTTACCATTATGGATTTACAACTGATCTAAACATTGATTAAGACGTGTTTAACTGTTCAGAATCAGCTGTGTTGCATCTCAACCGTCACAAAAACCAGAGGTACTAATGAAGTTACAAGTTGGTGTATTGAACTAGTCTAGACTAGTGGGTATCTAATAAAGATAGTAGATATACTACAACTAAATTACTACAGACATTTACTAATGATTTACTACACTCTACTAATTTACAATTGATAAACAACAACAAATGTCCAGTTTAATTTCCTTCTTTACCATTCTGTGATCATAAACGGTTTAGGCGGATGTTCTGTCGAGAAACGAGTTGTTCTAAACAACTTAACCACACTTTCCCTCATCAAAAACATGCAGAAGAGTAGTACGTAAAACTCCATTCATTTCATTTCCAGTCAAAACAAAAACAGCCGAGTTTGAGTCCCGTTTAAGTCAAAGATCTTTAGACAGTTGCAAATCGGAATAGTATGCCAATGCCGCTGTCCTGAAATATTTCCCACATTGCACACTACATGGTGTTGCTTGCCTTCAATAGCCCTCTAGGTGCAAAAAAGCATGACGTAAAACTTCTGTAATTTCACTCCATTTCTGGCCAAACGTAAGATAATTGAATTCTGTTCGTAAACAAACTAAGCCTAGATTATTGTCTTCCCAATTCATTTTCCATGTAAATTCACTGTTTTCGATTGTTCATTAATTTTCCAGTAATAGCCTATTCCATTTTGATTTGATAACGGTTCGGTCTGTTATTGGTTTTCCACTGTTGAAATGTTTCGGTCATGTTTTGCAAATTGTGTTTATTGAAGGTTGCATCATTCAAACAAAATGTTTTTGAGTGCGCTTCTCAAAATTTGTTTCTATTGTTTCAACGTTATTATGTAGGCTCTCTGTTTGGGAATCTTTAGTTTGCTTTGTGGTGTTTTTTGTTTGATTTCTTTCTTCCCGTTGGCATTTCAAAGATCTGTCAAATTTCAAAAGGTATGCAGGTAAAAGAAACAATTGTGTCAGTATTATTATTTGTATCAATGTAGATCAAAAAAACAAAACGAATCTTGTTTGACACTCTGGAGTTAACAAATAAATGTTATTCTTTTTTTTCTTGACGATGCTAATTTAGGAAGTTTCTGAAGTAGAGAAAAGTTAATCTAAGGTCAACCGAATTTGAACCCTTTCTCAATCTAAAGCTAATTTTCTCTACACTTAAGCAGCTGACATTTATCGATGAGTATGTAATAAAGTTGTTGAAAGTGTCACAGTATTTTTTGCACACAGAAAGAAAAGAAAGGGTCGAAGTGGACATCCTTGCCGCACACCTGTAACAATGCACAAAAGAGTTCAGTGTTTCAAACAAAAGTGAACAAAACGCCTTTACCGCTGGCCACGTCAGATTGGCCAAATATCTTGTATTCTATTGTTTTCTCGTGCAGCCTTTATAGTGCAATCCAAATAGACATTGAGGTTGAAAGAAGTGGCAGATTTTGTTGTTGAGTATTTGTTAGGTTGATTTTAACAATAATACATCTGTCTTCATCTATACGTGATGTTTCAAGCTGGAAGAGGAGTGAATTTTAAACATTTGTAAATTAGATGACATTTTCCTTAGTCTTCAGTGTCCGTTAGTTCAAACCATTTTGTACCTTTAATATCATATGGTTTTCAACAGCTCCATATTCATACAATAGATTTTAGTCCGTCAAACTAACTTGACATAAAGACAATGTACCAACATGCATCCACAATATGGTGATGGTAATAACACCTGATGTAACTCTGCGATTGGGTTAGTTAATCTTCCAAACAATATTTTTGATGTAAATAACATCTTTCAATTATAATATTATCTTTAGTACTAACGTCGGTTTCATAAATTATAACACTTTTTATTTAAATAGGTCATGAAATTGATTTGGCAAACACTTCAAAAAGCTTTCATCTTTGAGGTGCAATGGCCTTTGAAAGTCAAAATAATACTCAATGAATTCTTTTTAATGGTGATTCTTTCTTCTTGACCCAGTCTAGAATTACCACCAGAGACATTCAGCCATTTTCTTTTCACAGGGCATCGACAAATCTAAGATTTATTGGTTGTAAAAATAATATTTAGGTACTATCGATTTTCTATTGTTCGACCATCTAATTCCAATATTGGCGAGTTGGAAGGTGTTTCGACAAGCCTTGAAAGTCTTAGAGAATTATATTGATTAACGAAATGATAATGAATAGTTTCTATCATTTTTCATGTATTTTTCAGAGAGAAATGTGATGTAGTATTGGTTAAAATATCTATTTAAAGATTTTTACTGAAAGTTAGATTTATTTATAGTCGTTTCTTTGATGTTTTTTAGAAGTTATTTGCCTTCGTTATATTTTTTTAAGACTGGTATGAAATATAATGTAATAGTGTTGTAGGCGGCTAGGTAGAGACTGTCTGACTCAATAGAGGTGCATCAGTCCTCGAATCTATCATTCTGAAGCTTTACTGCATATCCCCATTGACATCCGTGGTTTTCATTTAATATGTTGGTGGGATTTCGTTATCTGTAGCCTGCAAGGAAGCATTCATAAAACTAGACGGACTTACAGACTTACTTAAAGGGACAGGTTAGCATTTTGGATGGTTGACTTGGGTCTTGAATATACCTAAAAAGTCTATAGAAGTGCTAGAAATAGATGAAAATCACATAATTCCTAATAAAAACTTTCTATTTGTTTCTTTGTCTATTCTATATAAGGCAGAGACTCAAGAAAAGATGAGTCGTCTTTTTAACTTTTAAACGCGGATAATTCTGGACACGCTAAGCAAAAAATTCCATTTCTGGTCAAACGGATGTCGAACCTGTCCCTTTATAAATCATGACGAAATACACTCTTTTTTAAGAACTAACATAACATTTTAAAAAGTGGGATCGGGTCTAAATCTGAGTGTAAAACTTCTTATATGAGTTACGGCATTTCAATTCTTGATCTTATACAACAAGCAGAAGTTTAGATGCCCTGCATAGCAAAGAGCAATCACCAATCTACTACTTTATGTAATCCTTTGTCTAAAAATATTTGATGGTACTTCTCCTTTAAGGAAATTTTCGGAAACACAGACATAATGGTCGAACTGACCTATAGAAAATCACGTATGTTTCTTTCCTTATCGTTGATTAGTTCAATAACCATTATATATTATGTATGAGAAATCAAAGGAGAAAAAGGAAAAACCAATAAGATTTCAATATATTGTGCAACGAACTATTATGATTTTGTTTACGAATTTATTTAAGGCATTGTAACTAAGCACTTTTCTCTCTACAGACTGCTTATTGTGTATTTACCTATTATAGATTAAGGAGGGCTTGCTGAAAAGTTTAACGCCAACTGTGAAAGACTTATACCCAGGTCGATGATTTTGCTTATATTTCTCTATAGTCCCTTTTCTTAACACACTTTTGTCAGCGGGGCTGCAAGGTCTGGGTGCGGGCTTGATTGTTTGGCGGGGCAAGTAATATATTATCCAGACGGGCATTGATGTAAAGTATTCAGTTGCAGTTATGGGATTGCCAGCATTTTCAGGCGACAATCTATTTTCCTGGGGGCATTCCTCTGTTGCTACGTCTACAACCGCCCTAAAAAGGCTGAGAACTATTCAGCTAACCCTCGTGTATATTGACTGAATGGATTGGTAGAGTAGTCTAGTATTGTTATGTTTTCACCATAGTAATTAATGGCTAATTGTTAATTATACACTAGGTAAATAAAGTTGCTGATTCAAGACCTTGGGCGTGGTAATTCTAGTGTTGGTGCGAAACAGTCATTGATGACTATTGACAATTTTTACTAGTTACTTTGTGTGGGATGGTCAGAACACACAATTAAAGTACTTACACCCTCGCTATGACATATTCCATGACATTTCAAATATGTCTGACAATTCATCCTTGAAATCGATTTTCAATAGAAACTTCGGTGTACATAAATATAAGTGAAACGCTAGGCAGATTGGAGAATTGCGCCGATCGGTGACATAATGGTCGTTTGAAAAAAGCTAGGAAATGTTCATTGAAAGGTTCAGTAAATTCAAAAATATCATCAAATAATATTTGTAACAATATTGGACTGGTGTTTGTCACGATTTTGGCTGATTTATCTTGATATTTCAGAATTTCTACTGAAATAATCATTTACAAAATACAGTCAAAAAATCAAATTCCACCCCAAAAAAGTCACCCAAAAATCCATTTTACTAGAACCAAAATATATCGTGTAACTGTAACTGTAACCGCGATTTCTCAATTTAAAAAGCGTATATTTAATAAGCTTACCAGGTTTTATTAATTACTACATTTCATAATATTGTTTGAGAAAATAAACACAAGTCATTAAGTACTCGAAGATATTAATGACATATTAAACAAGAAATAGTTCAATATCATTATTATTATTATGAAAACTTAGAAAACGTTAAAAAACGACATTTATTAGGAAAACTACAGTGTTTATTTTAATGCTGTGTTTAAACAATGCGGGAATTGGATAGATGACGTAACGTTAAGTGACACTTTTTGGCGCTAAATTACCGATAGCCTTAGTGCATTATATCTTTAGTCTGTTCTTTTTCTGGGGGGTTTTCTGGACATAGTGCAACACCCTTTTGCGTTATCTCATTTTTAGTTTAACTTAGCCGAGATAAAACCATTAAAGGTATCTCCAGAGTAAGGAAAGCTTTTATACTAACTTTAATACTAAAATTTGCGAGCTCAATGAACGCTAAATAGCACAATCCTTCGAGAGAACGTTTCAATAAGCTTGAAACCCTTGAACAAATGAAATTTATTTCGTTCAACCACCAGAAACTCAATGCCAACAGCAATCAGTGCAAACACCATTGCATCTATGTTAATTTAATTTCATCCTCTCCCTTTCCTCCTTTTTCTTCTGCCTTTCCCTCATATAAAAGTACTGCATGCATGGCTTCTAGTTCAAAGAGGTGATATGTTCAACCAGTCCAATATGACCTTACAGCTGGTGTATATGAATGGGGCTTTATTAGACTATATTTTACAACAGTATTATGGTAGTAGAATTATGATTAATAGAAGGCAGGTAAAAACCCACCTAGAACAAATCGATAATTTTAATCAGAGAATGGACAATTTACCTGAGTGTTTGTTTCATTCAGTATTTTATTGTTTTTGTTATGTTTATTATAAATCAAATTCAAATAGATGTATTGCATAAACAGCAAAATACACCCATGTTTACACTAGTTATGACAATTACATTTTGTGGGGAAAAAACGATCGTTTTAGTAATATTGAAATAGGACTTAGGTTTGTGATCTTCGCAAAACTGAACCTTTTCAGTCAGTGTTCGGACTGAAGTTTGACTAGTAGAGCTGGTCCTTGTTGCGCCACATTGACGCCGCAAGTTCAGATTGTTCGGTCATTTAGTCAGAAAATGGGCAAGATGTTATCGTTTCGAGCAATGTATTCATCAATATCGTAACTTTCATTTATAGTATGTCCTTTCAAGAAACCTGATCAATACATACTGCCTTAAGATTATCCCAATTTATAACCGTTATGCTATTTTTTAACCTTTGAGTATTACCGGTTGCGTTCATTCTTTAGCATCAATGAATTTTTTATGTTAATTTTAGTAGTAACTGAAAATAATGCAGTCTGCAAAATAATTTAAAATCGTACTCGAAGTTAATGGATTTAGAATGATATTTTAATGTTAAATCATTTAACCCAACGCGAACTTCTCCCCAAAATAATCTCCATTTATTTCATTACTACTTGAAATTCAAGCCGTTTTTATGAGATAGTTGTATAAATAAGTCATTCAATTCCAGAGATAAGAGAATAGACTTTCTAAAATGAAAGTTTAAGTCAAGATTTCAACATTTTTCAAACAAGGAAGTTAGTATTTTAAGCTATTTTTGAAAATATTGAAGTCTACTTTGAAGAATTGAAATTTGTCAGTACTGAATGAATTAGCTTGTTTTGAAATTCAATTCACAAAGCGTGGGTTTCAATAGCATCTTCAGACAGACACAAATGTCTTTGAGAATTATCAGGACACAGGAAGTTTTGATTAGATTGAGTGTCGATTATAATTTTGAAATATTGTTAAAGGTGTAACCTTTTGAATTTGCAAGTTTAAAAAACACCACCATTTTCATAAAGCAGAACTCTATATATTTGTTTGATATAGTTTAATAAGACTTTTCACCACTGCTTCTAATACCATAAAAAACGTCTTAACGTATGTGTCAGTTATTCAAAATGAGATTCTATTTCGATTAAAAACTTACTTGCTGGTGACGATTCCCAATGGTTTGGCCTTAGTAGCCTGGAATTTGGTCTTCGAACCCTTCAGGAAGATTTAACTATATTTCACCGTCATGATTCCAAAATTTGTTAAAGAACCTGCCAGAATCTATTGATATCTGCGTTTCCACTTACCTTCGTTAACTTTGGGCATTCATTGTCTTGACTTCTAGGATGGGCAGGCTGACATGTCGACCTTTTAACTGCAGTTGAAGGCAACAACCATAAATAAGCATAATTTAGATGAAAATGAATTGGCTTAGATGCATTCTAAAAATCTGTTGACTTGTTTCCTATTTCATTGTTTTTGACAAGGAACAATTGTAGTCTTCTACGATTTCGTTTTTCGTGACATATCTCATTTATTTTTAGGGTAGCCTGACCGGAGCAGAATTCTTTTGACTGCAGAAATTATTGACTAGCACTGTGGCACATCCTACACAGGGCGTAATTAATGGTTTTGGACTAAGTTAGACCATCTTGAGTTGCGTCTAATTAATTGATTTGGGATTACTTATTGGTCGAAGTGCGTCTAAAATTCTTCAAGATGCAGATTTTAATGTCTATGCACTCGGTCACATGTAAAGTGTGTATTTAATTTAATGTGAGAGCATGTTTTAATGGTTAATTACATGGAGACGTTGACAATACACACTTACAGCTCTATTGTCAGTAGTTTTATAAGTTGAAGTTGAAATCTTTTTAAATCAGTGCTAATATTAATCAATTTAGAGGTTACATACATTAATTAGATTGTACTTATAACGTGTATTTATTCGAATGGAAGGGTTGTTGTTTATCACCACAAAGATCTGAAAGATACAGATTCAATCTATATTAGAACGCATTTACGTTTTGAAATATCAACTGATTTTTCATAAAACAGGAATTGGAAAGTTTTTTAATTGTATGTTCCAGAATGGTAATCCCTTATTTCTTTACAATTGATACTTTTCGAACATTTAATTGCAAATGGTGGTACTTACTGTCACTTTTTTATATTTGTAAATTGTTCTCACTCTTTTAGAATAAAATTTGAATTTTTTATAAATAAATACCATTAAATGGTTTATTGTGTTACCATGTAATTGCTTTCAAAGTTTATTTCTCTTGACAAGTTACGAAACCTTATCTGAAAATGGCCAGGTTTGATTTAAAAACACAATCATCTGGTTGCGATCACCTTAACTTTACCTGACAATGATAGCTTTAACGATAGAATTACTTCATCATTCGCTTGAATAGAACACGTTTCATCATTTCTTTTGATGTCCGCGTTGACATTGCACAATTACAGCCTCGTTGTCAATTAAATAATAAAGATCTGCATCGATTAATTTCCTCTTTACCGGAAGTGGCAAATCTGTGCAGCAGTAAATCTCCACATAAAGATTCGATTTTCCCTTAGAGACGGAATTATCTTCAATAATTCAATACATGCCATTATCCAGCTTTGATATTGACTGTTTCGTAAGATAAACAATACAACAAAATACACTTTACTCAACGACAATAAAAATGGCAGGAAACCTGACCCAACCCTTCAAATGCTTTTATTAAGTAACGAACCACTACAAATTACCCAATTCTCATCATAATAATAAGTTTAAAGAATGTCGATATGTAGAGCTGCATATTAAATATACACTTCAAATAAACACCATTTAGATTCTTACGACGCCATTTTACGCCATTTACCGCCAATTTATTACTTTAGCAGCCGGCAATTCACATTACCCAGAATTCTTAGACTTCTTTAAATAAAGGTTCTATTTGACACGAGATTTCTGTCTAATATTTGATAGAATATTGACATTAATTTATCGTATTGACTTAAACAGATTTCATGATGCCGAGCAGTTATCAATAACAATCAAACTGGGTGTCCATTTTGTCTGCGTTGTGTCAGTTTGAGTACATTCTGATCTCTTCTCATACCAATGTCAACAAAACTTAAAGCTTTATCAAATTTGCTCTGTTCATTAACTGTCTCATTACGTGTCTTCTATTTAAACTTGATTAAAGTTTTACATATATTTTACATTTGCCATTATTACGGTAATTTCCGTGAATTTCCGTGAAGGCTTCAGTATTTTTGTTGATCTAATGGATTTATAGATTATCAATGGATGATGTTGATTTAGGTTTATTTAGTTCTTCACGTCTATATAAAATAATGGTTTTGACACCGTCGTGTCATCTTGATCGTTATAGGCTGCATCTCAAGTTGACTCCCTCGGATTTTAGTTCTGGGTGATTATTAGTACAGAGCATGCTGGTTCTAGAGACGAACTTGTCTCATATAGTATTTCCTATTGTACTATTGGTACATTTCTATATATTATAATCGTATAGATGCCGATGTGTCATCTTCGGTATCGTCAAGCACACACCATACCATATACCAGTATCTAGATGAGTACATCTTGACTTATTTAGGAATGTCAATTGTACGTTTATTTGGATGCCAGAGTTAAATCCCGGTTACGGTTAAAAAGCACTTTTCTACCATGTTGTCAGGTCGTGTTCGGTTCATAAGTAGCACGGTGTGCTACAAGCTCTACCCATTAAAGATCCTTGGATAGTTGGAAGATGAAAAAAAGATAACCCTCACCCCTCTTGATAACTTTCCGACCGTGGAGAAACAGTTGACATTTTCGATTATTCAGTTGTATCCTTAGGGCAATAAATTTCAAAGATTTCCTGACAGAAGCCATTTTTTTCATAAAGAAATGCCCACGTATTGTGTCGTGTCTCGGAATCTAGTATTGCAAATTCAATATTCAGTTCCGTTTTATTTCCTTTAAATGGCACTATAAATCATCATCAGGCGGGTAACATTCAAACGGTTTGGGAATCTCTTCAATAAGAAAATGATGCAATAGAATAGACGGGATCGAAATGAGCCATATAAATTCAAACTTGGAAGGTTGGTTAGATTATCCTTCATCTTGGATACTGTTTTAACGTTTCTGTGGATGTCAATGCTGGCTTTTGATCATTTGGGAGGGAGAGGGGTTGTTGTTGCTGAGGGGGTGCTGGTGCCGAGGGTTATGTTACTGGTGTTGAAAGGTGCTGGTGCTGAGGGGTGATGTTACTGCTACTGAAGGGTTCTTTTACTGGTAATAATGGGTGCTGGTCCTGAGGGGTTATGCTACTGCTGCTGAGGGGGTGCTGTTATTGGTGTTGTTGGGGCGCTGGTGTTGAACACTCATGACAATTTTGACCAAATCTGTTTACATAGGACAGAACCTTAAGTAACAAGGACTTACACGTTTGCATTTTGAAAATGAACGAACTTGTGGAGCTTGACATATTGAAGAAGACGAAGCAAATCTCATTATTAACCTGAGCATATGTTCATTAAATATTTTTTTTTGTGCTATTCTCATAAATTCTCAATATAATTTTCACAATAATTTACTTGGCTTTGAAAAACGTATCTTGAATTTTCTAGGTTTTCACAAATATATCCAATAACGACCCGTCAGTACCCGGCGTTTTTGTTGCTGAAGAAATAAACTAAATCATACATACATGTACTTTAGGTGCAATATCGTCACGACAATGGAACAGTCGCTAGACTAACCCCTGAAAGTGCTGTCACAAGATGATCTTAAAGATTAAGATTTTAAAAGGCAGATTTCACTTTCCGGAGAACGAGCCAATTATCGTCTGAACTCTGAACTGTTATCACACGATCATCATCCGATATTCCGACACTCATATCGATCTGTACAACCACCCTCGTACCGCTTTATCTGTCGTAATTCCGTCTAGACGTGAATTCAAGGAAAATGTGATTAGCCTACAAATTGATAGCGAACTGAAGAGACTTTGAATCTCGGAGGTAATTGGCGAGCACGGTAATAACCGTTTTATTGTATTTTACTTGTTATTCAGAACAGTTTAGAACGCGATGCTAATCTTGTTAGAACCACGCTTCCTTCATTTCAACTTTACCATTACCAACATGTCCGACAATTTCCGTAATATAAGTCGAAGTTCCTGGAATTTAAATTGATAGATTGTAAAAGGTTGAATGACTTCCAGACAGAGAAAGGATATTTTGACCTAAAGTTATCGGAACAAGACGACATAATAGAACTAGAATAGATAAGCCAGACATTTGACAATTCGAGTTCCTGGATAAATTGTCCTTGCTTGACATGTGTTGATAGAATTCCCTGGAAGTAATGCGAGCCTTTGTCCTTTGATTATATTTCACTCGTTGTTTATTTGTACTCTTTGTTTTTAAATTACTATTGCTATAGATACGATACAGTTGGTAAATTGTATAATGTATATCTTGGTACTACATCCTGTTAAACACAATAATATTGTACATTTTGTCATATTATTGTAAAACATCCTGTTATATTACATCTGTACATTTGTTATCCTATCGCGGTACATTTTTTTTATTTTTGATTTATACATTTTAATGCAATATTGTACAGCATCATGTTTTTTTCATTGTCCTGAATATTGTATATCTTGTTATCTCGTATTTGTACATTTTGTTGTCTTATTCTTAAGCATTGTGTTATATTATATATTATACATCTTACATCTTGTTATTTCTGTATAATACATTTGTATCTTATATTTCATACATGTTGTTACAATATGTTTAAAGGGCGATTTGTTATTGTAATATTACTGTAACGCTTCTATGCTCTTGATATTCTGCTGTGTTAGAGTGAGATTGAGATTCAAAAATCCGAATAAAAGCACTTGCCTAGGTCACAAAACAGAGATAACTTTTGATTATCATAAGGTGTTTTTTAGTTACAACTAACTGTTAGTAAAATTCATATAAGAAAGTACCGATATAGCGGTTTCATACTCATACACACACTGCTGTATTATTGTAATACATCTTGACATCAGAAATGGGGAAGATTCGGACATACGACACATAAAAGCCTTGCAGACGACAATCCACATGGCTCCCGATTGATCCATTTTTCAGTATCTTTAGTACTTTTCAGTTATTTATTGTGCTACGTTCTTGTTCCGTCCATTCAGTTCTTTTCTAAATCAAGGTATATGATAAATTGAATATATATATAACGTTTGTAACATGTGTCCGTTAATATACAAAGCATCAAACGATTAGGATGAGTATAATCGCTTAACCAATTTATTTGCCGTTACTGAATTAATTAGACAATAATTTGATGAGTCTTTTGTAAACCTCAGAACTTTGAAAAGTTCGTCAGATCTCTGTCATAGTACAATAGAAGTAATGACGCTTGAACGAATTAAGTCGAAAATTGAACAACCAGGACAAAGGTTGGGGATCATTAGTTGCGTTAATTTGCGGTAATAAATACCTTTCCATCATTAAGCATCATTAGATTTGACAAGAGAATACATGTACATGTAGGTCATATCTCAGTGGTTTTAGGTGTTCAGTTGATATTTTAGACGATCGTTTGAAAATGCAATGACTGCCAATTGTCCCATTTTATCATTTGTGCCTACCATATCTACCAGAACTTGTTGACTATTATTTGTCATTTGATGAATATTTATTCACCACTCTCCACATGATGCTATTAAAACTGTATCATAAAGTGTAGTCAAAGTTTTTGGCTTAAAGGTGGCCGATATGTGTTAAATTAATCCAGTTTGGGCTTGAGTTACAATGTCTTGTAGTTTCTCAGTCGGTTGCTTTTGGAGCTACTTAAATACATCAAAAACAAATTGGTTCTGGTTTATTCGTCATGTCTTAGTAATTTGTCCACCTGAAACCAACTGTCCAGTATCGCTTGAAGGCTCTTGGTATGATACCAAATATTGTTTTCAATTGTTATTCAATATTTTAGTTTCTTGCTTTTGTCAACAGCCGACGATTCGTAAAATATCAATTTAATTTGTTCGGTATGCTTTGATATTAGAACTCGAGAAGTTGAAGTTAACATACAGAAGTGTTGTTTGTTAGTCTAAATGAAGTAGTTCTCACTCAAATCAGTCGAATACTTGAATATCATCTTGGCCGTAAGCGTTTTATTCTAATTCAAATATGGCGGCCAGGTTCGTCTTTGATGATATCATTATTAGTCCACTTATAATCCTCGTCACAATACCTCACTTATTGTATTAATGTTTAAACACCATGAGAATTATATTTTACCTCGACTTCTACTGGCTTAAAAATCAAATTCTCCTCCGGGCTATTATCATCGACAAATCTTCACATAATCCCATCCTCGTTTCTTTCAGCTTTTCATGTCGTCGCCGCCATTGTTTAACGATGACGTATCCCACGCTGCACGTGAGACCAGACTCAGACACGTTCGTCCTAGGGGTCGATTTGACATTCTGCATTATATTTTTTTATCCAGAAATAACACAAAAACTATCGTATCGTGTCAATCAAATTATTATGAAGTTTAATTCAAAATGCTTTATAATAAATCTGCTATTGTCCACATAAACTGAAACTATTTTCAATGAAGTGGATGTTTGACCATTGTTAATGTTTCAGATGTGAAAGATTTTTTCTCATTACAGATGCTTTTTAGTCTTTTTGTGTTGGCGACATTATAATATTACACGTTGATTAACATCAGTCTGACATCATGGATTTTTAATTATAATGGGGCGAAATGATCTTGGTGATAGATAACGGAGAATTAATGTGGTTTGTTACAATGGACTTATTTTCAGATCGATGTTTTGTGTCATATGCTTATCAAGTATGTCACTGTTACGATGGCATCAAAATGACCATCTTCGAAATGCATGGGTTACTCACTAGCCCAATCAGATGCAGAAACGTGGAAAGTAAAACTCCTCATTTTGTTAACTTTCCAGTGAATGATGTTATTATAGAAACGTCTGATGAGTGAAAATCTGACCAAACATCTGAGTTTCAAGATGCGTTGAAGAGTTGTTCAATTTTAGAATTTCAAATCGTAATTTTAAGTGAAGTCGACAACTACACATTATGAAGTATATAGTCAACTGTAAATCATTGTAAATATGATAATAAAATGATACAAAATTGAATTCGTTTTCTAATTTTGTTAAAAGGGTGCATCAAGAACGCAGATTGTATCTTTGAGGCTATTGCGAAGCATTTGCCATACATTAGTGCAGTCGAGGAAAGATATTTATTTACATTCGGGATCGGCCAGTCCATTTAATATTTAGGTAGTAGGAGTATTAATCACAATGTATGTGTATAGTTTTACTGATTTTATTCCACCTAAAGTAAAATGCACTGCTCGTTTGTGACCTTTGAATCGGACCCGGATGATCACAAATATCTTTGCTCGACCATACATATATGGATTGATCAAATATTCACAGGTCTTGGGATTGAAAATTGCAGGTTAGAAACGTTTGCAATGAGGGAAATTTTGCCAGGAAAACAGCATTAGCCTTCTCTTGTTCGATTTAAATCTGCAGAACGATATTCAAGCTGCTCTGCAGTAACATTAGAAAAACATTCCCTTATCGATTTTGCCATATGACCTACTTGCAAAGTATTTACGACTCTAAGTGGATTATGGGAAGGCAGTAGAACAGGTGGCAGGTGATGGTACTTCTCTGATAAGATAAAATGACGACAAAAGGATGTGAAATGTTGAAAAAATAGGTGATTTGTGACCTTTATTTCATCATGTTGGAAATAGTAAATAATTATATAGAAGATAACAATTATTATTATTTACATTTTCAACTATAAATATACATAATTATATACATGATTAACATCACAGTTATCTTTTCCTTGATCACACACGTCACGCTGTCACAGTCACATCGTCACAATCACACCGTCACGTTCATCACACAGTCACACAAACAGGCAGGCAGAATAATGAATACATGATTTTGTACGTACATGTTAGTGCACATTCTTTTCTTAATGAACATGATTTGATTTAAGACTTTGACCCCAAGAAACAGAAACTAAATAAGTGCAGTAAAACTTTGAACTCTCGATTTAACAAAACTTAATTAAAACCCTCATTTTATCGTGCAATTTCTTCCGTTTCTAATAACAAATTAACAAAACCTTGCGTATAAAAATGTTTATAAAAAATTACACAACAAAAACTGAACGATTGACAAAATATAACACTATTTAACGTAAACTCAACAAGTTCGTCATTGTTTTTGACTTTCGAATTTATGAAAACTAATAACGGGGTCAAACTTCGTTGTGATGGTCACGTGACACACCACGTGGAGACAGATGAAAACTTGAAGACAATGGAATGGCGGGAAGAATAAATATTAATTTAAATTATGGCGAAATGACCGGAAAGTACCTGTCTCCGTGATATTTTCATGATATGTATCAAAATAAATAATTTAATGCTTTCTTCACAAAATCCAGACACAGTCCGGTGACTCAGAAAAGTGGCTAAGTACGGTCAGAAAATAGACAGAATCAAAGAAAGTTTTTAAGAAATAATTTAAGGATAAAGTAATAAGATTCGAAAAAAAAAATGCTAAAGATTATTCATAATTTATACAGCAGTAAATAATTTAAATCTCGTCACATGACTAGTCACGTGATTTAGGCAAAGAATCAATCAGCCAATACAAGACGAGAAACCAAATTTGAAATTTGGAAAAATATAAACAAACATACATTCATTATAACATTATACAAAATAACAATAGTTTCGACTAGTTCATCACTTTTAAAACACCTTGGTAACGTTAAAGGCGTTGGACCTCCATGTTCATTTCCAATCGCCTCTTGTGCTGCCATTTTGGTTTTTACAAGACGGGAGGGCATGAAGAATTGCACAGCTATTTCGTGGGGTATGGCCTCATTGTTGACAATGTAGACAAAATGCATCAAATATTGTTTGAATCGACTGCCGTATTGTTTGTATGTTTATGAAAAAATGAACACAGTTTTAAATGAAAATGAAAAATTAGCACATATAGTCTTGGCAGTGATTTGTGTTCTAACATTGGTCCAGGTTTTATAGTTTAACATAATGGTCATAGTTCTTTCATGTGCGTTGGAATTGCATTCCTTCAATTTAAAATTCCATTCATATCCTTGCCCTTGAACAACGTTTCGGGTGCTTTTTAGCCTAGATATATTACAGCTCTTCAAGGAAAAAAGCTTGCATAATGTACAAGGCTGAAAGCTTGTATACATAGATAATAATAGTATCCCATAATTCACAAGTAATGAATCATTTGTTGCATCTTTTAGAAACAGCAAGGCACTTTAAATCCATCCACACGTTACTATTTATAGAATTCTCTGCATCTTGTATGTTATCACTATATACTTTTGTGCACTATTAGACTCCGTTTGGTTCATTAAATAACAATGCCCTTTATAATATTAAACTTCAGTGGCTAACACGTCCTCGGCATAATGAGGTCTCTTTTGTTCCAGTACAAGCATAGAATTTCTATTGTCTCTGTTTAAAGGTTTGGAAATAACATGGATATCCTGCGAACTGTAATCACTGAAAAATATAAAAAACATAATCATAAGTAAAGTTTGAAAACTTCAGTGTTCGATCATGTTCCAGGAGCTAAATGCTAGACAATGCCAATCACTTTGCAGTAATGAACCAAATTCTGACCCTCGTAAATTATTATAAAGATTTCATTATTATTATTAAATTATGCAAAATCACTTATTCTTTTTGTTAGCTATGGGTTTCTAGCATTTTACTTCAAATCTTAATCAATTTTCGATATATCGAAGAGATCTCTAACTGCATGGTTTACAGAAGTTTGCATCAAGGCGCCATAAATATAGGTTAATTCTTCGAGAGAACACAGGTGAATGTTATAACATAAAGGTAAAGACGAGAAATGAATTATAATGTAAATATTCAACATCTAGGCTGTATATAGCTTACAGATGATATTCCAATAGCAATATATACACAAACTATAAATAGCTCGCGAGGAAAAGAACCTGCTGTATCTGACTGGTCTCTGAATAGCTACAAATTATTCAACAATTTCACGTCTTTGTTAGAGTCGATTGACTTTTCACTTTCTTTAAGAGTTTATTCTTCGAGTTATTGATCCCTAACTGTGATATATAATGGCTATTATAAGTTTGATAATAGAAATATAATGCTTGATTGTATTATGGTCAAATATTTCACCTAGTATATCATTCTCGCATTATTCTTGAATAACTGAGTTACATTATCATTTGGATAACAGCAAATTCGAGCATTTTATTGATTTCATTTTACTCCTTTTTCGGAAATTGTGTATCTAAAAATATAAACTCAAACCGAAATCAACTCTCAAATGTCTAAAAGTCTAATAGCAAAAAGGGTGTTCCTTCCAATGTAGATCTATTCAGTCCAAGTGGACTTGAAAAATCAGCTATTTGCTCTGGCCCACTACAAGGTGAACCTATAAGGCCTATCTTATTAATGATATTTATGTATGTACAGTGGAAAACACCTGTTTATTACAAGCAAATATACCAGAGTAAATAAAATGGGCCGGCGTCCAACGTGTATTCATACATCATGAACTTCTTTCATGCAGAATAACCTATTTTTAAAACCGCGATTAGCAGGAACGTTGGCAACAGATATCGGCTAAATGTTTCATGCAATTATTTTACCGTTTGACTTGTTCCGTGGTTTGAGGCGTATTGGGATGGTTTAATATTTTGGGATTGAACTGCATTTTTCATATTGAGATGACTCCGGGGTACTCATTTGTGGGACTGAGAAGTACGGAGATGGTTATGTTCTGTTTCCAGTTTCAATACATCTGTCAGAGTCTACCAGAAAGTACTAAAATGGACCAAAAGACAAGGTAAACCTTGTATTGGCCTGGAAAACCAGATGAAATAAAATCATAAAATCACAAAACCTACCTAATATCCGTTCTAGTATCCGCTGAAAGAGATTCCACATCTAATCTTTTACACGATTTTTCATAGTCATCCCTTTTTAAGTCTCTTTTACACGGATAATATTGTTCGTGTGTGCTATAGTCTTTTATATAGTGTTTTGGACTGGATTTTTCTAAAATATTTTGCTTTGTATTTAATTTTTTGGGTTTGAAGTCTTTATCTTCATTGTTAATTTTAATACTGGCACTCGCCACGGGGTTAGTGTTTGTTGGTGTAGTAAATATTTTCGAGTCTATTTTTTTATTATTAATATTGTTCACTATATTTTGTTCTCTTTCTTTCTCCATATTGTCTCTCATAAGATTATTTTTTCGTCTACATAATAACACTATCACAATTATTATAATTAATATGAGGGGAATTCCCACTCCTAAACACACCACTAACAGTAACTCAGGCGTTGAAAGTGGTTCGTCTTCCGCCGACCTTTCACTAGTATTCGTTTTAATAGGAATAATTTTTTCAGTTACTTGCACCTCATGTGTTTGTGTAGTAAACTCTTGGGTTGTATATTCCGGTGACTCTGTGGTCTCCTCAATAGGAGGCATGCCTTCATAAAGATGGCATCGTTTGCCCCAAAATCCTTCTGGACAGTCACAACTGTAATCGTCCACCAAATCGGTACAGTTACCGCCATGACGGCACGGGATATCAGCACAATCATTGATATTAATTCGGCAATCCTTGCCAGCGAAACCATCAGCACAGTGACATTTGAAATCGTTGTCCAGATCGCTACAGATACCTCCATTGGCACAAGGTCGTGTTTCACAATCATCCACGTTGATTTCACACAAGGGTCCGATAAATCCAGCTCTACAGCGACACTCATAATCATTGATTAAATCCAAACAAGTACCACCATTCTGGCAGGGATCATGAACACAGTCGTTGATGTTGTCCGAACATGTAGGACCTTCGAATCCAGTAGAGCAAACGCATCGAAATCCATTTCTTTGATCAATACAGCGACCCCCTGAAATATCCGATAAAAGTTTTCATTAACACAAATCATCAACATATCCACTGGTTTGAATCAATTAAATAACGAGAGTGGTCAATAATAAATTGCTTGTTAACATTTGACCAATGTGATGACCAGTCAAGTCCGATAATGACCACTATTACTAGCTAAGTATTTAGTCATCATGGTGTTAGATGGGATTTATTGATATTACCCAGTATTAAAATTGACAGAGTATCATTATTTAGGTCTTAATCATTTGTCTCTAGTGATTATAGCTATAACTGGACAGCCTCTTGACGATCGGTCAGTATTGATCATTACTGGACAATTGATGACCGATTGATTTCCTTTATCAATGTTGATTGTAGTAATGGTGGTTTGTTTCCGCTTGACAACAGTTAACCTGAGTATTTATTTAGAAATGATCAATATATTTGAAAGTTGCTGGATAGATATGGGCCTGAATGGACACAAGAAGAGTGGTCAGTCAAGAACATGTGAATCAAACACAGAACTAGTCTAACTCAACACAATTAAAAAATGCCTAAATAGATATGGTCCTGAACGGGCACTAGAGTAGTCAGTAATAAGACCACGCGAACTAAACCAAACCAAGAACTAGTTCAACTCGAACAATTTTTTTAGAAGATCATCTTTAAAAATGCTAATCTTCATTGCGAATCATAAAACAAATGGTTGCTCAATCCCCAATCAGATAATGAGTAAAACGTAGATGAAATGATTTGAAGAAAATGTCAGTATAAATCATGAGTTAGTGTTTCTATACCAAGGTAACGGTGAATCCTGCTTCTTTTCTAACCAATGGTAAATAAATGCCGCATTCTAGGTCGGTGTTTTTTACGCAATTATTACTCGGCATACAGCCAATATGCAGCTAAATATTTTGCCAGGGTTTCGTACAATATTGAGTGTAATTATCTACATGAAGAATAAAACGCTACAATCCTAGCCAGAAGTTTATAGAACTATTTACTATTACAAATCTTCATCTTTACGACTTCGTTTCGTTCGAAACAACTTTCTTAGATTTTATCCTCATTTTTTATGACCCAGTAAAAATCAAACATGGTAATAAGTAAAATAAAGTAGTAAATTTCAAATGATCAATACCAATAAAATGGCGGTAGTTCAGTTTTTATTATACCATCTTTCTAGGTTATAATGAAGTTTTGGAATTAAAACTAAACTAAACGAGTTCTTACCATTTTTGCAAGGATGTTGATCGCATTCATTGATCTCTATTTCACAATTTAATCCAGTGTAACCAGCATCACATTGACATGTATAGCTCGCTTCATCTTCAGTACAGGTTCCGCCATTGATGCAAGGATTGGTTTTGCAGGAATCAGCCTCATGCTCACATGATTTACCATAAAATCCCGATTCACATTGGCATCGATATCCAATTCCAATGTCCTGAAATACCAACAAGGAAAATTCCATAAATCAATTGCAAGTACGAAACTAAAAGGACTGACTGAAGTGCGAAACTAATAGTTATAACTTAACATGAGTTGGAATAAAATACCAACAAGGAATATTCCATTAATCAGATGCAAATACGAAACTCAAATGAATGAATAAAGTGCGAAACTAATAGTTAACACGAATTGAGATGAATGGCGCCATTTTGTTTTCTAAAGGTACTTTGAAAAGAATAAAAGAGTTTGAAGTATCACTTACCTTGCAACTACCACCATTCAAACAGGGTCGTCTTTCACAATCGTCATACTCTATTTCACAATTAGTACCCGAGAATCCTGGGGGACAGGTGCATGTGTAGCTACCCTCGCCAGTATTAGTACAGGTACCGGCATTTTTACATGGTTTATGATGGGTGCAGTAATTCAAATCTAGAATGAAAAAAACATAAAAACTAATTAAAAATTTGGAGGCAAACTTCAAACAAAACTCAAACATGACAGTTTTAAAAGAAGAGCCATCTGTCCTTAGCCTATTTATTTCTTTAAAAAATCTTTGGAAAACGTTTCATTGTAAATCAATTCAGATTTTCTTTTCGTGTCGAACAATATTCTTAGACATTTTATCTCCCAATCTTCTAGAATTGGTTGTTTTTCTTGCTGTGTAATGGAATTGTTTTTAGAGCGAAGTCACAGACAATACGACAGTCTCTGGTGGTATTAAAGTAAATTATGTATTATATTTATCTAGTATCTATATCACATTGAAAAACAAGTTCTTTATTTTAGGGAGATTTAGATTCCCAGGGAATTCAGTAAGAAGCTATCACGAAGAAATTGTCTGAAATGTCAAAGAATGGAACTGATGTCGAAATTTCTATAACATCCCGTCTGTAAACGATGGGTTAATATAGTTAAAGAAATACAAGGTTCTAAATGATAATGTCACGACAAAAATCTTTTTTTCAAATAAATGATGCGATTTAATACTAGAAGCTTTGTCTTTCTGTAAAGAAGTTCAATTCATCAATATCTCTAAATACTAATTAGAATAGCTTGTCATATTAGGTTCTTATAATCAATAATAGTTTTATCATACAAGCCGCTCAGGCGCCATATTTATATCTCCAACAGGTGATGTGCTGGTGTACATAGGACGAGAGAACACTTTTACACTTAACCTATCCAAAAATAGCATGGTAATGTTTTTAGAATTACCATTGATCATGCAATTACTCTTAAAATGTTTCTATTGGTTTGATGCGAGTCCAATGTAATAATTAATAATGTGTATACTTGTCAATTTCAGTAATTTGTGTATGTTTTATTAGTGAAGAGTTTGCTGGGTTTGGTTACATTAACCCACGAAGTAATACCAACCTGGTCTCAAGTTAAATCTACTATAGTAAAGTTCCGATCAATAATTTACTATAAACACAATACATTCATTGATTCAGTCTGCTTTAAGTCTTTTAATACAAGTCAATTCTTCCCGAGTTACACCTTCAACTTGTGTTTGTTGCTTCAATTGATTGCAAATATGTGTATTCCCATAGCAATATCTCTATCTCGACTTGTCTATTCACTAGAACATGTACATTCTCATCTTGCTAGCACTGGGAGTTTAATGTTGAGATCGAGGTGCTCTGACCTTTTGAGTAGAAATTATTCTTACCTTGATTACAGAATAATCCTCCCCAGCCTTCCTCACAGTTACACTGCCACGGTTTGGAGCAGGAACCGTGTTGACACCCAGGATAATTGATGCAAGCATCACAGAAGTTGCCCTGCCATCCTAAACGACACCTGAAAAAAGACAGATATGAGTTAGTTGTATTACGATAAGAAACTGAGCATTAAATAGGACTGATGGGAGTTTTACATCCAATTTTCTGAATGTTAAATAAGAATAAAATGCTGGTCGTATTCTAATGTTGAATGGTTTTAAGAACATTTCGTTCTTTATTAGATTATATTTCGTGGGGTAGAGTAATGTCCGAAATTAACAGGAACCGGCGTAAAACTCATTATAAATTCTACAGCAAAATATCATAATCTTCGCCTATTGACTCAAATCATAACAACATCTACTATTTATAAACAATCCTATCTGACTCGTTGATTTATGACTAAATATTATATCCAAAATTCCATGATAGCCATTGTTTTTGATTCGCTCGAATGAAATTTTGACACCATGACAAACAAATCAGGGTATGGCACGTTGATTATGGCCCTCGTGGGATTCAACCCTAAATATAAACATCAAAGGTCGAAGGTCACGAGTTTGATAACCAGATTTAAATTGAAATTAATAATTAGATTTAAAGGATAACAAATGTTAGAGTCTTGAAGGTCACGTCTCAAGGTCGAGATAAATAATGAATAAATTCTTACCGGCACTCGTTGGGATTGTCACAATATCCATGGTCTGGGTGGCAACCAGGTAAACACATTGCTGCAATCAAATCAAAATAAACATAAACAATCTAATCATTTATTCATTAAAATATCAATCAACCACTTGGGCTTGACATAACATTCAAATATTTTGTACGAAACCAAATATCAATCAAATCTTTATCAAAAATCTCTTGAAAATACAATATGGCGGCTTGATTAATTTGAAATTAAACATAGTTGGGGTTTTAAAGTTACCACCAGCTATTTTACAGTAGAAAATTCAATTTAAAATCGTTTTATTTCATGGCTTAGTTTAATATAAAATCGACAAGAAGGCGGCCAAATTTTACGATTAATTACTATTTTATGGGTGTCATGGAAACTGTTTTGCTATCGAGCAGCTGTAACTTTTGGTCAGGTAAAGGGCAAAGTGGACAACGGACAGCTGACTCTACAATGGACGCAACGACTACGCTTTCTTTGTTCTCGGTTACGCCGTTTTGTCCACTGGTATATCGGAATCCGGACAGCTGGTCAAACGGACCCCACCCCACTTGAACCTGGGGGTAAGGCATGGTGATCTCTACCAAACTTTCTCTTAACGAATTCGTGGAGGAATTTGAGAAGTTGAATAATTTGAAGGTAACATGTCTGATGGCGGCATAGTGATATGAAGAGAGCACCTGTCGCTTTCAATCTCATCCTCCAATCTTTATATTTTAAATATAACCCAAATTTAAACTCTTCTTCTTTCAATAGACGAGATAGGCGAAGAATTAATAATGCTTTTCTTATCGGGTTACCTGTTCATGATAGACAAACAATGTTCCTTTTATTAAAAGTTCATCAATTATTAATGCCAAACAAATATTATGAATTCCGCATTGCTGGTAAAATCATTGTTACCAACGTTTAAATAACGTTTTAAATCTCTAGCGCTAGATGTTCAAGATTACAATGTTTTTCAATGCATTAAAATGCAACAATTGCTCTGATGATGCAAAACATTGTAAAAACCAGCAGTGACATGCATTGTCATGGTAATCTGCCTCACGCTATGATAGAAAATTATGAAGAAAAAAATCGTCTTATCGATTTGAGCTTTTTCTGAACAAGAAAAAAACAGGGAAAATCGATGTATTACGACCTAAATAAGTCTTTCACATGCGGTTCATCATACAAACTAAACCACAGCATATTGACTTGACTGGTTTGAATTTGTTCAGGTTTTTGAAAGATCGTTGAACCATGGAGCACATATTGTTTACGTTTTTTGTTCATAATGGCTCCAACAATAAAAGACACCACAGTGATAAAATACAACTTGTATTGTGCATCTGAATATCACGAAAACTTCAATTCTTTCATCAAGCAGATGGCTGGCTCTCTATCGTAAAATAATCATGGGAAAATATCCAACGTTTTGAAGTTAGACTGAAATATCGGCACACTAAGAAATGCTATTGCATCCCCATATGTACCAAATTTTATTGCTGGTTACTAAAAGCTACTACTTTGATGTATAATCAACTAGTTTCTACTTCCAACCCCTTTAGTATTTTAAGAGGCCAGAGCTTTCTTGTTGGTAAAACGTTTAAACTGCATGTGTAAACTTACTAATGATTTAAAAAGTCATTTTCAGTCGAATTCCTGATGGTCAGCTATTGGTTTAAGAAATTTTCAAAACACAGTTTTGTGGAGTTTTAAAACTATTGACCCGTCTTTAGAGCTCAAGGCTAAAGACTTGTGCACCAGACAATGTTCACCATCAATGAATAGCCACTGCCCACTCGTGGCCAATAGTGAATAGTTATTGAAATTAATCCCTTACTATATCAAAGGGGTCTGTAAGATTATCTCGGATTTCTCTGACCACTTCTAGTCGCCATCAAGTGGGTGTTTATCAAGTTATAGTTCGTTTATTTACATCCCAATTCCCCGAGGTAGTCATTAATTTAAAGACTGAAGGCCACTTGAAAATCGTTTACCTAATGCTTTCAACTCTTAATTTACCTATCTTATATGTTTAGTTTTACCTATAGTGAAATTAACACATACATAAAGGGTATTTACAAATACCCCTACTACTTCAATCGACCATTTAAACAGGGGACAATTGGGTTGGGACCCCAATTATTACACCTTATTCAAAACTGACCCCCTAATTAACACGAAAACAAGCTTAGTTTGTATCCAAAATAATTGTTGGCATGTATTATTAATCTTTGTTAACTACTAAAGGTAATTAAGAAAGAAATTCAAGCAATTTAATGCAACTGAACTTGTTGACAGATTGAAGACAGAACACCAAGGGAAAGAGATGGTGATGAAAAAGGGCCCCAGGGTACCAATCCTGTTTACAGCTAAAACAAAGGGACGTAATAGAACTGTTCTTACCTTCTTCGCACATATCTCCACTCCAGCCATCCAAACAGATCTTAGTTCCATTAGTACTACACTTATAATGTCCAAACTGATCATCCCTTGGACGACAGAATTCAGAACATCCAGCTCCATAATAATATTCGCCACAAATGATACGATAACTGTAGTTAATTTCCGAATAAGGAGTATCGTGTTTGAATGTGTACCAGTCCTTGCCGACTTCGGCAGATCGTTGCACTGCAACTCTGGCAATCAATTCCCTTGGACTTCCTGCAAAACAACAATAAAAAAATAACATGAAATGATTTTTCTGTAAATTTTTCTGTAAATTAATGGTAATTTGGATTGGTTTGTAGTTCTTAATGTCAGGTTATATTTAATGGAGTTATTCCGTGTATAGGAATTAGACAAGAGAAGGAAATCTACTTAGGGGAATTGTAAATCAATGGCCAATTTGAATAACAATAGCAGTTTTAAGGAGGGATAATTTGTGCAGTGTCAAATTGCAACTGCTATTGTGCAACGGTAAATCAAAACGCATTTCCTCAATAGAAGAGGTAAAGACAATAGATATTCAGAATGGTGTTGATGTAGACCTATTTTATCTGTGGACAATCTTTGTCGATGGAATAATATTGAGATGACACAATAATTGAGTGAAATTATTGTTTTTTATCACATGCAATATCTTAGATGACAGATTCACTCTGTTTCCGCCATTTTGTTTTTGACGTCGTAATCTCATTTTTGACTTTACCAACTCATTTCATTAAATAACGCCATTTTGGTTTTTGAGCAAGATCACGTTTTTGATAATGATGGAGTGGATATTTTTCCATCAGAATTGGTTTATAAGAGTCAAGTTTCATCTTTCTCATGGCCAAAATGGGCCGAGAGGATGTGTCAAATAGCCAGGACTAAAGCTAGGATAATTAATACCCTCTCACGACACTTATTGTCCGTTAGACCATCACAATATCTTGGACAACACCACCCCGCTTACATCAACGAATTCAACCCTGGGAAAATCTCTTTACAAACTTTTTATAGGGTGAGCGAGGGAGCAGGGGTCACCTGTCATTGTCAACAAAGGGATGTTCACACAATATCTAAGTTAACAACTCGAGATCCCTAATAAACAATTCCTAAAATCTTGAATAGGAACCAAATACAGCTAGGACATGGCGTTATTGAACAAGATAAAATACTATGAAAACTTATGCTCATAAAACATTGCACTATTGTAACCCTACTAGAATAGATACTAGGAAGACCCTAACCATTAAGGTATATTGTGAAATGAAATATGTTTATATTGATAAGACTGGGAAAATTTCTAGTATTTTCACCTGTTTGCCGCTTGTTTGAAAAAACCTTAAAATGAATTAATGACCTATATAGTTTTTGCTGCACTATTTTATATTGAACTATTTTCATTGGCAACAATCTATGCATATAAATAAGCTAGTATGCATATATGCATATTGATTGCGATCAGTCATTTTCCCATCCCATACTTTCGAGTTTTCTTTGAACTCGTACTCGAGTGTAAGCATCCATAGTACACCACGATCAATTGCCTGTGCATAATGATGCAATCAAAGTACGAAAACATTGTTATGTCCTGTTAATTGAAAGAGTGCCAAAAGATGAAATTAAATTCCTGGCTAGAACGAACTTCCGGTATGAAGGTGTATCAGCTGGGAAGTCGAGATATGAATATATAAGGTGTAAAAGATGTTAACATATGTTCTAGGAACATACAATCAACATATATGTTCCCCACATTTTACCGAATTCTCTCGTTTATAGTCTAACTTCCCCTTTCCTGGCAATCTAGACGAATCAGCAAACTCTCTGAAAATCTACTTGCGTCGTAATAGAATACAAATTATGACAATTTAATCGTTAGTGCTTCGTTCTATGCAATGCAAAACAAGTTTGTTTACATGCGTTCTAAAGTACTGATAAACTTAGTAATAGTATTAAGTTACTATCTGATTTAACAATAACGATAATGGTTTTTGATTAACCCAGTTACAGTAACACATACGAACCAAGCTGTTGCAACCCTGTGAATAACAATACTATAAAATTGCAATCTCATTATTGCATAATGCATCAAAACACCTGAAGGTCAAGGTCTCATTAATCTACTATTAGGCACCAACCAAAACATGGCAAATTATATGGTTTTGTAACATATGCAATTGGATACACGTGCATGTCTTTCAAAACCAAAACAATCCAGAATGCGGCCAGAAGTTACTTTAGTATATTTCGGATGAAGGCAACAGCTGCATGTATTGATGTTTAAATAATGTATTCACAAGAACGACTTTAGTGATTTGCTCGATTTGTTTTCAATGTATCATTCTACTTGTGGTTTGTAACCGAGCAGTTACAAGACCCAGCCTCAGATCGCCTTCAGACCTTTTTTATCCTCAACACGAGTTCCTAGCAACAGTTTATTTGGAATACTTTCAGAAGTTAGCTATATCAACAGTACGAACAGAAGCTACTAGATAATGCAATCTATCAACTACACTCAAGAGTTGATTTAATTGATCAAAACCTAGAAATTTAGTCAAAATAATGAAAATATCAAACGATGAAACCATTGAGCTTTTTACTATTCTAGTTTTTATCTGCCAGCTACTAGTAATGATTTCTCAATAACATGTGTAGAGTATATTGCCAATTTTGCCTCATATACTCTTTAGATATCAACCAATTGACTATTTGGGTTGCTTGCTACCAAACTCTTTATCAAAGTTTGAAGTATTATTCTAACTTCAAGGTAGAATTCTATGATGGAAAGGGAAAATTAACTGACAGTGGGAAAATATGATGGTGCTTTATGTGTCTGCAACCCTCCTACTGAGTAAGATATGAAAGAAAAGCCAAGCTTCTCTTTTGATAAAAGTGATTGCCTAACGAAGCATACTGAAGAAAGGGAGAAGTTAAGACCACAAAATTAGAAAAACAGATGGGCTACATCTGCAAATTAAAACACAGAATGAAAAAAGGAAAGCTAACATAGTTTTACTGAAGCCGACGAGGATGGCATCTGTTGAGTCTTGTCTTCTCTATCACTTAACTAAAACCATCTCATCTTGCATAAGTTATATATCCTATACTTTAACAGTTAGCTATTAAAAACTGTTCATTCCAAACTTTAAAACTTTTTAATAAAATCCAGACTCGCTTCCTGCTTATCTTTAAAACCTTAACCATAACGCGTGCCTTCTTCATTAACCTTTTATTGTATGTTAAGTCTCAGACGGTTGGTGTAACCGCTCTATCTTAAACTTTATGTTTTCAGCCTTTCTTTGATTAATGAGGAAAATAAACTAAAACCTAATTAATATGTAACAGTGAGAGAACGAAAAGAAAATGTTATTTTTTACACAAGTTTAAAGTGTAACATGCAAGACCTCGTCTTTGAAGGAACAACCTTTAATGACTTCTGTTTAGATAACGTTTGAATCAAATTGCGACTAACTCAAGTTTAATGGCCTTTATATTTGATTTCTTATGACTTTTGTGTTTTGATATTTTGCAGGGTAGTCATATTAGAAGGGTTAATGTCATAGAGAAACAAAGAAATGGGATAGTAACGATTGACCAGTGTTGGTATGTAATTGTGTATACAATTTGCTCTGGAATACGAAACATATGAAGTTTACCCCTCTGGAGACATATTCGAAATGTTCCAAATACTTATGAGTGTGTTTTGTGGTGTGTATTGGTGTATGCTCTGTGATAATAGTAAAATTTCCTTACCAGATTCGGGACCATGTAAAGTGCTATCATGCCAGGCTTCAATTATTAAGGAAAATGAACCCTGAAAAGAAACATTAGAAAATCATGAAACTAGAGTTGATTCAATTTGCATATCTTTAACATTGTAGTGCTTCTTGTGTATTACGTATGTGTATCTTGGGGAGCTTTATTTACATGGTCTCCTGCAGCAGCATCATTGAGGCTTCTCGGATATGCTGATATGCCAAACACAATGGTTCTCAATATCAAAGAGACTTTTTATCAGGAATGCAATACGAGATTGTTTATAATGCCAAGGAGATAAGATTTGGATATCCAGATCAGAGATATCGAATATTCAGATGGAATTGCAGTATACTGCTATCTTGGAAGCTAAGGGTCAAGGACATTGGTCGATTATGCCAGGTAAATACATGTATCTGAGTGACCCAATTAGTCCGACCTTTTTACTATGTGTCACTGGCTATTTAGCGTTTATAATGTGAGTCCCAGCAAGCTGTCGACCCTTATTCTTTCACTATACAGTCCCAAAATCAATACAATTCTCTATGTACTGTATTTCTTATTTATATTTCTATTGTCTTAGAGATCGATGTTCAAGGTAATATAGCGATATACAATTGTATGTATACAATACCGGTAACTTTATACAATATACTTTGAGCATGGTATATTAATCATCATATACAAGCATCTTTAATTAATTCCTTACATCATGATGCATAGATAGATAACAAAATAATACTGTTATCTCTCCTCATTATACTCAAAGAGTATATCACAATATTTCTCTCATATACTCTTATTGTACTTCAAAATTGCATATTGGTATATTGCGTTATACGTCTTTAATGCCTGTTTTTACCTGAACTTCAAGTGCACAAGTTAAAAATAGCTGGCAAGAAAGAAGAACAGAAGCTATCCAAGTTCATAATATAACACAAAGAAAATAACTTTTACTTACCGGCCATGAAAATTGAAACTCGAACTGAACAGGGTTTTTAAATTCCTGAGAAGCAGTATCCTTATTGAATTGAATAGTATTATTTCCAAGCACACTGGTAGTTTTAGATCCAAAAGTACACTCAGGGTTATTAGATATTTCCGATTGATAATGGGTCAAACAAACTCGAAAGAATGTTTTACAAGAAGAACTACATACTCCAGCCGTTCGTAAACCGTTACAACAATTCCCATCCGAATTAAGTCCATGGGCATTAAGGAACGACGTTAATTTTAATTCAAACGTTCCTAATGCTTTAACCTAAAATAAGTAAAAAAAAAAACATTTTGAAATAAAATATTGAAAACATTTGAGGAATTATAGATGCCAAATCAATATTGAAATTTTTAAAGTTTTTTTTGATATTGAAATATACAATTCATAACATACCTGTGTCACTGTGAACAGTATGGGTATAATCCAGAGAACGGCACACGATGCCGCTTTCCGAGATCGCATCTTGTATGTTTACAGTCTCACCGATTCTACTATATTGGAGATTGGCTTCAAGACTCGCTTCAACACACGACCAGTTAGACTCCTCCCACTAATGATTGACAGTCTGTAAGAGAATGAAAGCAAATGGGTTAACTACCGGTATTTTCAAACACGTGGACTCAACTAAACAATGAATTTCAACCAAAAAACAATGATTTGGAGATGAAGAATTTGACGAACCTTAACCACAAATCTAAACATAAGTTATTTATATTATATTATTCCAGTTTCAAGCTATTTCTTTCGTTTTCTTTGTTTTTATACTGCTAATAATCCTAGATTACGTTTACACTGGTATAGTAAAAATATAGTAAAGTTGGCACGCGTTTACTGTAGGGTTAAAGATCGTTGACTGAGGATTTAACTAACTTGCCCGCCTTATGTACCCTTGTTTTACATTTATTTACCTCACCAATTAACGAAAGTCGCGTGCCAAACTCTATCTACCCATTGGTCGGTTTAAGACAATAGATTTCGATGACCGCTGTCCGGTAGGCCCAGACCAATTATCGCTACTCCGACTGTCAATTAACGTTTTAACCTATTGTTTTAGAAGTCTTTTAAAGTCGTCAAGTGCGAACCCAACATCGTCGTACAGTCTCGAGTCAGTGTTAATGAGTTTCCATCGTCTCGGACTAATTAAGTTCCCTCCTCACCTGCATTTTTAATCTGATATTCCGTCGCTGCTATAATCCGTGTTAGATTTTCCTAATGTCCGAAGCGCACACTTGTTCTATGGTCGACAGTACAAAATAAAATGTTTAAGCCTTAGTTTAAAAGATCCCGTTTAAATGATAATGTATTCAAATTTAGTTGAATGTCGCGTGGCCCCAATCAAAAGACTGGACCAAGTTTTTGTGCTCGATGAATGGGGGTCATAAAAGTTTCTTTGTGTTCTCAGCTGCCGAAATAGAGGATGCACCTGCCTTTCTTTTGTCCCCACCCCTGTCACGTGGGACCGAGCCCTTATATGGACTAAAGGCGCGTGCCACCATATCAGCATGCAAAAGACATTGCACCTGGGCATGTTCTGTTATGTTGAATTTCTTCCAAGAAGCAATTATTTCTTTAACAATAGTTGAAGGTTAACTATCAAAATTCATCCTCATTCCTTCACATGAAGTTGGTAGAACGCCGGGCACCTGATCTTATCGCTCTTATCACTCGAGCGTTTTGGCGCGCTTTTCTGTTAACCTGCACTCCAACCCTTTATTAAAATTTTAATGCTATATATTTTGAATGGTACACCTGTTTAGAGACAGATTTGTACAAGGAGGCCAGCCACACGACTAATTAAGATGGAGACAGAGAAAACAACATCTGCCTAGCCCCTGGATTCTAATATATCAAAACGTTTATATCATTAACGTAATATCGTACGTATTTCTGTATACCACAGACGTTTTTCAAAATGATATAAATTAATATATGACAATTTTAAGTCTCAAACGCCATATGCAGTTCGACAAAGATATATAAGTATATGTGGCTTTATTACAAAAGCAGACGATGTGAGAATTTCAAAAGACAATTTTCTCCTTCGATTTCAAAACAGTGCTCATATTTCACATCTAATGAGACTAGACGATTGCGTTTGCCATATTGGCGACACTTTCAGAGTATGAACGCAATGTAAGCATAATTATATATCTGGCAAATGCATATCATATATTTAAACAGAAGTATGCATTCTGTCCCACAATCTTAGATCAGATACAAAAAAAAAATCTCATGGATTGCGTTGTTTGACACAATTTAGATATGTTTGAAATATGTCAACCAATAATTTTTTTAATGACACTAGTTTACACTCACGCAAAACTCTCAGAACCGCCATCTTGTTTCTGGTTCCATCAGAAACATGACATCATAGCAACGATTACAGGTGATCAAACATTTCACACGATGCTAATTGCAATTAATGAAATATGATAGAAATTAACACGATAGAGTTGGAGCCATTGAGCTAACCTGTCGAAATATTATTACATGTCAATTAGAGTGGACAATTACATTAACGGAATAGCTTGCGTACAAATTGCAGAAATATTATTTATTGCGTAAACGAAATATTATGAAATGTCAACAATTCGGCATGTATTATCAGAAATTAAGGTCCGATATCAAAAGTGCTGAAACTTAATCAACTGCTAATTTCAATTAGTGAAATCTTTTTGAAGTTATTCAAACATCAACGTGTGCCAATTAATGATAGAAACAAAATGGTCCATTGGATAAATAACTTTTGTTCTGACTTAGTTCATTAAGAAAATACAGTTTTTTTTTACATGGGTCCATCAGTTAGAATCTCATTCCCATTTCATCAAAAATTGTCATCTTTCTTTTGTTTTCTTTTCATTAAAATAGTAGCAAATACTCAAAAAATGTGACAAAATTAAAATATTTTCACAATTTATAAACTACCTATTATTTCATTGATACCTCTTTTAATATTCATATTTATTTCATATCAGGTTTTAAGAAAGAAATAAATTCCTGAACTAACGTTACTTCTGAATCATTTTGAGTTCGCGGTCGCGACAGAGATTTAAACGTGTGGAAAAATATCAAGAACTCTGCAAGAATAATTATAGCCACTTGTTCAAAAACTTCAAAACGGACCAAGCAGATGTTCAGAGACATAAATATCTTCATCTAAAGATATTGTAACAATTGTCCAAAACATCAAAATATTTGTACTGGTACTTATGTTCGACCAATTTCTGTTACTTAAAGCCAATTATTGAAAACCAATTCATCCATCAAACAGGTGAAAATCATAATATTAGTGAAACAATTTAATACATCACACTTTCGATCAATAACGGCCCACTTTTGACCAATAACGGCCCACTTGTAACAGCTTTTATCACGTTTTATTCCATATTATGACGTGATTATTGATGAGAAGTAATAATTTAAATACAAGGTGTTTTAAATATCTTATATAAATATTTTTCTACACCTGTGTGCTAGAAAATTGTCATCAATCAACTTAAAAACGGCTAAATAACAATATTTGGCGCGGAATTTGTAAGCACCTGAATCTTGCCGCAGATGATAAAATAAGAAAAAAAAATGAACATTATGTTTATAACATGAAATATCATAAAAGAAAGGATAATTGAGAATAAAGCAACAGGTACTACGATTTCTTTTATCAACATCTTAACTGACACAGAACTCATACAAGGTCATTTAGTTTCTAAACTTTTCATAAAAAATCATCTTCAAGCAGATGGTCACTGAATGTCGTAATAACACTGTTTCCCGCCAAATCTTTACTCGTATTTGCATATAGCTGCGCGTGTGACACACTTGTGCACGCGCCGTATCTTTATCAGTTGACATAATCTTAAAAGTTTATCATTCAACTTTAATATTTTTTAGATTTATTGACGTGATTTTTATTATATTAAAAAAAAACTAAACCCTGCTCAAAATCATGGGGCATTATATAGTATCACGAACCACTATTGAAAAACACTGTCGCCATTGATCAATTTTCATAAAAGCTCTGATGTCTTCGAACTTTAACATTTTATTTCAATGAAACTTTTTCAAGTTTTTACTTTTCCTTGAACTTTTTGAAACTCTTACAAATAAAGATTTAACATTTTGAAAAAGTGTAGTTTTACTCGTTAGCAGTCCTACTTGGGTTATTTATTCGGCAAAGGATTTTCATTTGAAAGGGTTGGTTCACGTTTAGGTTTTATATGAAAAGGCTTTGTTAAAATATTACCCTTGTAACTCCCCGATATATTTATGAACTTATATAAATGGTAAGAAAAAGAACGCCGTTTGGCGCGCGCCAAAGAGTATAATGTCGCGTGTTGGTTTTCATACCGATACACAGGGACGACCTTATTTTAGAAAGTTACTATCCAATGGGTACATAGAGTTAGATATAACGGACCTATCGTCTTTTAGGCAATGTTTTTATCGTTTGCTGGTAGAATGACCATCTGCTTTTATTGACAGAGGCGCCGTGTGGTGGCCTTCAATGACAAAGCACTGAACGGTACAAGGGGATACACCTGTCGTATTTTTGTGTCTTCCAATCAAAAGTAAGAAACAGGTTAATGGTATATACCTGTACCCCCAGGGCTCCCCAAACTGTACGGTATTTAAAAACTTTAGATCATACTGGGTCGCGTGGGGCGGCAAACTTCAAAGATAAGATGACTTAAGATATGTTTAAGTAATTTACTATATAGCATCAAGTGCCTTTATACTTCTAAAGTATTTGTGCCGACGACAGGTGGTAACGCCCCTTAACCGTTACCGTCACCCAAATTCCAATACAATGCCCAATTCTGATCAACCTATGATTTTGGGCAAAAGGTTAATATAATAACCATATGGCTTTGCAATAATAACGGACTATTTCTTTGAAAATTATTCACATACAAATGTTGTTGAATTGCACTGATGTACTTTTAAATCTGAGAACAATACGTTTCGATTTTCCTTTATACCGCACAATCATCACCTATTTATGAAAATGTATTATTTGAAGATCTAAAGAGACCACCCCGAAAGGTGTACCAAACATTTAAATGACAAAAAATGCAATTCGGACTCTTTATCTTATTTCAGATTTTGTGACCAGCGAATTCGATCCAATCAATTTAACTATTTCGATGCAATTCTTTGATGATTCAGTCAAGGCATAGAAACGCCGTTGAGGTACATTTTGAAACGAATTAAACTTATTCTGCTTAATTAAAAGTCATTAGTTCCTCAGGCTAAAACGTTTGCCACTAATAAAATTCCTGGATGCCACGTTAGTTGCATCGTAACAGGTAATAAGATACAAGTGCACTTCCTTGGAGTAAAAATGATGACAGTTGGGAGTCCCCCCAAATCTTTTAAAACGTACAAAACCCTTAATCGGTGATGCTGTAACCCCATGATTAAAATCTCGGTCATTTCATCTATTGATTTGTATGTTTCATTACACACAATCAATGTAAATTATACGATTGTATAAGATTAAGGGAGGTTTCTGACTAGAAACGTTTTATTCTCCATCTGTCGTTTAAGATGGTGTATGACGTAACAGCGTAATGAAGATAATGCTATTCTATTCACTCCCTCTGATAATAAAACGCTACAAGGGCAGATGGCGGTGGTCAAGACATGTACCCCTATTGTCAACTTTCTTTACCTAGGAGGGGTGTAGATTTGGGGTGGATGAAAGGGCTTGAATGAGGTACATTGCGACCACCAAATGTCGTATTTTGAATATTAAGACGATTGACAGAAGGGCTGAAGACGGGATGTTATATTAAAGGGGATATAAACCATGAATATCATTAGGGACGAGACAAGTGTATAGGAATGTTGAACCTGGTGCTCATTTCCCATATGTTTCATTCTTTACATTGATTGATGGACCTTTTTTAATCTAATTGTTAGTTTTGGTTCAAAAAGACATCATGACGGCGACGTTTGATGTACGATCGTTACATTTGCGGCGATTAGGTACAAGTCGCAAGGTCGACGTCTTTTTCAGTTCAATTACAATTCCGATCAGGATTTGATACATAAGAAGACGTGTGAACGACAGAAATTAAAGTCTCGCACCAAAAAGACTAACATTCTTCACTGATTCGTAACCCCTAATTTAAATTTTAATCCCATTAAAATCCAGACGGTTGATCACAATTGAAAGACGTAACGGAGACAAAATCAAATACCGTAACGCACGAATATTTTAATTACATACAGTAAAAGGATTAACTCCCTTGTTAGTTGTGCTGTCACACTTTAGTTGTGCTTAAAATGTAAACAAATAATTTTATTAGTCAATATTTTGTTGATTAGTCCAGAGATCAAAGGTCGGGATTAAGCAACCAGTTGATCTAATCTATTTGTTTTAGTCTCAAGTAATCGGCATTTTTGACACTGTCTAAGCGGTACTGGCACACTGATTTAGGCAAAGTAAAAGCAAAATGTACAATATGGCATTTTCCAAGAACAGTATGCAATGCCTTGTAAATATCAAACGATCCACAGTGAGAGTTTCGCCTGCGTTTTTACAGAAACTGGCAAGAATCGCCGAATTCGTATATAGCTGGGCATTTCCATTAATGCAAAACTGGCAGTGCTGTCTTTTGGACTCGTCCCCAAAACCCGACGCATCTGAAAGCCTTTCATTGCGACTCTATTCAGTTTACTATTGGGATATGCACTGCATATCTTTGGCGTGAAACAATTGCGTAAAAGTCCACAGCTAATATTCAAATTAAATAATTTTCGAGCTCATAAAACAAGCAGCGACATTAACTATTGTTTTAACCCTTTCTAGCCGTCTAGACGAATGTAGTCTCGTAAAAAACAAGGTATACCTCTTTAATCTTTCCCTTAATCTAACTTAATCCTCAGAAGTCGACTGGATTAATTACGATTAACGAAGGTGACTAAATCCATTTGTTGTTCTTTTGAAGCAAAGTAATTGTGGAGTGGTCGGACTTGACTTGGCAGCTCGACCGAGACAGTTGTACTTTGTTAGGTGTTCGGGTTTATTACTAAAGGACTCGTATCATCGGTTGATGGTAACACCTGCCCTTAATTAACACGATATCTAACTTTATTTATGTACCAAGGTGCGAAATGACTTCATAATTAGGTAATAAGTGATCGTTCGACACATATTTAATTGGTTTAGGTGTCCGTAATAACGGTATGTTTTTACTTTCGATGTACTTTAACACTTTTGTCAAAGACCCCTGCAGAAACAAGGTTTTGGCACCAGACATTTGACAGATAGTAAACACTTGACTAAATTAAAGTGAATCAAGTGTGAAGGCGGTCTGTCGTGCTTGACTGAACATTCCCGGCTACGGTAAAAGGGAGGCAATTCTTACAAAGAATCTCTTTTTTTAAACCCAGTTCGTTGTAAGATGCTAAGAGACATAACGTTGAATGGAAGGCATTCAGATATAATTTTTACGATATATGCGTAACTTCGTTTTGAAAACTTAAAACAAATTCTGAATCGTTAGAATCGTGTTGATAACGGTTGTGGTTGTAGCTATGATAGAGCAATGATTTCAGTGATATTGCATTGTGGTCAAATATCAACATGACTTTCTCTCAAGCAGGTAAATTTTTCCTCTAAGTTTAGAATGAGTTTGCAAAGATGTTCTTTGGTGGTCTATGTATAATATAATATGACTGTCATTAAACTAATGTTTTGAATGAGAAAAATTACTCAATGTAAGGAACAATTGACATCATTTATAGAAGTTACTTCCCTTTACACAAATTATACTATAATGACCAATATGATATCATATACCGGACCAACGTTACCAAAAATAACCCAATATAATACTGAGAGTTTAATAGTGTGTATGGGTTGATGTAAATGCCAATCTTTTATTGATGACAAGGTTATTATTTGGAAAATTCATCTAACGATTGAGGATCGATTTGATGGAAAATTCTAGAAGGCACCTGGATTGGTTTTAAGTTTAAAATGACAAACTCTCATATTTCTACGGAACTGAAGACAATCTAAGATAAATTATACATTTAAATATTCTATTTTGAAATGACAAATTTCTTAATTAAATCTTATTTTACTGTAGTCAGAGAATAATTCTACCTCCCAGAAATTGCATATGATGACTTGAGTTTTAGATTGTAAGTAAATATTATTAAACCGCAAATTTTAAAAAAGGTTTTGCATCATTTTTTATCAATATTTCAAATCAATTTAAACATTTGGTAAAATAGGACTGGATGGACAGTCATGGTTTATAATGGCACTGGACATACACTATATACTATAATATATAATAATGTCATTTGAAGTCTGTGGTGTAAAATAAAATGAAAGTAACTTACCCGAACATACTATTTACAAATCAATAACTCAACAAATAAACAAATCAACAACCAAACAAACAAATACATAACTCTTATATACAAAATATCAACAATTCGTCCATTGTAATTTACTATTCACAGAGAACTCTTCATCTTATTACAGTTCATCCAATCAAAACAATATGCGCGTGCATATCAACACACGTGGCGCACGTTCGATGAATAGTGTCTGATGGATCTTGGTAAACGAAATAATAGTATAATTTATACTTCTGATTTCACAGCTTCCATAAAGTAACAGTTTGAAACCAAACGAATTTAAAAAGGAAAAGACTGACACATTGTACTTTCAACATTGATATTCAGACAGAGCAAATAAGAGTCCTCAACCAAATTGTTCAGAACATATGTACGTAAACTACCTCGATTTGAAGAGAGCTAATGACATGAACCAAAATCGAACGAGAAATAGTCCTACTTGAGCTGAAGATACAGACAGCGCCCTATGGTGTACAATGAGGGAAATTTTTTTCAGGACTTCAGAAATGCGCTATGGTAGTGACGTCAGCTTTACATACTTATTTGGTGGGAACAGATCAAAATCTCATTTTCCCAAGGACTGACCAAACTGAAAAGTAACTGACCATCGCTGAGAAAAAATTGATTATGAGAAAAATTTATTTGATATGAAAATTGAACCTTGTCAATCAAATCACGACCTTTTATAGATAAAGTGATTGAGAAACAATTCTATTTAATACTTAAATCAATAGATACCTAGATAATATAGATAACAATTATAATATATAGCTAATAAACCCCTTGATAACCATATTCAGATACCAATTGTTTGTTGAACGATTGGCGACTTAATTGTCCAGTTTGGCCAAAATTGATCATCTATATTGAGCGTGTTGACTACTTTCGCCGAATTAGCCTTAGCAAGAAAGCTTTCAATTATGATCTCCTTGCAGACCAGTTGGTATCTAAGGCGCATCAGTGAGCTCAGGATTAATTTTTTTCGGCCATTTCATAAACACTCAAAGTGAAATTTTAAGTTTCATGGGAATCACTCTATTGTCTTCGGGTATAAATATAGGATTTAAAGATTTTACATTTGAAATATAAACACACTTCCCTCACGTGAAAATGGCCCAAAGTCTTCTCTGCAAAATCATTTTTCCAAAATAGAAGATTACTCATAATAATACATTAGAATAACTCAAAGACAATCCAAGACCAGTAGTATTTTGTAGTTGATATTTCAGTTCATACGAAAATAACAAAATGAGATTTTGTAAAGACTAAGTGGGACAGTAGTGGTCAGTCAAGTTCATCTCTAGGGATGTCCAATCTAATCAAAGGACATGCGAGTTATATATTGACAAGATGAACGTCAGGTAGAGAGATCTGTAACAATTATAATCAAAACCCTATACGTGACAATATGTATATCAAACTAGACTGCTACTTTCCCATGTATGAGCGTATGAATAAATATGAATTAAATATAGCCTGTAGCCCGAACAATATCACGAACGATTAACGACAGATTAAATATTTGTTATGATCAAAATCCAGAGTAACCACACCTTTTACACAGGCTACAATTCATAGTTCAATATTGCCCCCCGGCTATACTCCAAATATAAAATATACACACTCTTTAACATCAAAAACATTTCTCTAAATCAAACAAAAGTCGAGAATACAGTTAGAAAATTCTACTTAATAAAAGTAAACAATTGTAACTGATAGTATTTGAATATTATCATTATTACTATTGACTTTTACAAGAGTATATTGCTTTAAATGGCCAATATACTTTATGAGAGCAACCAGCACTAAAGGACCAGTTACACTGAAAGCAATGAAATTACTTAGATACAGTGTGGGAAAGGTAATTTCACTTCCTAAGGGGGCGGGGTTTTGGGTTAACAGACCTTTAATTACGGTGATAAGTATGAGAGCAACCCCTCAAAAGCTGTGCCATTAAGGAATCAAAAATGAAACCTTAAAATTTCCAGCCCATATAATAGCATCTTATCCAGTAATCCAGTAATAACAATATGACTATGGTCTTTCAAAAATGGTGCTGTAAGTGTCAACAACTCGGTATGAACGACATGCTATTACGCTTATGTTGATACCACTTTACAGATAATCAAATAACAATATCATATATATTAAGTGACTTTCACTTATTGACTATATCATGACACATACTGCAGGTAAAAATTGCAACAACTTCCTGGCTAAATGCAATTACCAGTATTCTGCATTACTGAATATTGTATCCAATGTAAGTGTGTAATGCATGATGCATCTGCCAATCACATATGATGTATGTATTTAAATTCCAATACATTTAGCGTGATGCCGTATCTTTGATGAGGCAATTCAATTAAGAAGCTTTCGACATATTTTTATTGAAAGGTTTCACCGACATTTCAAACAGTAATGTGACTTTGTCAATAACTGGGATGGTTCTCAAAAAATGTCCAAATAAGGAACTGAAATACATTTTAAAATGCCAAAAAATTACATTTGTAAGTGTGAGATAGTGGAATGTTGCCAATTATTTCTGAAACATGGAAGCGAAGAATAGAGGACAATGGACGAAGATGCGATTATGGTGATCTTTATCGCTTTGGTGTTGCATTTCCAATATGTTCCAAAATGATGATGTATATTTCAAAATTCAAATGGCTTTTGATTGAAGGTTCGGACGAAATCCCAGCCCCCGCCTTGTCATGAAAAAATGTTTTAGGGCAATGCAGTTGTTATCTAAACAAAGACGAGCCCTAGACAGAAAGTCGAATTCCTAAAATTCACATGACAGAGTGGGCAAATTTACGATTTTTTAATCTGTGTCGAATCAAACATTGCTAATTAAGTTGACTGAATCAAAGGTAAATAGATAGGCAGGTACAGGTATCATAAATTATGCTAATGAGCATACAAATTATGCAAATGAGGTCATTAATATTCACAAACTCATCTCCACATCATTATCTTCCTACATAACACTTTAACCATGAAATTCTTCAACTTTTGTACTGTTATTTATTAAGACAAAACATGATTTAGAATAAATGTCTCTTAGTTTTTATTGTTCACGTAGGCACAATATAATATTAGAAATCTTGGAAATTTAGTAGGCCGCCATTCTTGACAGTGACAATCTGTTTTTAATGGATCCAGTATAGTTCTAATGAGTAAGTCATTTCATGCTTTGAAATTGAGAGTCTTTATTCGAAGCGGCATGTTTTGTTGAATCTTAGGAGAATCAAACGTTTTGTCTTATATCTGAAAAGAGACATGTTTCGGTGAAACTGAGCCGTATTAGATGGTAAAGTAACATAATAACGAATGTATCCTTTAACTAAAGTAAAGTATACTTTACGGGTAGTGCTTACCCTTTCAAACCACTCTTACAGGGATTACCAAAAATGACATAAATATCGAACAGAACCTAAATTTTCTCACATTAGCCAGTAGATAAATCTTAAGGTCATTTGAAAATGTAACCAGAGGCGTGGTCTCAATTTAATTTCTCATCGGAACCAACATCTATTAAAATGTAACTGTCATTCCGACAGATCTACACTATAGTGATCTCTGACCCAGGTTCACAGCTACTGTTTAAATCATAACCACAAAGGTCTATCTGATTTTTTCAAAATTTCGTTTCGCATGTTACACCCTTGTATGAGATTTTCTTACGATTTTTCATTTGATATTACACTTTCACAAGATTAATCACGAAACACCCCCGCCTTAACTTGCCTGGGAAAATTCTGATTTTAATTTTCCATGGTTTTAAAAAAAAATTGAAACATCAGTTTTGTTCAGGTGTAGCTTTGATCATCAAGTGATACTGAATTATCAAATAGCTTTAACTTGGACTGGTTAACCGAGTGATTTGTTGACATGGGTGGGCTGAAATCAGACGAAAGGTAGTCTGGGAATTCAACTGAGAAATTTTTAAAATCAATTATATATACAGTCTATTAATTGAGTCTGTTTGTTCACACATCTATCTCAGAATTCTAAATTTGATAGTCACTTCCTACTATAAAATACCTGAATTACGTCAAAATGTACTCTCTAAACTAACAAAATCATGTAAGTTGTTTGGATTTGAGGTTATTTTACATTTGTGACCAATTAAACTGCTTGTTTTGTAAACACGTCACTAGAGACATGCGCAAACATATGAGCGGCACATGAAATTAGCACGATTTCGACTGGGTTCCAGTTTTCATGATGTCGATAATAATCAAAATCCAAAATTGCCGTATTGATATACGTTTCAGTTTCCTTGTCCGAAAATCGTACTACATTTCAATATTTTTCTGGTAAAACTTACGTACACAAGCTGGTACAGAAAAGTAGGTCAAAATGGCGGATGGCGGGGGAAAATGACGTAAACTAGGCGCTGACAATACGACATATGCCTAACCATTTTATGCATTCTAATTAGAATTAAATTTAAAAATACAATAAACTTGATGTCGGGATGAAACGAACAAACTAAAATGCATGCTACACCTTAATGCATTGTTGCGATACCGACGAAAAGTTCGTGCGAAGTGAAAAACAACCTCTGAAGAAAGCGAGGTTTGTTGTTGATCATCTTGAAGAATGACAAATTTATTCTTTCAGTTAGTGTGACCAGGCTAGAAATCGAGAAGAGAAACAATGATGTGTGTATTTGATGGAGACTACAAATATTAGTCGTCCAGGTTGGGCTGTCTCTGAATTCGAGGTCTCATTGCTCTATTTTTGCCATACTTTGGTGGTGATTTTCAGTTTACGTTTCACTGTGGCAAATTTTTTCGGTTGTATGTTTTGCGAATATGACATTGTCCAAACCATTGTCTTGATTCTGTTTGTGTATTACGATTCAATTTTAAGTTAACGAAAAAGAATGCTTTCTGAGAACAACAGTTGACAAATATTGGGTAACAAACTTTTGGACGAGAAAATTACTGCTCGCTGGAAAGCAGCAATATTCTCAGAGCATAATGTAGATCAAATATGGCCGACGATATTTTAAGTTCACCAAAACTATAAAAAGTAACAAACTAGACGACACAGTATGTAGTTTATTTACTGGTAGATTGACTATGTTGGTGGCGCGGACTAAAAATAAAACAACAACAGATCGACTCCCGCCAAAAGTCAACACTGGACATAAGATGGCGGCCATGTTGTTTTAGGCGGCCATGTTGATTTTAGTTAACAAGGTCCACGGGCCATTAACACACAAATATAACAAGTAAAACATACAAATAGTATTGACCATTTTATACTAGTTTTACTGGGTTTGATTAATATTTAGTTTTAGGATACTAAACTCGTACATAAAGGCCCCACTTTTCATTGTCAAGTTTCAAGATCAAACCCAAAACAAGTTAGTAGGCTACTTTCAGTTCTTTGAGTGCAAGATGACGGACGGAGCTCTAACATTACTACCACTACCAACAACTAACTTAACTTGCCCTACTTCAGGTTATAGTGGAAGTTAGATATGAAACATCTAGATTTAGTTTAGTCACTGATGAAAAATAAATCAAGCATTGCTTGGATGGTCATAATAGAATTGCTCTGCTTGGTGTTTCATTGTAGGTTCACCAGTGTCAGATATGATAAAGGTACGAGAAACAAAACTTGTACTTTTATAACATTTCACACAGTAATCAAAATGACTAGACCTAATAGAGAATTTCACAACAACTTGTAAAGCATCTTACAGAAGGCAGATGACATAATCTTAACTTCGCCCATTGACCTTAAAGTCTTCTTCTACATTTGTAAAGACTTTGTCGAACAACAAAACATGTTGGTTGTGTAGTCATTTCCCTTTGATATGTCTTCAAGACATGTTGTGAAACATGGTGAAAAGAAAGCAAGTTCGACCACTTTCATAATCGTAACAAGAGCGACAACTCTTTCAATTAAAAATCATAATAGAGCGTGGCAGACGACATACAAAACATGGCTTTCACATGATTCAGTTCTGGGAGTAGTATATGTACACTTTGGCTATTTTTAAAAACATACTTTTCTTAATCCAAGAGATTAATTCATTTGAATTATATTTATTAATGAAAACCCTAAATACATAAAGTAAAAACTTAATGACTGAAGTTTAAAGGCGTTTAACAAATGAGTTATTTGTCGAATTGAAAGTATGCTATTATATTATTTCACCATAGTGCATCAGCATGATATAATGGTGTTTTTGTAGCGTTTAGATTATTCAAAAGCATGAAACGTTAAAACATTTTTGCAGTTAAGCTTTGAAGCGTTTTTTCACGCTATTTTGATCAAACAGAGATTTTCAGCTAAAAACAAACTATTTTAAAAGACTACGCATTTTCTATTTCAAGCATTTCTGCATGACCATTATATATAGGGTCAACAAAACGATCTGCGACGCATTAAAACGTCGACATACCATACCCTGAGTTTAGTACGTTTGTATCAAAACTTTTTCGCGGAACTTTTTGCCTTCCCTTTACAGGACTCGTTCAAAAGATAACAACAAAACGCTACGAATTGCTTCAAAACGTTTTGCTCTCAAAAGGGGAAGGTTATATTCTAGCAATTAAATGTATGTATATAGTTGTCTCCCCATTATAATCGTCTTCTATCTTAGAAGGTTGATTTATAATTACTAAGATTTAAGAAATTTATTTATTAGACTGATCTAAGAGCTTGGGTTGGCGCGAGGTCTCAAGACATTTCCCGCCATGTTTATATCTGGTGATAAATATTCCGGGAAACGGCACGTGGTATATATCAGTATACTGTCCACATCTGGTGGTCACTTCGCCCTCCAGTAATATTTCATTTGGAATAATTAAATGTTTAAAAGAACCTGGGTCAAATTACCCGAGCTGGAGGGGGTCGGGATTCGACTTCCCGCCTTCCTAATAAATATATTGACAATTAACGCGTGGTACTATGAACACAACGCGTGGATACCCTAAGATTGACACCCAAGATGACGATTTGAAAGGAAACGAACAATTTCTGGTAATAATTTGGTCAATTCTGTCCGTTTATAAAGATAAACAGAAGCACGTGTCGTTTCCTCTATGACCAATTAATTAGTAGAGAGGGATGACCAATGACCACTGGCTATCTTTAAATCAAATTTCAGTATATTTATATCAATTCAATTACTTACACATTTTATTTTAAATAAGTTAATTCAAATATTTTCCTTTTCGTTTTCAATTACGAATGTGTTATATTGCTCATTGTTAGGGTAAATCTTTTCGGGTAACCTGATTGTTGATGCACAGAACACATGGTGACGCAATGCAAATCTCAATGTATGATTCTTGGCAAAGATTGTAACAAATTGGTGATTTGATGATCCATTTACCAATTTTTTTCCAAAAATATAATTTCCAGACAGGGCACTGTCTGATTGGGTACATTACGGGAAGGTTAGAACCCAAATTACCGAGATGAAAGACAACAATTAGGCTATTTGTATCTAATATGTGTTTATATTTCGACCTGAATTGATCCGGGGTGCGCCCAAAGTGTTAAGAACACAGATGCAGATGTACTTCGATAAACACAAACCTGCAATATTATGTATATTTTTAGAAATAATAACCAGTCAATGTTTATAAAAACTGTGGCGGAATTTGGAAAGTTTTTCTAAAATTTCTGAAAAATGGTCTATTATAATTGCTAACTTCCAAAGATTTTTTAGGGAACGTCTTCTATACTGTAATATTCAATTACAACGAGTATGCATTGTATAAGAGCCAAAAAGAAGTTTGGCATGATCTAATGCTGCTGTTAAATTGAAAATTATCAAGTTCATTGCGCTGTGGATGGATTATCACAACCTTCAGAGGATAGTGAAACATGATGCTGATGGCAATTTGAGTTTACATAACATACTCTTCAAGAAGATGGTTTCGAGATGGCCTTTCCCTAAAAACAATGGAAGTGGGTGAGAGTGTGAATGACCTACAGTGGTACGCCATTGTCATGTCCAATGAAAATACAAATTCTTCTTGTGGATGATGACGAATGAGTAATAACGGTAGCAGTAAACACCATACTTTGCATTTTTAACATTTTTTCTATATTAGTATACAAATAAAACAAGTTAGCAGCAATATTTGTTTGCTATTGTATACTGTATTAAGGTGAACTAGTTTTTCTAACTGCAGCTGGTTGACAAACCACTCATATCTCAAGACTGAAAACCTGAGTCAACCCATCAACTGTTTTACATATCTTTATATCTACAGGTGAAAAAAGATTAGAGAAAATCTTTTTACCGAGCTAAAAATGGCGGATTTGAGTCACCCTTCAAATAATTTTTGATCAAGTAGATGTCGCTAGTGTTTACCATCATCAACTTTGACCTGAAACTTCTAAAGGACACATTCATCTCTGTCGAATTTTACAAGAACGAAGTTGGTTGTCTAGGAAAAATAACACGTTTCTCTCCTACAGATAGTTAATCCATTATTTTCATGACGAATTAGAGTTAAGACCGCCATCAGCCTTAAACAAGCAGACGTCTTTTGTATCTCGCGGGGTTAAAAATCTTGGCGTGTTCGTTATAATGAAGGAATGCAGCTTAGATCACGGGTTCGAGGATGGGTCTTTGCTTGTCCATTGTTGACCGTTACTCATCAGCGGATCCAAGGTGTGTATGGGAGTTTAAGATTCCGTTTAGAGGTCTCCATGTTCTTCTGCTACCCACGAGTGTTTCTGATCCGAAAATCCCCATCAGAGCATTTGGTTGTGCAAATATGATATATTTCGAATATTTTGACTTTCACATGTACTATGACCAAAGAACACAAACTCGCTCAAAAATTGCTAGTATTCAATTAAGACCCACAGAGCATGTTCAAGTACATTTTTTTAAAATTTTGAACACGAGTCCCTATGTTACCTCACTGATCTGCCATTGGTTCAAGGAATGGCCCGTTGGGGTTTTGTCTGTGTCAGATTCAACAACCACGGACGGTTTGGTGGTCAAACGTACTTCATGTACCCAAATCGCAACGGTTTGGTGGTCAAACGTACTTCATGTACCCAAATCACAATCTACGGCAGTTCCTAAACACTGCTATATTGTAACATGGAAGACAGCAAGCAAACAAAGGAAAGAAATAAAACAAAGTGGAATTCGAACTATCAGCTTGTTGTGTATGGAAGTTAACTAAACCTATCATGTTGGACAAATATTCCCATATTATTTCTTCAATTGTTCTTTCGTTGAATCAACAAAAACGCCGTAGAGGAGATGAATTTTGTCTTCGTCGTTTGCTTTCCCTCACATAAAACTAGCCGAAGAATGCTTGCCATGTATCAAAACCAAAACCAACTCAACTTTAGGCGATTCGTTCTGTATCATCGCCGTCTTTGATTGAGAGGTAGAAGTGAAGTGAGCAAACTTTAGTCTTGGTGAATACAATCTTCTCTTTATTCTCTGAGTTACAGTAAATATGTCAAGAGTTCTCTCTATACAGCGTTTTATAAGATACATGACAAGAGAAACAAATACAAGACCCCTTTTTTCAATATACAACACAAGATACAACACAATAACAATTGTGACTGGTTGTTGTCTAAACGACGCAATCGAATATAGACATGCACTTCCAGTGTTTGCTGTCCAATTACATCACCGAGCGACAAGAAAACATCATATTGTTTATTTATTTGTTTATTATTTGGTTGTTTGTTTACTTTTAAGTGTCATTAAGAACATTAGGTTATGACACAATCTTGTAAGTGTATATGTAAATACAAGGTGACAAATGCCATGGAAAATGACAAAAAGAGCCGATAAGGAGCATTAGGGCCCGAGAAAGTAATCTACAGTCTTGTACTGGGTTTTGAGAAACTCTTTCGTCTTTAACGAAACTCAAAATCCAATTAAAGCCCACATCTACCGTTGGGTAAACGGATAAAAAATCATGCAAGCAAACCGGAAGTAGATAAGGCGCGAAAACGGGCATCACTTATATTCTGTTTTACTGAATGTATTAAAACGGATGATCTGTTGAGATATTATGCAAACCCGTATAAAAGCATTCACATATATGTCTGAAGAGGAAAATCATATACGCAATGCCAAAGTGAATTGAAAAGTGAACTGTCTGTCTACCATTCAAGGAACCACAATTCCGAAAGGAAGCTCAACAGAACTCATACAAAAGATCTGACAGCCAAAAAATCCATATTTAAATAAAAGAAGAATCTGGTGAATCAATGTTACAATGCACTTATGATTCCAAACTATAATGTTATCACAACCTCAAGTCCACGTGTTCAAATCAGTTTGGAACCATTTGTAAAAGGAAAACACGTGCAAGTTTGTATAAGACGCCGATGTTAGAAAAGATACTTTGTTACAATAAACATATAATTTACAGTTTCTATGATCAATTTAACATTAACACAAACATGCACCGTGCCCGTCTTCCTTCCGATATCTTTGTACTCTACGGTGAATTCCTGCTTTTGTCTTTGACTTGTTGAACTAAGACCAAGCTGGTGCCGAATCATTAACATGCTCTTTTAATCCTGATTTTACCTTCAAACGCAGCTAAACATTTAGACAGCTGGGCGATTAGGCCACTTGGGTCTGCATCATTAAAGGTAATATTGAACTTATCGCCCGTTCCCACGACTTTACACTTCTGGAGCATTCCCGCTATTAAAGAATTTGAATAAGTAATGCATAAAGATAATTTTCTCTTGAATTCTTTGGGTTTTTCTTTTAAGAAAGCTCCATCACCTATTCAGTAAGAGTATAAGAGCTTTAGGAATCCTTATTGAAATTAAATGTTCAAGATTATTTTAAGAAATAATGAGTTAAATATCCTACGTTGCACAAATCGATTGTATATATCCCCCAAAATAACCAGACCCACACTTGTTCCCTTGTCCGATTTAAGGTCATCGTCAAAATCTGAAAAGGGCAAAAAAGCCTGTAACCTGTATCACTGCTTTCGCCTTCCTCCCCGACCAATCAAGTGCATTTAAACACTTCAAAATCAACAAAAATGTCTTCATTTAGTAATTTTATAGGGTAATGGCCACAGGGTTGAAAATTAAACCGATTATTACTCTATGTAATTGTCTGATCATATAGTATTTTATCTTAAAGGCTGACATCTTTACCGATAACATCTTAAGACTATTTTAATTCAGTTCAACTTTTATTCACACCCTTAAATTAAAGGGACGGTTTCTTAAAACAGGCATTATTACCGTCTCCTGTCTCCCAATGACCAATAAATATATTAATTTATATTTTTAATAATATTGTGAAGCGAATTTTAAACGAATTTGTCAGCGCAGTGGGTAATCATTGATTAATAAACTTTTTCCAAAAAACGTTTTTTTTTTGTCGATTCAGTTTTACTCTTTTTCACTATAATATCGAAATTTCAAAATATAGTACGTAACTCGATGCATACTTCCATTTTAATGTTCATAAGAATTTCAAAAAAATTCAAATTTCAAACTATCGATTTTTACACCCGGTTTATAACTCTCAAGATGAAATATAGATGTTGTTTCGGTTATGCAAAATTCTGATGAACACACATTCACCTATCCTTAGGATTATTTTGTAAAAAAAAAAAGTAAAATTTGTTAAGAATTTAATTTATATTTCACTTTCAGCCTAGAGAAATAATGGTTTATCTATTCAATATCATTTTTTAAATTTTATATTTTTCATTTTATAAAAAAGAGACAGTTGACTAATCAGATATCCTAGAATAAAATTACAAATGAGTGCTCGGAAAGAAACACAAGTACAGCTTCATTATTTAGCGACATGAAATTCTGATTTCAATGGTCTTGAATTAAATAAAGCAGGATAAATATTGATATTTGAAACAACTTAAGATGGCTTACCTTCGAAAGAATTAAAATAATCCAAATTGAAGAAAAGACAGTAACTCTTCTGTATCCCCTGAAAGAAAAGAAAAGGTTTTGAACAGAGTGCACAGAGTCATAATTTTTGACACTCAAAAAATGATCAAACTTATTACAAAGTAAAAAGTTTCAAACCTAAAAATTAAAAAAAATATGAGCAAAGATCGTCGTCTTCAGGCTCCAGGCGTACCTTAAAGTATAAACTTAACTTATTGCAACGTAGATGAATTTATACATCAGTATACTATTAAGGAATATCCTGTATTAGAATGCCTTTTGTGTAGTTTTTTCGGGCAATAACGATCACGAAAAGAATTTTTATGAGTAAATTATTTTCTTAATATAGATAAATCGATCCAGTAATGATTACGCTCATTATGGTAATCATTATCCTGTCATTTATAGAGATTGATAAAGAACATGGCGATAAAACGACTCCTTGTCAACCACCATCATACATCATTTTTATTTTTGACAATTTTATGATCGTTTTGTGGAATAATTATCTAAAATAATATTTTCCGACTGGAATCTTTATTTTATCTATCTTAACAAGAAATCTACTTGTGGTGTGAACTCGTGTTTCGGACAAAAATCCCTCATCACGATGTTTGTTGTGGAAATGACGTTAAATATGGAATCATATGGTCTCATAGATTGTGTTATTCAAAATATTTTTGAGCTAGAGTAATATTATTACAACTGGTATTCAGAAATTTACAATTTTCTCTTGGAACTTACAAAGAATGAACAGTATTAAGTTCAATACGGTGTATAGGAAATTACACACAACTTTAAAAACTTTAGTTTCAAACGCAGAATGACCCTATATACCTTTATTACTTTCGTTCGGTTCAAATGCCTCAATCTATTGCCGTTTTAAACAATAATGAACGTTAGCAAATCAGCATCAGCAAATAAAACATTTGTATGTAATAAAGACTAAATCTAATTTGCTAAAAACGGCGTTGAAATGCGACGAGCAGGCCTAAACGTCTATAATAAAACATTTATTAATAGCAAAAAGACTGTGGTTAAATTTGAACAAAAGAAATTAGTAACCAATTGAAGTATAAATTATAAGTTAACTATATATAAAGATATTAAAGAAGAAACCAATTGAAGCAGAACGACGACTAGATAACAATAAATCATATTGAAATTATTACCTTAATCTAATATAGTCTTTTCCCAAATACATGGCAATCCACTGATAACAGAAAACTCAAATGATAAAATTAGTCACAATGTAAATGAGAATATGCATTAACACTAATCTAGACTCGGTGTTAATCGCTTTGTCTATTGACACTGGACCCTCGTGTATTTAATAATATATTATAGATTCGCCTGGGCCGATAACTCGTTCTACGTCATCTCAAAATACACCCCGTTTTGTCTCTAATCAAATCCACAATATTTCACGTCCTACTATACAATACTGTTTCATTTTATGATAAACAAACTAACATTAAATATCGTCTGGTCCAGTCTCAGCCATCTTCGTCATCATCATTCTACTCCGTCATCGTCACAAACTAAATATCCAATACCATAATCGCGACACGTGACCCAACTCGTCACGTTCAAACTAAAGCGCGCCTGATTAAAACGACAATGTTTGGATTCAGAATTGCGGCCTGCAGCCTCCAATTACAACTCGATGTTTCCCACGCTTGTTACAAACGTCGCCCCGCTCGTAAGAATCCCACACAAAACAAAGGAGCATATAGAAATAGAAGAGCTCGCTACTTCTGTGTTTATTTGGTCGGTTCAAGACCTGCAGTATTTCTCGCAAACCATCACCAAATTTTTTTATTGACGCCATTTCCGAGAGAAAAAATGAATTTTATTATCATAAGGAAATAAAAAATGGGAAATAAATACAAGAAGTATTTGTTTTCAGAAAGTGACAAATTAAACAGTTAATATTTAAAGGATTCATAATCTTCTATCTGTATAAAAACGTACACCTTGTTCTTCTTTTTTGTCTTTTAAAAACTTAGATAAAGAAAATGTTTAAGTCAAATCTGAAGCTATGATCTTGGTATTTTATCGTTTTTCACATCTTTGGTTGATGCGTCTACTTTGTTGCAATAAGCATAATGAAATCATTGAGAGTGGCTACATCTTTCATGCCTTTTCTGGATTTTTTAAATAATGTTTTAAATAACCCTTGCATTATCTTGACAGTTTACATATTTTATTAACTATCTTGAATTTACGTTTGTTTATTTCTCCTTTTTGTGCCTTAAAATCCTATTTTTGTGACATCCTAATATGGCTAGCCATCAACCTGATATGACAGGTATGTAGGAGTTGGCACTACCAAACCAAAAGTACCACCCATCCAACTGATCTAGATCCAAGTACCACAACTACCAACAACTACTTAGTCTGGAATATCAGCTTCTGCTGGAAGCGGGTGTTAACTTGTCATCTACCAACAAAAAATAACAGACTTCCAGGAAGCGGGCGTTAACTTGTCATCTACCAACAAAAAATAACAGACTTCTAACAACTACCTAGTCTGCGATATTAGCTTCGACTGGAAGCAGACGTTGATTTGCCAACTATCAACCAACCAACACAGTGGTTATGGTGCTTAGTTGCAGTAATGGAATTGGTCGGTTGTCAGTATTTTTGTAAGGGGCAATCCATTTTGCCCCCTGCAGCTATGGGCTTGCGTGTCCGTACCAGTGCAACACGTCAAGTTTCTACAAGTTCGATATTCTAGTACCTTATCGTTTACAGTAAGCGTAGGCCTACACTCTCCCAACATTAATCTACAATAGTTATTTCATTATCAAAAGCTGAACATAGACATGTCAACGAGGGTTATGGTAACCTTTAAGCAAATTATTTTGCACTTATTATGGTCGGTAATTCCTGATTGCACAATAAAAATGAAAATGGAAATTCAAGAGAAAACATCTATTCTGAGAATTCCTCCAGGCAGATTTTATTATTCAATTTCTGAGAAAATCATTCATTGTTATTTCCTGTCCTTTGTCTAATTCTAGACAAGATTTTTAAATTTAAGTGGTTTTCAAAGAGAAAAACAAGTTTTAAAACCATTTGTTTCTAAATAATGAGTTCTTGCTTAATAACGCGAAGGCGTTGACTGAATTATGTTTGTGGACTCTTAGGTCGCCTCTGTTCAAATCAGTTGGCTCAATAAGTTTGAAAATTAAATTCTGGTGGATTTTGAATATCGACATCAGTCGAGCTTCTCATCGGCAATTCCTAACCAAACACTGTTTAGCATCTCCCTTGATATTAGCTATGTCTGTGCTATTGAATAGCATAGCATAATGTCACTCGAAGTAATTTAAGACAAGGCCGATGCAAAAAGGAGCCAAATGAGTCAATTTCCTCACTTTTTAAACGACGAACAAACATTTTCAATTATGTATTTTAAATCCAACCAGGCCCACATTTTCGCCTTTTTTAAACTTGAATTACGCTACGTCTCTGAAACACAGAGTAAAATGGCAGTAGGCTATAATGGTTAAAATCGAGACTAATACTTGACAGAAATAATACTGGAATCTAAGTAATACTATCACTAGTTCCTTATAGACATGATTATATATCACGACAATATCACAATATATCACGAAATACTGAGTTTTCTTGGTCATATTTCCAATCCTTTCGGGATCGTCGGTCTCAAATATTATTAATCTTCGAAATTCCACAAAATGCCATCACAGTTTCTCGATCAAAAATAGAAACCCAATAAACGAACATAACTTTTTTAAGCAGGTATCACTAGGCCTAATTTTTTAGGAATCGTGACCAGACAATGTATTATAGGGTGAATTGCGACACCGGGCCGAATCTCGGAAATACTGAGGTGAAATCTTTGAAAATTTTGAATGTATCTTCACTCCGAAGTAGTTCATCTGCAAAGTCAGCGTTTTTAATCCATTCATAGATTATATCGTCAGCTGACAATTCACGAGGCCGGAAATCCCTGTAACCCATGTCCGTAACATTGACATAATTTCACTGTACTTTGTATCTCGGGGAATCTTCACTTTTTCTATCCCGTGACATTACCCTGTTCTGTTTTTTGTTTCTAACAGCCTAAATTTTAGTGAAAGTCAGCGAATTGTCGCCTTTGGGATTGTAAACGTGCGTTAGTTATTGGAGTTTTACTTCGTACTTATTCTGCAGTTTATTTGAATAACTATGTGAGCATATACTAAAATGCACATTAAAACGATTCGCTCAATTTATTTTAATTACCAAATTAAATATAATACATAATATATAATATACATCATCCAGAGCTTTATAATTAAATATTTTTATTAAGCGCTTTCTAATTAAATTTTTCCTGTTGTGGATTATTAAAAATGTCACCTTTGCTACTAGTTGTTTGTCAATAAATACATAGACAACGAACATTATCGATTTTAATTATAATTTCATTTACATATAATAAAGCAGGGACATTAATTGGAATGGCAGAAAATTGGAATGGTGCAAATTGATGTTATCAGTGCCCCGAAAACAAATAAATGATTTAGTAAATCTTTAAACAATCACCGTAAAATTCCTCAAATAATACAAAAATACTTACTTAACACATCACTGACACTAGAATTAGTTCCTGAATCTGTATTTTATTATCTATGATCACCAACCAAAGTCAGACCTGCACATAGAGTACACGCTGCAGTGATTGTTTCAAATGATCTGATCGACAACGGATGTTCTAGCAGTCTTACTCTAATGGTTTTAAATCAATATATATATAATCAAGATTGAAGCTGAACCCGGACCGGCCTGAGAGCTATGTCAATATCTATAAAACAATCAGTCTTAATGAAATATTGTCTTAACACTTCTATTATTCAATTGTGTTGTGAGGGTTATCTTGTCTTGGACCGTGTCAGAGTGACCGGTGTGGAATATCGCATTGACCCAATCCGATGGTCTGGAATGTGCTATTCCAAACGTCTGATAATATTGTCCGTGAGGTATGAATACAAAAACCCCTAGCGAAAAAAGGAGAATTATCTCCCCTGATAAGGCATAATTTTCAAATTTCAAGATCTTCAATAATGCAATAGGTATAGTGTCTATTACAAACAAACATACAGGAGCAAACTTAAAGACGTTCTTATGATTGGTTCGGAAGATCATTTTCAATAGGAGCACAAAGCATACACATACCTGTCTTGAATTGTCTAAAAAAAAATACTGAATACTTAATGAAAGTACCTAAGGTTCCTGAAGAGTATCCCGATAGATCCTCACCGAGACGCTGATGACATCGCACTGGTATATTCCCAAAACACCGATGCCTATGAACTTCCTCAGGAGACGATTATGAAGATAGATCTATGTTCAGGATAAGACTACTTGTGTACTGGTAATGATGAAACAGAACAACCATTTAAATTCATTTGAAATCCAAAGAAACCTTGTATAAATTGCGTATGATTTATACGTACGTTTTGTAATAGACTTTTACAGATTAAAGCAAATGTGCTGACATGCATTTAGGGATCTTTGGTTAAGAATTGGTGGATATGGTTGAAGTAGCCTGAGAGACAAGGATAGTTTGCATCCGAGGTGTTGGCAGTCATATCAAATCTCATGAAGTGGTCCTCCAAAACATTCAGACGAATGGGACGTTTCAGATCTGAAACCTAATCAAGCTAATCTAAATTCATATTATTTGAGAAATTATCTAATTATTTGTGAGGAATATTAGCCTAGTCGTCGATGAAGGAGGGAAAATTAGTAGTAAGTTCTATAAGGGGTTAAGATGTGCTGATGTATTCATCGTAGTAGGTGTATAATCGCTCAAGGAGCTGTCGCCTGTCTCTAATACAAATACTCTCGTCTTAAGACATTCATATAGTTTTGCAGACAAATTCAATAATTGTTTTATCGTTCTCACACGTCCTCTCGGATATCAAATCACCAGGATGACCACTTCACGCTGGTGTAATGACCACTAAGGGTCAGTCTTGACTACGAGTGCGTCAACACGAGACAATAGGACACAATAGTGGACACTGGACCCGCGACCGTTATATACTAACATAGTTAATAGCGTCAATGGTTCAATAACCATTGAGAAGTTTTGACAAATGAATGAGTTGATTAAATGATGTGGTCTTCAGCCCATTGGTCACTGGTCAGTCATTATGTTTGTATGAGCTCTAAATTGTCACCTTATTCAACTGGTTTGATGTGAAGCTAGTCAGGGGTGTGCGAATAGACGAGATACGATGTCCAGTGCGGTGATTAGTACGGGTTCGTCTCACTAGTATGAGCTCAGATTGTCACCTTATGCAACTAGTTTGTTGTGAAGCTGATGAGAGGACGTGCAAATGGGCGATGTACGATGTTTCTTTTTGGAAAAACCTCTTTTCATGCATATACCATGTACGAATTCCAAGGCTCTGTAATTTTCCTCTTTTGTAATTGTTCTTGCTCTGACAGAAAATTCTTGCTTTTAAATGCAAAGTCTGAAACAATCTAAAAAATCATGATCTATGGAAACATCGTTATTAGTACTCTTCCGGACTGATTTTAAACTAAAAATTTAAATAATTCAATCGCATAGGATATATTTATAGAAATAGTCCAGTCGACTGAAGTTCTACTCCTCCATCTTCAATCTCAATGATGCGCAAATTCAAGAGTCAGCTTTGAATGCTAATAATGCCACTTTTTATGTGAAAAGGATATTAAGTCGGGAATGCGGTAAGAGCTGATAGCGAAAGGGAAGGCAGTATTGACAGAAACAATGAACTATCCTCAAATATTTTATTGAAAGCGCAAAATAAATGTTTACTTCACTAAAGACAAACAACTGGAGAAAAACAATATAAAAACTCTCTCTATAGTCCTCGAGCTCTATTGTCTTTCATATTAAGTCAACTTTTTGAACCACCTTTTGTTTAAGCTTTCAATTGTTCTGTTTCATTTTTTATTATAAAAACTAACCAAGAATTTAGATTTTTTCTATACAATTGATTTTTAAGGACGGTGATTTTTTTAATTTGTGGCTTATGGAATGTGTACAAAATGTACTCGATTGATTTGTATGCAATTTGCAATCACTTTTTAATGCCAAATTTATTTTTTGTAGTCAACAATATAGTTATACCAAGACCTCGGTAGTCAAGTTGGGGTAACACGCACTCGGGGTTACAGTGAACACTTCTTTGTCGACTGTACCATCACCAGGCATCGTTCTTTATTGATGTCTAAGTCATTGACCGTGTTAAGCTTCAGTTGCACATGTAAAGACTGAGACAAAATAACCGAAGAGCTACAAGAACTGAATGACTTTAAAAAAACACGGGAGATGGAAATAATGAATCCCATAGTCCCAAAGTCAAACCCATTCGGCATCTCAACACTAATTGTGCTATAATAACTCAAAACTTTGATCAATGATAGCAATATTACTGTAAAATGGTGCAATCAGAGACACGATCTCGTAACACGGTCACACAGTACGCATGGCATTTTTTTCAGAGGTGAGGGGCCGTTATCAAAACAGTTCTGAGTTAATCAGTAATTCCATCAGAAATGGATAAAACACCGAGCAACGATATGAGGAATCGTATAAAGACTTGTCAGATATGCAATGCGTCGAGTAGGTTGATAATTCTAAGTGTGGGGTGCGAGAGGGCCACAAGAGGTGCATATTAATCATATTAGATCACGTTCAACCATTTACACGCAGATATAAAACGCAAGAAATTTGTTGAGGATAATGCACCTTTTGGATTGGGCGTGTCAACATGGTTGGTGAGGAGTGCCAAATTATTTGCTAGCTGCAAACGTGCTAGGACAATCGCATTGCAACGTTCATGATAATCTAGTGGTTCGCTCCCTTGCTCAGAGAAGCTCAGTACAAGATCTCAAACAGTTTCCGTTTCATTTCTCATGGAAATATCATATAAATCCGATTAATATAAAGTCTGTGAATCAGTTGCTCATCAATTTTAACCAGTAATTTCAGATGATATGCTGTATTCTGTATTAAACAAAAGCCACATGCAAGTAATAAACCAATGTTATCAGCTTTTAATTGGGAAATTAAACGTTTGCCCCTTGTAGAAATTTTCGGAGTTGTTCATGTGACATTTCACACCAACCACTATCGATTATCAATATGGTATATGGACACACGCTACCCCCTTTAAGAATTAAAGATAACGTCAGATTGAGTTGCAGTTTATTGTATATTTTGATACACAGTATGCACGATAGGTATATTATGATAAAAACCTATATAACCTTACAATTTAACTTGGTTTCAACTTGCTACGGTGATAAATATTTGGAAATGTTTAGATGAATTGATAGCATCAAATTTCGGTTTATGAGAGCATAGCAATCAGCTGTATGTATACACAGTGTTACTTTATTATTGCATATTATGTACCGCATACGTTTTGAGTAGTGCTGAAAGCTTCGTACCGAATATCAAAATTGATACAGTAAAACTTGTATGAAGCATCCGGTCAGGGACATGTTTATTGGTTTTTTTAAAATCTCCATACAAAGAAACATAACTTTTCAATTATCATACGGGGTTCTGCAAGGTCACTATTTACACCTCTGTTTTTATGTTATTGTACAAAATATTCTCAATACTGGAATCAAAATTAGTGTTTTAATTGTTACGTATGCGTAGTTTCATATGAAACGGACATTTCTGTTGCTTAACCAGGGAGACTGCTACATAAAGTCGAAATGTAATCTTCATACGGGGTGCCGAAAGGTTACTATTTACACCCCTGTTTTTTACGTTAATGTACACATATTACAAAATTATGGTTTTAATTGTTACATATATCATGTTTGTAGTTTCATATGAGGCGGACAATTCTGTTGCTTAACCAGGGTGACTCCTATTTAAAGTCGAAAATTAATCTTCATACGGGGCGCAGCAAGGTTACAATTTACACCTCTGTTTTAACGTTATTGTACAAATATTCTCAATACTAACATCTACCTATGATGATTTTAGAGGTGGGTGGCCAGAAGATCATCTTGTTACTTTACAAGAATTGCCCCATGCAAATCAAGTGTTAAAACCAATATCTATTGTTGAGAGAAGTTTCAAAATTGATTATTTTCAACCAAGTTTATCCAGACAAAAAAATGTGTAGGTTTACTTTAAGTTGAATTTTCTCCGTTACTAATTAAATATATATACTCGAGAATTAACACCTGGTCTTCAAAACGCACATGTTATGCACGTGTTAATCTTCGGGGATATACTTGACAATACTGTACACAAGTAAAATATGTTTAACATAGTCTACAGAACAAACTAATATATTTCGAGATGATACTTCCGTATTTTATAACTTTTCATTGGTCTATCCCTTTCATTCACACCGTGCTATATTTAGAATCGGGAAATATAGTGGGAGGGATTAACACTTCGATAATCCGATAATCCTTAATGGACTAAGGAAATGAATTCTTCTTCCGTTAATTTTATCTAAAAAAGTTATTTTAGAAACGGAAAAGATTAATGTTATTAATCAAGTTTGAAAATTCAAACCAAAAACTAAACATGTCAAAAATGATTTTGTGATTGGTGATGGGGAAGTTCTGTGAAACGGTGTGTATCGAATGGTCTGATAGATATTAATAGATGGCAAAGTTCTCAGAAGATTTCTGAGAAAGCAAAGGCGTTTAACATTTTGGTGCAATGGGCTAGAACTCCTCGTCCGACTACAATAACTCGGTATGCGCAAGGCATTTATCCGGAAGGGCAAGTAATATATCTGAATGGGCAATGGTGAATGGTGTTTAGTTGCAGTAACGGGATTGGTTGGCTGTTATAATATTGTTTGGGGGGGGGGGGGGGGGGGCTGCTGTAGCGACGGGCCAGAATTTGACAGCAAAAACAGAATATGTTATGTTCTAACCATAATTTTAGTGATCCATCTTTGTCAGCCCTTTCAGCCTCATAGGAATGATTTGTTGTAAAGTTACTAAATCGATGACTTGAAAGTTTCCCAGGCAGTTAGGTTTACCCTTATTCACCCCCAGAAGACAGCTGAACATAAAATTCTTGATGTATTATTTGATAAAACTTGAGGTCAAACCGACGAAGACAACAGAGCAGTATGACATTGCATGAATTGTGTGACCAAAAAACTCTATTTGACAAGAGACGAGAGGAATTTCGACTATTTTAACCTTTTCAATTTCAAAGAAAATCTTTTAATTATACATTTTATTGGGATTGAATTGGTGAGAAAAGTAAATAAACAATTTTTCTTTAACCACAAGCACAGGTCGTGGAATTTTGAATTTGTCGTAGTCCTCTTTGTCAATAGTTGGACATTTATTCCACCAAGACATCCGAAAACGTAAACAGGTAAGTCTTTGTATTTGATTCAAATTTGACTTTTCCTACGCCTCCTCTCTCCCAACCCCCACCAAGAAAAGAGGCTGACCCGGATCTGACCTCGAAAGTACTGAGCGTGGCGGGGAAGAACGAAATAGTTTGGCCTGTCGTGCACTTGTGAAATTCGATGTATAGGTAATAAATAGTTCAATAGGATGAATGTTCAAAAAGGGATTGTTACTATTTTTAGTTTCATATGAATGATTGGAAATGACGTGAAGTCGAGATAACAAATTTACATACCTTTAAACATTATTACAGCTAGCGTGAAATATCCATTTATATTCAAAATGACAATATCCAATATATATATATATTTAAAATCACATTTCAAGATGAACATATTCTATGAGACTATCATTGAGAAATGTGGATACGTAAATTTTTTTCACGGGTTTTGCAATATCGAATTTCAATTATGTTTCAATTAGTAATATATATATTTATAAAGATAACTGTGTGTGTGATTATGGTGTTCGCCAAAGAGACCTTTTTTTCCATTAGATTATTTTGAGTGTAGGTGTAATAATAGAACTTTACGTCAGATCTCACAACTTTCTCACGCTCCTTATCGTTATTTGCATATATTTATAGACTAGTGGTTAGGGTCGCAGGTCGAAAGGTATGTCCACTATCTTAAAGGGACAGCTTCGCCATTTTGGAGGGTTGATTTGGGTCTTGAATGTATGTTAATAATCTTCAGAAGTACTAGAAATGGACTAAAATCACATATATCTTTAAAAAATATCTCAAATTAAGAATTTCCTTTTCTATATATAAAAAAAATTGGTCCATATATGAGTTTGTAATTCGTAGAAATAATATATAAATGAATGGAATTCTGGAGAAGACGAATACACACCTACATAGATTTCGGTTTAATACCTATCAATTACATAGCCTTCAATCAAGGTGAACTGAATAGGTGACGACTGTATTCATTCATACAGCCACTCCTGGTATAATTCATACCCAATTGTTAAAATCAGGGTTCCCACACCACCCAATAGTTTTATTAACCCTGAGATAAAAAAGATATGTTTGATATCATAGTTTGAATGGTCGCTTTAAGTTAAATATAATTCCCGATTTTTATCAACTCTTTTCTTACAATTTTATCAGTCCAACGGCATGAGCACGGAATTTGACAAAAATATATGAGATTGTAGTAGAGGCGGGTTGTGCTCTCGAAGCAAAGTATGCTTACTCTTTTCGAAACACCTGATGGTACACTTCGTTTGAGGAGTCCATCTCTATACAATCAATTATTGCTCCTTATATTGTCTTGCTTTGGACGAGATCTGTTGAATATTGGAATAATTACAAAAATTTGACGGTGAAAGATTTTTTTTGGCTACTGCTAATATGACTATTGCCTCATGGCTATTTTTAAATTATCTTTAGATCAAAGTCACGTGATGCATCGCATTTTTTCAGGGTATGATGTAAGACTCCAAAAAAGGGCGTGGGAACCAAAACTTTTTCACATTGACACAGACTTTCCGGAATAAAAATCTCAAATGTATTTTTGGAGCTGATTTCAACCGTTCAGGAAGTAAGAAATATACTTTGACCTTGAACATATGATTTTGCTATACTTCAAGGTTATTTGTATTTGGTAATTAAAGGTGAACAAATCTCAGCTTCTATTAACAGTTAGAAGATAAGTGAGATTTCTTTAGTGAGTGAATTTTCCGGTGAGCATTTGTTCCACACTCGGTAATTGAGCATAACTCATTGCTTGATAAGCACTGACCCTCTTTTGTAACTAAGGTATTTGTTTTCTTTCCGTTCATTCATTGTTTAAAAGTCCGGCGACCAACACGACAGTATTTACCAGACATTGCTGCAGACAGAATCTCATCTATGTAAGTGGCCAATACTGATGAATCAATTACTTTTAACAAGTACTAGCATTCAAAACACACAGTGGTTGATAAGCCTGATTTTTTCATTCTAAATAGGTGATAATTTTTCAAATTGCATAAAATGCGGGATTTAAGCCCTTTATTAACAAACAATTTTCTCTTGACCATTCCAAAATTGATTCAAAAATAGGAATGTGACAGTTGGCCCTCCAAAACTAAGTTTTGCAACTGCTACTGGTACAGTGAGTGTCTTATATTAAGGTAAATAAAATGGAAACCTACTTACCTGAACGGAACATTTTATTTTGCAGAAGACGATGGTGGATACAAGATATAGTAAGATAATCGGCTATAATCCATCCTGGTACGGAGATTAGTGATCTCATTTCACAATGTCAAGGTCAAACTGTAAGTCAATCCTTTAATCTATACAATAATCCACTTGCAGGAAATCAATCTGGAAATAGAACAAAAAAATGGAATTAAATTTCATTAAACATGGTTCCAGTGAAATCAGCAATAAATATAACAATATGATCTAGTAAAGACAAAATTTATGAATAAAATTTCAGATTCTTGTCCAAAGATACACTGTAGTTAAGTTTCTTGATAATACCTGCATTTGAAATCCCAAACTTTTGAGCTAGTATAGAGCAAATGAAGTCCATTGTACCATCATCAAAACCAACAAAATTTAAAAACAAACTATCACTGAGCCTTTAAAAAAAATGATTTTATTCAAACCTCCAGTCTTATTTTGCACTATAAATTCAATAATTTGTCATCAAAACATTTAGCCTCTACAATATCTAGTAATTTAAAATTTTTATATAAAAATAATAAAACTTTCTCTGAAATACCATTGAACTAAATTATACTTTATGAATGAAGATTAACTAAGAGTTGCCAGATTTTTAAGTTATGTAAAGTTGCGTGAGTTCTAATAATAACCTGTAATTCTAGCCGATTCTTTAATTCTGAAATTCCTGGCAGGCTGCTAGATAGGATGATAAGTGCTGAACTATGTTTATAGAAGCTTCTTTAAATAAATGAAATAAACCAAGTTTCCCATAAAACACAAGATTTTCATGTTTGTTTTTACTTTTTTTATTTTTTTAAGTCAAAACCTTTTGGATAGAATCTTGAACTATGAAATAAATCAGAGTTAGTGTGATGTTATATTACTGTTAGCTTGATTAATGGTTTGGAAAGAAAATGTTATTGTAACTCACATTGATAAGTTTAAAGTAGAAGTTTGTACTGATTTTCTTGATAAATAAAAAAACAGAGTTAAAATTGATGATCATTGTGGAAAAAAGTTGAAAACTGGAGTGGTTTTTTTGAAAAAGTTATCAGCAAATAAAGTTTATAAAACAATGTTAGCCTCAAAGAATGATTTAACAATGTTAACAAAATATGATCTATCTATGTATAAAGTTGGACATTCTTGTTATCTTGAAAATGATTCCTCCTTAAAGTTCCTTACTGTCTGCAATGAGTTTTGCATATCTTATTGGCATGGCACAGAACTGAATGTTAAAGACCAGATATGTCTCTGAAAAATCCTTAGAGTGTAATGCTCAATTCTTATTCATTATATCTTATCAATAGATTTTCAAACATTTTCTACATTTCTTTTTATTTAGGAGGCTCAGAATCAAAAGGGAAGCATGGTCAATTTCACCAGGTGACAGCACTTCCATTATATTTCATTGGTCGATTGTAATGAACAGGGCACAGATTCATACGTTACAATTTCGTGTACAATAGCTAGTAGAGTTAGACGCCATGCCATGCTGTAGTGGTCTAAAGGGTTATTGTTAGATTGTTTCAAAAATGAGGTCCAGATTGGTATATTCCAATTATGTGTACACTCATTTGTAGATTTAGACGTCAAGTTAGATGCTGTAGTAAAAGTTTATGAAAGTTGCTAGTGAGATGTTTGCCGATTGTGTATATACAGTTATTGATAGGCGGGACTATTATATTATCAAACACAACTAATCCCATCATAACAACCCTCTATTGTTTAACATAAAATTCACAACATAGTTTTGCAATTTTGGCATGTCAAGTCATCTTTGAATTCTATCATGTTTGATTGTATCTCATGCTCAAACTGCGTCTGGTATTTTCACTATTTAATACTGGAGGTGGTCGAATTTGAAATTTGATCTATTGAGACTTTGTCCAATCAATTTACCAGATTAACTAATGTAGAGGGATGGTTATAGTTGGTGCCTTGGAAATACTTCTTGAAATCGGTCAAAACTCAGAATGTTCAAGGTTGCTCTGAAGAATAAGACAACACTAGCCAGAACACATAACGTTTAGAGATGGTACCTTTTTCTTTGGAAGTACCTTTTGAAATACCAAAATCAGGTGTTCATGGCAACCATGTTGGCTTAGGGTTGTTCAATATTGCGCAGAATAATTGGAACCTAGAGCCAAATTACATAACTTTTAGGAATGGTGGGAGAACCTGGTCACTATCAGTTGCTCATATCAGCCATGTTGGCTCAGTACGTTCAGAATAGTACTGAATAAAAAGGACTTTCAATTTCTTGCAAGAATTGCTAACAATATTTACTACAATTGTGCCTCAGATAATATATTAAAATAACTAAACCCAGGAGAAAACCAAGGAATTCTACATCTTTTCTTCAAGATTATCAAACCCAATCAGGTGTTCCAAACCTTGCAGCTTTCTTCTGTATTAAAGGCTCAATTGAGCTTAAAATAAACAAAAATTCTATTACTAATGATAAGAATTGATATCAAAGTGGTCACAATTGCAAAAATGCAGTGCGTGTCTCTCTGTCAGTCAGTTTTAGTATTTAGTTCTATATAATGTAAAATTGTAAGGAGATTAGGTGTAATAAAAATGAAATTTGAAATATCTGTAACACTTGTTCGACATCAATAGGTCCATTGTTATCAAATATCTTTGAAGTTAGTAACAAGGTTTATAAAACCAATACCAAGTTATTTATTTGTAATTTTTTGATATTGGAAATAATAAATAGGTGTGAAAATGTTGATAAAAATATTTCAAACAGATTTTAAATTTTTTTTTGATTTGAATAAGAAGTTTATGCAGTGTAAATTGGCTGAAAAATCTTTATATAAAGTTATGAACTTTATGAACTTATGTAGTTTGTATGGTTCTTGTCTGTTTTAATGTTTAATCATTGTGATTTAGCGTCAATAGCCTTGTCCAGAGAGGTGTAGCTGACCAAGTTTTGAGCTGTTGGAATTTAGAAGTTTCTATCTCAGCTGTGAAAGGCTAATGATGTCAATATATAAAGCTACACAGAGTATATTTTAATTAATTAATGATATCCCTTCTTAGTTAGTCACATTTACAGAATTTGTCGCAGTAATAGAAATGATAATTTCAAAGGTAAAAATTCCATCTTTGAAGTACTTGAAGTTTTTTTTTTGAAGAAAATATTTTGTATAGTATATTGCCTACATATCTAGTAAAAAACACAAATTTCTTTAATCTGCCCAAAATCAAAAGAATTTGAGTATTCTTTGATTAATCAAATTTTTCTTTAAGATGTAGGGACATGTACTGCTGTATTCAGATGATGGACAGGGTGTTTAATCTAAACTGACCAGATGGTTTGAAATCTGGTGAAACTGGACATATTACTTGTCCGGCTTAGCCCATGTTGTGAATAAGTTGTATAGATGAAATGTGATTTATTGCTTATTTTAATGACTAGTGAAGACAAATATTAGATTTTAAATTCCTTATATAGATATAGACTTAGTTGATTTTAGAAAAAATATTGTTAGATGTTTTGAAAGTTTTTCCTAATACAGAGTCTTATATGAAAAATAGATATTTGGAGAGCAGAATAGCCTTATTTAGAGGTAAGAGAAATATAAGAAGTTGCTCTTGGGTGGAATAAAAAGAATCCAATAGATTTTTGAAGATTGTATATTTCATAATGGAATTTCCGTTAAGGTTTAAATAAATGAGTCAGTCAGTAGAGGATTGTTGGTGCTAAGGTTGCTAAGGAAATCAACATTCACAAAGTTGAATTTCAGATATTTTTTTGAATTATTTAGGTATCAAATTTAAAATGAAATGTAAACCTGATCTGAGATGAACATTTTTTGCACATTAATTTTGTTATTCACATACAAGACATTCTTAAAAGCTTTAATATATTTAAATTATTCATCTAAGGTGCAGCACAACCAACTCCCACAAACAAAATGTCAAAACAATTACTTAAGATGTTATTTTCAACTTCCGGTGAAGCTAAAATGGGATCAAAAAATAATGAAGATGAACTTGTCATGTAGGTCTGATTAAAACAGTAACCAAAATAAAATTCTCAAAGGAAAAATGATGCAACACTTAATCAACAGGTTTGCTAATCTGCAATATGAATTTGAAAGTGGTTGCTATGGACTTTTTTAACCAATCAAATTGTTTCTGATAAATTTGAAAAGATGGTCACTTTGTATTCTTTCCACCAATCAACAATCAGTTTTTGTACATGATGCATAAAAGGAATGCGATTTTTTCCTCAAAATTGTCTAACTTTATCCAATCGAATGGACCTCCTGCCTCGATTAAACATCCCTTAATCCTCTAGATCTAATGAAAATTGATTATCAAAAAAACATGCAATAATAGAGAATGCAAAAATACAAATCTTCCATGCTGAATTTTAATCAATTTTATCATCAGACATGCAAATAATAGACATGTTACATGTTAGACTGGTGGTCGACAGGGGAATAGTTTTAAATATTTGATAAGTTAGTCGACGCAGTAATTCACGGACCACCCAGAGTTAAAATATACATGATAAGAAACATCGTGAAATATTGATGATTTCATGCAGTCGATCTCCAGATTGAGATGATTGAGGGCGAGAAGATTATGCAATTCACTTTTTAATATCAGTTCTCACGCAGTTTCTATGCAAATCTGTATATTTGTTTGTTGATGTACTTTCTGTTTCTTCCACACAACAATGACAATAACAACAACAACCAAAGTCTGTCTCCAAAACAAACGTCAGAATAAAAGGATTTTTAATGATATAATATTGTTAATTGATATCAATAATTTTAACATGATGATATCATAAATATTCTAAGTTATTTTTGTTTGTAATAAGTAAGACTTCTACGGGAAGATTTTCATTTGCTACCAAACTTTTATAAAATGCCAATCAAAAATTTTAATTGATATGCCAGACTAAAATTTGGAATGACTAAATGCTATAAACTTTTATACAGCCATTTTCAGGACCTTGTGACAAAGTTCATTTTTGGCTGATCAGCAGTAACAGTTGATCTTGAAAGGTGTCGTTTAGCAATACCCATTGGATTGGATAACTTTGTGTTTCCTAGATTGATTGTATCCCTGTGTACAGTTTGAAAGAGTCTAGTCTAAACAAGTTAGCAGACAATGACCAAGTATATAGTGTTAATAAAATCAGGTACATCCAGGTTAAATACATGATACATCATTGTTAATACATGACTATATTGAATACAATAAATTCTCACATGTATATAATGATACATGCTTGATATGTGTTATTTTGTGTGCGTTGATTACAGATTCATAGCTAGACTTGATTTACCAACCCTTGCTCTTGTGTAACCTGGTTGATCAAAATTTGATACATGTGTTATTTTGGGTTCTTTGATGACAGGGCCTTAGCTAGACTTGATTTGCCCTTGTTCTCCTGTAATGGAACTGGTTGATCAAACTTTGATACATGCTTGATATGTCTTATTTTGGGTGGATTGATTAAAAAGAATTGATTTATATTTCTGCAGATTTATTGAAAAATATAGTACCCTGAATTAATGAGAAACTTAGGTACAGTTAAGTGTGCCTAAAGAGACCCTTGGTACCTTGGACTCAGTCTACACCTGTCTTTGGGCAAAAATAAAAATTTAATAACCCAGTTCCTGTGACTAATTTTAAAGTAAACAAAGGCATTTTGCACCAACCTTTGTCAAGATAAAAAAAATGTATAACATTCACTGAATCTTGGCTTAACCTAACAAAAAATATACATCCTTATAAAATCAAGTAGCTATTGTTAAGAACATTACTTAAACCAAATCTGGTCTTTTGAAGTCTTTGATAGGACAGAAATGAAGTTATATTAAGTAAATAATAGTTGAAGGACCCTTGAAATGGTCAATAATCTATGGGAATAGCAAGATGAAGTTGACAGAGTGGAGTTGTTCTCATGGTTTATGAGGTATTATCTTAGGACTGACTTGTTCATGTGGTTGTTACTTCATAAATTTTATTGGTAATAAATAACAAAAGAAAACAACCATTTTTTACGAGGATAACATCACTATCTCTTTAAATTGATCTTTTCTGTAATATCCATACCCATTTACAACTGGTCAACAGGCTACATCCTGACAATGATTAGAATCCACAACCACGTTTGATTCACTTTAGCTCTTTCTGTCCTTAAAAATTTCTTTCATTGCAAGGTACAAACCCAAATTTGCTGAATCCATCAAAAGACAGAGATTTTCTAACTTGAGCCAGGCGAGATTTGAGGAAAAATGGCAAAATTTAGACTGAAAACTCAAAATACATAGGAAAATATTCTAGTGAGTTAAACTGAGGTAAAATACTGAGAGAAAGTAAGACAAGTTTGCTCCCTTTATCAGGTTTAAAACTTGAGATAATCATATAACAACATAACTTGTTGAAATGAAATGTCCTTCAATAGAGGTCACAGGTTTTACTTCTTTATGTCACAGGCTTTGTCTTAACTATAAGATTCAATTCAACACCTCTTAAATCTTGTGGATCTCACAGTATTTCACTATAATCCATAATAAGAATATATTTTTGAACATTAAGAAAACCGTGTTATAAATGTCTTAAATGATGCTTTTCAAAATCCTGAATATCTTATTTTGATATTATGTAAATCTGAAAGATGACCTTCATTTCAATACAAAATAAAATTTAAGAAAAGACAATCTAGAAGGACAAATTAATAATTAAGCAACAGAACACAATCCAGGATGAAGAGGATTAAGTCAAGTAAACCCAATTAATGTTTGGTAGTACAAATGTACAAGTATTGTAGTCAATATGTATATGAGTAAAGACAGACAATACTTCCAATCAATTTGTCTGGACATATTCAGAAAAGTTTGGAAAATACATTGGTACTTTTTGGGTTCCATTAAAAACTTTAAAAAGTTGCCTTTTACCCTCATATACCTCCAGAATAAGATTAGGCTCCTAGAGAAATAAAGTCATTTGAAGCAAAAAGTAAGAACCTAAAACCCTATGTAATTTGGAATGGTTCAAGGTGTTAACTTATGTAGGCCTATACCTGATTTTATCATTAGGATTTAAAGTATATGCTCTTAATTATTAAAAGAAAAATTGCCTCTTATTTTTAGTATGTAAATATTCTCAAAATCAGAAAGGCAGAAAATTAACTGTTGTTTTCCTAAACTAAAGTTTAATGAATTGAAAAAGACAATATTAAAATTAATTTCAACTGTCTAAAGTTTATGCCTTAAAGTGAGTGATGTAATTGTAATGGTGAAAAGACAAAATGACAAGATATATGAAGGTAGGGGCGTGAGAACATCTTGAAACTTGCTATCACACCTATTTATATTCACGTTAATATCACTTTTAATATTTCTTTATTATACACCTATCTATATACATATACAGCTAGCTAGTCTGATACCAACACTCTCTTAAACATAGACTCTATCTTTTTTACCTCCTGTGATTGATTCAACATTAATTTTTACAACTGTCATGATTACAAGTGTATTATCATTCTGAGACAAGAGGTCTCTAAGGGCTGTTGATTAGTCTGTACTTGCCAGTCTTGTCTGATGAGAGTTCTACAAGCATTTTGTACAAGGATGGTAATTGTCCATACCTTAGCAATTAGCACTGTCTGTTTTAAATTAACCCTTTCAAAACAAATTCAGTTTGATCAAGAAGATACATAGATATAAATAACATACTTTAGAAATATTTTCATGTTTAATTTAAGACGTTTTGAAAATCAAATTTTTTATAAAAAAGGTGGCATTGATCTCGATATACAATACAAGTCTACAAGTAAAGGTTACTGATGGGTCTGTACTAACCAGTCATGTCTGATTAGAGTTTAGGGTGGTTGGAAGTAAAAAGTTACCAATCAACTGAAGTCACTGGCACAGGGTTAAAGCAGTGTTCACTGTCTGATTAGCATTCTATTATGTCTGATTACTAAAAAGTAAATAAAAAGAAATAATCATATTTTACAAGAATAACAACTTAGGTTCATGAGGATCATTAATAGAAGATGGTCCTTGGAACTGATCTTTTCTGGATTGTTTCTACCCATTTACAGCAGGGTCCACTTGAATAATGAGGATATCATTCAAATGCAAAAAGCATCACCTAGTATATTTTGATACGACCTTAACAGACAGGTTTCCATGGCAATTGTATGTTTTCGTTAACTGTGTAAGGAAGTGTTTCTTTTAATGTTTGTTTTTGTTTTTGTTTTCTCTATTTTCCTTGTTTTGAATTGATAAAATGCATTTTCTCATGCCTCTGACTAGCTCTTGTGTAAATGTCATAATTTTGGGTGTACATTGTAAACATTTTCTTGCACACCCATGGGACAATTCTTGCCCTGTGGCTTAGATTCATGTCCTTAATCTAATGGACAGTGTGTAGTTCTACACAATACAAACATCGTTAGGTATGTGGGCTCTCTGAAAGGGATGAAGAGTTGGCAAACTCAGAGTGGTATCAGGTGTATTGAGATCATAGCAGAAACTAGCATAGAGTTGTGCTAATAACTCCATGATCAATGCTTAAAGAGACCATTCCCCCAATTTTTTTTTACCAATCAAACTTTAATCTCAGAAATGAGAATTTAGCTTAGCCAATCAGTAATAGAGTTCCCAGCTCATCGTCAAAATTTGAGCCTTCAAATCCATGTGTGTCCAGGATTATCTGGATTTGAGTGTTAAAATGACAACTTATCAATTTAAGATACTCTGTGATATATAGAAAAGACATATACAGAAGTAGTGAGTAAAATTCCTAGTTTGAAGTATTTTTAAAGGAATTATGCTACATCAGGTAATCAGCATGGATAATCCAGTCATGTCTTTAGCATCAAACACAGTAACAGTGATTAAGTCAAGTTCTCAATTGTAGAATGACATCACTTGGTCAGAAAGCATATTGGACAGTAATTAACTTGACACCCTTAAATCTTCTTTGAACTAATCCAACCATGCATGTTTTCAATCAATATAAAACAATGTTATGTATGTTCGAAAGAGTTCATTTACAATATTAGGGGTGGTTTTGTCCCAGACATCAAATTTTTTCCAGACTTGTATGAAAGCATATCTTTGGTTTAAATCCTTATCTCTCATATTGAAAAGTTGAAATTAAATCCGTAAGCATCAGTACAAAAATATGATGAATGTAAAAATTTTGATTTAAGACATATGAAAAATAGACAAAATACACAATGTAATATGATTCACGAAATTTATCAGATAACCTTCTTGAGATAAAATATAATATTAGACTGTTATTTATTTTTGTCGGAAATAAAGCGTGAGAACGTAAATTTTATAAAAATTCAAACAATAGCTGTATTTTGATTTATGACAGTGAAGTATTAAGTTACTATTTTACTAAGTTTGTTCAGTACTATAAAACTTAAGTACTCGATTTTTGATAAGAAAATTGTTCAAATTTTACTTTTTAATCTACTTTTTTTTGTTAAGTCTCAAGTCAGAGTGAGAATGCTCAGATGTAATAAGCAAATGTTTTTAACACGGTATTGAGTATAAGGAAGGAAAAACTTCCACATTTTACAAGTATAACAATTAAAGTTCTTGAATGAATAGTCTGTATTTTAGCCGGGTCCTTGGTCAAAACCTCTTGGTCAAAACCTCTTGGTCAAAACCTCTTGGCATTAATACTCCCCAGTTATCGGTACCCAATAACAGCTTGGGCTGACTCTAATAAAGAGGAAATATGACATTCAAGGTCACCAGTCTTATTATATTTCAATCAAGATTAATACCCACAACCATTGGTGACATGCTAAGCATGATAATATACACCAACAGCAAGACCAGTCAGCCATTCAAACAAATTTGATATAGAACCTAATGAAATATTGGAGATATAATTCAAATCTTTTCCATTCAAGATGGCACTACAGCATGAATGATAAACAAGATATCCTTGCCTTTTAGAATCCTAATCAAGCAAAAAATTCAATTTCAACAGGTTTTGGCCTGAATCTAAAAAAGGCACTACGGTATTTCATGTTATAGAAATAGAATATTAGATTATAATGATCCAGTATCAAAACTTACCTTGAATCCTTTAAATACTTGGCATTAGTAAACTATATAAATCCTTTTGCATGTCAATGTCAATCCTTGCTACCAATTACTGGCAATTTTTGTATACTTTTACTTGACATTAGAAATCTATGTAAATCCAATGTCACTTCATGTCAATCTGTACCAGCAATTACTTGGCATAAGAAATATATAATAATCCTTACCTATCCCCTTTTTCGTTGAATATCTTATAAATCCATACAATTCCTCAAATATCCAAGGCAATGTCAATATTTGTTTACTTTACTTGACATTAGAACACTATATAAATCCAATGTCACTTCATGTCAATTTGTACCAGCAATTACTTGACATTAAATATCTTTAAAATCCATACAAATCCCTGCTATATCACTTTTTCATGGTGATGTCAATCTTTGTTTACTTTTACTTAACATTAGAAAATTTTAAAAATCCATAGAATCCTTTGAATTCTATTTCACTGTTCATTTTTACTTATAAATACTTGACATAAAAAAACTTAACATAAATATGCCAAAGAAATGCCACCTTCAATTAAAAATATTTTGCATGAGAAAATTTTAAATCCATACAATCCTTAAACACTATAGCATGTCAGTTTTCAATTTGTACTTACAAATACTTGTATATATAAAATAACATAAATCTTATATATCACTATTCCAAGACTTTCAAAACTTTTCCACAAAAACTTGTAATTTTAAATATCCTTAAATCCATGAATATCCAGTTGAAAAGATTACTGGTATATAAGTATTATATCCATAACATTGTACCTATAGGACCTACACCTGTTCAGGTAAGTTATTATAATTTTTAGTCGTGGCCTCACTACCTTGTCAACACACTATATTCCCACGGTCTAATGACAGATTTGAAAAGTTTATAGCTTTCTTTATGGTTGCTTAATACCTATTTAATATATAACGTGGCTTTCAAAAAAAAAAAGCTCTCAAAGTATATGAGGTAAAGATGAAGTAAAGATTCACATTGTGGTCATAATATAGTACAACTTCAAGCTTAATTTAATAAAAAAAGTTATAATCATAGTTTTGCCCACTGTAAACTACTGGTTTTAATGTCATGGGTTAAGGGTTCAGGGTGGACCTTACAAAACCTCAGGAAACCAACCAACAAATTATCTTCCTTAGAAAATTAATCAGGTAGAAACAATTCTTGTGAGAATTAGAAAAGTAGGTAGGTTAGGACCAGGTGGTCAATTTTAAAAAATTGAAAAATAAGTCAACATTTCTGATATTACATCTGCATACTTCATGACCAGGAAATTTTATCAAATTTTCAAGATTAAGTATAATTTATCTAAGATTTGATTGATTAAAATGTTTCCACTTCCTCTGTTAAAAAAAACACTTTTGACCAATCATACTTTAGTCTCAGAAACTGGAATATTTTAGTCAAGCTAATTAGTAATAGTATTCACAGCTCACAGTCAAAATTTGAGCCTGTAAATCCATGTGTGTTAAGAATTATCTGTACTTGAATGTTTAAATGATGGCTTGTCTTTCTTAATACTCCATAATATATATGGAAAAGACAAAATGAACTTTCAAAAGTATGTTCGAAGGGAGTATGCGATCTTCATGCAGTTCTAGTAGTTCTGAAGACTATTTACATATTATATTCAAGACTCAAATCAACAATTGAAAATGGCAAGTCAATAGCAAAAACAGTATATGTATGTAAATTTTATGTGCACATAAGAAAATATTTTTGTTTCTATATGAAAAGGACAAATTTACTTGAAATCTGAATATTCCCTTAATTTATAAACTGCCAAAAAAGTTTCAACACATTGACAGTCTGTTTTACGAAACTGTAGAAGATGTAAACTAGCTCGGAAGCTGACAGTTCTGAATCAAACAGGTCTAATTTATATACTGCAATATGAACTCAGACAGTTTTAGTAGGTAAAGTGATGCTGTGAGAGAGGATTAGAGCGAATTAACCCCCACATATTTAATCCTCACTTAATTCTTAATTCTTTGCCATAAAATATATTTTTCTAACCTGTGTAAGAAGAGACGAAATGAATTAAAGCTACCATGCGTGCTTGAAACTAGTGTGTCTGGGTTTGCAGATGCGAGATATCTTTTGGAGAAACCACATTCTTTCTCTCTATTCCCTAACCCTGAATATTTTTGTTAATATATCAAAGATTATAAGTTATTGTGATGTCATATATAAAATCCAGATTGAGATTGATATATATCAAAACCTGGTCTCAAAATGTCAAAACCTATAGATAGGTAAGAATTTGGCGCACCTCTCTGTTGACAATAAGAAAAGGTTAAAATTAAAGCATTTGTCAATTTCTCTACCATACAATAAGAGTAGCTGTTCTTGCAAAATTTACCTCATTGTTCACTGCAAGGCATTGCCTATCTTTATCAGCTCAATCAGGTTAAAAAAAAGTAGGATGTCAAACTTCATTCTATTTTCTACCATACAAAGTTGTTTCCATTATAGAAGAAATTGATGTAGGAAATTGCTTGAACCTTTCATATACACTTTCACAAACATTCAATTTAGGCGACTAAAGAACTCAACTATCCATTTTGCATAAATTAGGAGATTTTTACAAGATTATTTTCATCTTTGTGGTGTTACCCATTTCGGGTTTTTGGGTATGAAAATAAGACTTGTTGGTACCCACTGACCTTTAACGAAAACAGATTGTAATAAAGGTCATAGATATGATAGGGTTATGAAAAGATAGTTAAATAAATCTAAAATTGCACAGCAAGGAGAAATTTCCCATGATCTCATGCGTAAAATTTACATCTAATCTTAGCAATTAAATAAAACAGTCCGTATACTAGTAGAAATGTAATAGAAACTTGAAAAGAAGTCAAAACTTCAAAATAATTATTTGACCCAATCTATATCAACCTTATTGAATAATATATTTGATTTGATAATAGAATATTTGTATGAAATAATAATTTGTTTTGAAAATAACTGATCTAGCAAATCAAATTTAATCTTCAAATCAAATAGTTGTACTTCTATTCAACAAAACATGTACAAATTACATTTAGATACAGCCCTTATTTAGTTAGCCGATCTGTTGCTTAACAAAAATTAGTCGCCCTTTTCACTGTCCTTTTGAATTGTATTGTTTAGCAGTCCTGTTCAACTGTTAATGAGTCATGTTATCCTGTTCAGCTGGTAATGAGTCATGATATCCTGTTTAGCTGTTTATGAGTCATGTTATCTTGTTTAATTAACTGCCCTGTTCTTCGAGACCATTTGTTATACATATAATTTCTTATACCTAAACAAGTATTCAATCATTATCTTTATATATGAAAAATCAAGTTGAAAAATATGAAGGTATCTTCAACTATGCTGGGATTGAACCCTGGACCTTTATCTAGTTCACAATATTATCCTGTTTACCTACAGTTAAAACCGGGAAGTGTTTTCAATATCTTAGGCATAAAATATCTAATACCTCATTATACTAAGCCTTATTCTCGAACACTTAACAAAAAAAAATAGACTTACGAAATACAGAAATCTGATTTTAATTTAAGAATTCAAAAAAAGGGAAAAAACAACTATATTTTACAAGGATAACAACTTAGATTCACAGTTAAGGTTTCTTTCTAACAGCTGGTCCTTGGCCAAATCACCTTATCCTTACCCATTTACAGGAGGGTCGACTGGAATTAAGAGTGAAGATGACTTATTAAAGGTCATACAGATTGAAATCGGAACCCACAGCCGCCACGTTACCAAACAATTGACGTCATGTAAAGGACCGACGCTCCAACTGACTGCTGTAGAATCTCACTAACCTTAATTTAGTAATTAACCAATCAGATGACTAGAATACTTAAATCATTGTAAGTTAACAGATTTAAAACCCCTGATCAACTTACCTTCTTAAGAAACAGAAAAACAGCGTAAAGTATTTGGCCGTATTAATTTACGAGGAGACATATGGCAGTAAGTAGAATTTTATTGAATTTTGATTGGAATATTTCTCAATTATTATAATCATACAAACATTCTCGTCCGACCATAAAAACGTTCTGCTTATATCAGATCAATAGTAATCTTGGGATATTTGTGAACAAATTACAGCCGGTTCCAAGCTGTCACCAACTCATATTGACTTCATTCTATTCACATATTATTGATATGTTATCCTTTTAATTCATTTAAATTTTAAAAATCTGAATTATAAACGAAATTGAATAATGAAATAATGAATTAGAAATAATAATGTGCGAATGTGATCAAATGAAATGGAGGGTATAGAATAGAATAAGAAGATATAATGGAAGGTTGATTTAATGGCATAGAATAATGAAATAGTCATAATGAATGAAATGAAATAATGATATGGAATGGAAGGTTGAAAAAATGACATAGAATAATGAAATAGTCATAATGAAAAGATATGGAATAATGGGATTGAAACAATGAATATAATAGTATGAAATGGAATAGTGAAATACAAACAATGAATTTAATTCAAAGAAATGAAATGTATTTAAGACTTCCATTGATAGAAAGCTAATAGGTAAGAAAAAGAACAGAACAAAAACCAGTATAGGCCCCACTGGATGCTTTATAAAAACCATTAAATAATGTGCCTGATTTAAGAAAATATGAAAATGTGTCCCTACTCCAAAAGTTTTGCAATTTCTTGAAATATTTTCCTTAAAGGGTGCAATTGGGGGGTTGATTTTAGTCTTGAATATATGTAAATAGTCTTCAGAAGTACTAGAAATGTACAAAAATCGCACAATTCCTGTAAAAATATGAATTTTACTCAATATTTTTATATATGTCTTTTCTATATATCACAGAGTATCTTAAATTGATAAGTTGTTATTTTAACATTCAAACACAGATAATTCTGGACACACATGGATATAAAAGCTCAAATTTCGACGGTGAGCTGTGAACACTATTACTGAATAGCTCAGTTAAAAAAATTACAGTTTCTGAGACTAAAGTAAGATTGGTCAAAAAAATGGCCTACCTGTCCCTTAAAGTCTCACAAGTCAATACAACCTGACCTTCATAAATGAATTCCTAATAAGAATTTCCAAAACAAATATAAAACACAACAAAAGACATTTGTTATGTAACAGCATGTATTGTGGTACAATGTATCCTATTTGTTGACAGCCTATAGCATGATTCAAAGTATTATATTCATATTCTCATTCTATCATCTATCTGATCAATATATATAATGTGGGAGTAAAAGTGTTCAGTTTTAATGAGGGATCTATCTATTGTTTACCTTATGACAGTTGAGCTTATTCATCACATTCTCTTCCATTTACTCACTGACTGAATTAGCATTCCTAACTTTATCTTGATATACATTCTCTTGATATTGATGCCATATAATATTTCACTTTTTGCTTTGTTTACCTAATTTCAGCCTTGCATATTACTCTACAGAATGAAAGTCTGATGTTCTGTTTGTCTACGATTGAATTAAAATACTGTTTATTTATTCTCAACTTTTCAGACTTTTGGTGTGCTCTTATTGACATAAGTTATTGCATTGTTTAATTTTGCAACAAACTGATGTTACTTATAAATATTATGATATTTAATTGATCACTAACTCGAAGTCTTATATTTATAAGTGATGCAGGAAGATAAAAATTATATCAGTTATATCAGATGATAGGCCTACAACTGATAATTAAATTCCTGGTGGCATATTCTCGAAACAATCTTAGCGCTAGGATATCCTAGGTTCTTATCATCAATCATTGATTTTAGGACATCCTAACGCTAAGATCGTTTCGAGAATACGGGGCCTGTCTTCCAAACTTGACACTAGACCCCCCTGGGTATATCACACCCACAAACACAACAGATGTATCTGAGAGACCTCATGAATAAATTCAACTAGTTATTTTTAATAATATCAGTGGATATTTCCGACATGTTATCAACTGTGCAAACTATTAATGACTTTTTGTAAAGGTATCCTCCCTTTTTACTTTGTTTATGTTGGTTGTGGAGGTATTTGAAGTATGTATATTTCCGAATATAATTCGCAAGCACCTATATCATCTCCAGTATATCTGGGAAAATCTCTCTGCACACTCCTTCCTGATGAAAATTTCAACAAGTTGGCAACGCAGACACCCTTGGTATTAAAATGTTTAAAAAAGGGGTACCTTGAGTGTTAAACCAGGGCATTAGATGAATGTATCCATTAAAAATTAAAATCATGTCTGACACAATTTTGACTAATAAATTCATGATAATAATATAAAATGTATGAATTGTATTCAGTGATTCAGTCAGACTATGTTAAAAGCAGTCAATTGTTTCAACTCAGGTTAAACAACAGGTGTGTGTATTTATAATTAGTTATTATGATCTTTAAAACAATGTTAAAACTTACAGTTCAAAAATGTTATAACAGCTTCTAAGGTTTGCTTAAAACTGTTATTGTATTTTTGAGATTTTTTCCTTCAAAATCGTTGTAAGTTGTCAGACAAAAATGAAAAAAATGAAATGAATGGTGTTTTACGTCCTACTTTTCTGCACCATGTGGGCTAATGAAGACAGCAATGCCATGCAGGGTGCAATGACGGAATTTTGCTAGGACAGTCGTTCAGATGAGAGAAGAAACCAAGGCCCTATGTTACATAGTCTAGGCACATTTAAGATCCTTTGACAGTCACAAATCAAAAAGGAAACTGCACTGTGCACTGCATAGCCCCATCAAGTGCAGAAAGGTACAACTTTCATTTCATTTCATTTCAAACGACATCCCATATCAAAATATAACATTTGTTTCTCTATTCAAAGAAAATTCTCACAGTCACGGTTGATTTGCAAGTTAGATCCCTCAACAGTCACAAACCTAAAAAGAATAGGCTAATGCTGCTGTTCTGGAAAAATTTTCCTTCATTACACACTGAATGGTCCAATCAAGTGCAAAAAGATGGGGCCTAAAAGTTCATTTCTTTTCAAATGAAATGACATCCTTATATCATAATATAACATTTGTTCTTTCATTCAAAATTCTCACAGTCATGGTTGATTTGTTGAGCTTTAAAGTTAAATTGTAGTAATTTTTAAATCTATCAGCTCTAGGCTCAATTATAGATGAGTGAATGTTAAATAACGACCAGTAAACCCTCGATAACAAACCCTGAACTTTAAATATTGATGGCATGCTTGATTAGATTGAATTTGGTGTAATTTTTGTCTATAATTTGTTCGACTCTATCAATGAATTGAAATTGTTTTGATAACGTGGGAAATTTCAAGCTTGATCACTGACAAGGTTGGAGACTTTTGTCGCCGATTAGAGTCTTGTCTTGAGTTTCAACCACTGGCACAGGAGCACAAGGTGACAAAAATCTCCAGTCGGTTGTTTTCCACCTTGTGGATATGCGAGCACGCGATTGAAAGGAAAAGGAATCTGATTGGATGATGATGGTTTGTCTTGAAGATGATAAAACTATCAGAGACAATTATAAATTATAATTATATGATTATAAATCCTGTCGCCTACGATAATCTTGTCGTGGAAGCATGGGCAATTACTCCAGATTCGAGTCTGAGACAAAAATCTCTGACCAAGACCGCTTGTGTGCCCGCACCTTTTAAGCCCATAACTCACTCTGTAAGTTAAGCCTAACCCTCAACTGTAGTGGTACCTTTGGCGCTCAGGAACTTTTCAGCATATCCAATAATTAATTGATGGACTCATTAATGGGTGTAGCTTTGAATTAATACCAAAAATTTGGTTTTCCAACATTGGTTGCGGAGCAACTACCTTAAAAAGAGACATTTTATGTCTGGCCCTGAGAATGCCGATATCCCATCCACATATCATGTCCGAAGTAACGGGTAATGCCAGATTTTCGGTTGTTATGTTTTTCCCAATAGCTAGTAAGTTGTGTTGGTTTCATCAAGGGTTGTCAAAGACCTTAAATTTCAGAAACTGAATGATGTAATCCAAAAACAGTATTTGGTCATCAAATAAGAACCTTACTCGCAACAGAGCGAGAGCGAGAGCAAAAGCGCTTACCTTACTTCAAAATCATATAAACGCCATATTGTTTCAATACTGCTTATGCGTCTCTCCACCTCCAAGGATTAAAATACCTGCTATCACATCTGGGGTATAATGATAACAGTGATGATATACATGTAATATAGATGTAACATGTTTCACACCTGTGTTCACGTCTCAATTTACCTGTAAGGTAATGCAATCAGGTGTTGTACAGGATTAACAGCATCAGTTACACTTATCTTCTGTTCAAAGTTTACAGATATTATATGAAGTAATATAGACTACATTGTTTAGTTACATCATATATGTACTATGTATATGTAACAGAAGTTTCTAATATTCATGTCATTGGCCTTGAATGAATTTTTAATCTGGTTGTTCAATGTTACTTTAGAATATCAATTGTAGCAATATGTAAACATCATGATCAGGATATTGGTGCTGAAGGCTGACAAGAGAAGGACTCTCGAAAGCATTGGTGTGGAATGCCTTCTTGTCCTTAGAAATAGTTTAAGTCACTTTCACAAGTAAAATATCTGTCTTAGTTTTTTTAAATGCAGTATTTTTATTATTGCTAAAGGGATAATTGTCCTTTTTCTTTCATGTGGTAGAAGAAGAGACCTAGTTTAGTTCTTATAAAACATGGTAAGATACTTCGTTGTGCAGGGTACAGACTTTTGAATGAAAGAAAGCACTAGTCAACATTAGAATTTGGACATGTCGCTCAGAAACCAGATTAATCTTTAGGATTGCCACTAGAATGAGATAGGTCGAGATAATACCTTTAGAGTTTTCAACTCTATATCCCCCTGTCAGTGATGCAGGTACGAGGGGCTGACATGGATAAAGTGTCTAGTCGTTTGGTTGGGACAATAAACCTAGGACCTGTGTGCTACATGCTGTACACGTTGAAGATCCCTCGACAGTTGGAAATCGAAAAGAGAGCAGGCTAATTCCCTCATTGCACCCTGCATGGCATTGCCCTCTTCATTAGTCAACAAGTAGGCTGAAAAATTTCATTTCTAAATGAGAAATATCCAATATGAGTGAAAATTCCACAAAGAAAAAAAGTCTCGTAACAAATGGACCTTTTTAACTACATAGAGAAACAAACTGTTAACTTTGCCAAAAAATTGGCAGCCATATTTCAATCAAAAAATCAATTTCTACCACATTTCCCAAACTCTCTAATACAAGAAACCAAAATCAAAATTTTTTTTTTACTACTATACCACAATATTTGAACACTTACAATTTCGTTTATCTAACCTCCATTTTGTTTTATTTCTTAACAATGACAGTTCTTTGTTTTTTTAATACTGTTATAAAGAGATAATTAATTCAGAATTGAAAAATATAATAATACACTGAACGAGCATGCTGAACTAGTAATTTTGTGAATTCTTTTTAAAACACAGTTTTGTGTTATTTCTCAATTAAAACACAATTTCTACAATATCTAGGTATTTATGCATTTTTTAGAATATTTAAACCTCTTTATGCTCAATAATAAGATATTTTTTCCAACTTGCTATTGCTATTACTTTTGATAATGCTATGCTTTTTGCTACCTCAGTTTATCTTATTGTATCTCTTATCTTATATAATCCATTCAAAAAGATCTCCCTCGTATTTGAGAAGATTGTATAAAAGATGGTGAAATAACAGTACTATAAAAAAAAAACATGGAGATCAGATCAGGATAATGATAATAATTTTCCCACGCTATTTTTAACGAACATTGATTAATTTATTACATTGATTGAAAACTTGAAAAATTTTTTAATTAGTTCAATGATAGTTTTGTTGTTCTTTAGACACTAAAGGCATAATTACATAAAAAACATATCATTTAGTAGAAGTCTAATCAAGGCTTTTTTTTTTAAGTTATCTTGCATTTTCTTTCAAGTGTACTCTTGGTGAAATTACAAGCTCAAAATATCCCAAATGGCGTGACATTGAGTATCTAGATTCCCAAATTTATTGAAATGAACTATCCTTTAAAGCAAGGACTTGAGAATATATATTTATCCGTTGAGTCTCCTGGAGTCATAAAATATACAACAGAATCCCTGTATAATTTGATAAATCAATTTACTATATTTGAGAATTAAAATTTTATATTCATTCTATGAGGTCATATTCCTTTAGACACAAGATAATATGCAAAATCAAACAATGATATTATATACTGTTATATCATGATTGATACAGATATAATACATCATATATATATGACATCAATACATCATTAAAAACATGAAATCATTACAAATTACCATGTTTAATATCATGATATATTATAGAATAGCATGTTTATATTGATAATATATGGATGACATTGTCAAGTCATGGTTTACAATTAAAATGAAGTCATGTTATTGACATGTCAGAAGTTTTCACCGACATGATTGATGTAGAAAATGGACATCATCCTAGAATGATTGACAATGATACAGGGTGATTTATGTCTCAAAAAGTAAGACATTAAAGGTTGACCATTTCACAATTTTTTTTCTATAAATGACCAGAAAAAAATATTTTAAGAATTTGCTTGGAAATTAAGATCTAATTGGCAAATTTTTTTTTAAATCAATACTTTAAAGATTTACCTATTCAACATCTTTCAATGAGCTGGCGAGAAAATGATATTGAAAGAAGTCAGTCATCTCCTTGAAAATTAAGAGCCAGTCGTCAAGAAACACAAGGAAAAAATAATTAGTGCTTTAAGTCAATACACTTCTTATTCCGTAATTTGTTTTTGTGGAGGGTGAAGAGTCTGCAACACCAGCATCAACTGGAAGCATAAGTTTATTTATCAACTTGATCTCTAAAAACAGCATCAGAGAGTGGAATCCATTGCACCAATGGCTTCCTCACCCTTGACATGAAAAAATGCTGTTTTTCCTCTGAAAAATCATTTATTAGTTCAATTTTGTTGTAAAATCTACTTTAACATAATAAAAAAATGATTTAAGTTTTGCCAATGGGCAGAAGAATGAGGCCATAACAATGATAAAATCAATATGATGATGGATGAAGACAAGGAGACCATCTTGTGTCAGTTTTATTTATTACTTATATAAATGACTTTTAATAATCACTTCTTTTATTTATTGATATTATATGTTAAATTATTATAATTATTACACACCATTCTTCAGGTTATTGAGTGAAATAATGATAATGTCTGTGAATGAAAAAGTTTATTTTCTAAAGTTTTTAAAATTCTTAAGAAAAATGTAAGAATCACTCATCATATACCTGAAAGCATGGCAATTTATTATCATTATTATTAATATATTTCAACCCACGCATAAGAACTAAGTTGAATTCTGCTGATGCATAGTCGGCTATGAAATTAGTGTAAATGAGATGTCTACTTCTAATTATTGCGGTCTTAAAGGAATTGTAAAGAGGTTTTCTTAATTTTTTTTGTGTATCAGGGACAATGAGGGCATCAATATGCACCATTCCAATTTTCAATTATCTCTGTGTTTCTTGCTATTCCACTAAAACCAAGTGGTTTTTGATGTCACTAATTGAAAAGGGCCCTCATGTGATATAGCATATTTTGTAATTAATGTCATCATCAAACACTTAGTTTTAGTGGAATTGCAGGAACCACAGATGTCTGATTGGAAATTGGAATGATGCAAATTGATTACGAAATGCTAGCTAGTCCAAAGAGAGGATATCATCCTAGAGCTAATACATTCATCATCTATCATTAAAATCCAATCAAAATCACCAAGTCATCAATAAATGTTGATTGATTTGAAATTGAATAATACACCAGTGACCTATTGAATTAAAATAATTTTAAGTGAAGAACTTTTGCAACCTGGGCCAGCACTTCTGGAATATTAAAACTGATGGGAACAAATTGAGCCCATTTTCTCCAGAATATTAGCTCACTGACTAATATTTCTATGAAAGAGAAAAATCAACAAACACAAACTGAACAACAGCTTTTGTTTATGCATTAATAACTTTGCCTCATTATTTATGCACTGAATATGAAAAATAGCTAAAGTACAATCACATCTACAAATTATGAATTGCTTTAGAATCCATGACAATCACTATAGTTTAGATAATTCTGACTCCTTAGGTACTTATAACTCAGGTCATGCATACTCTTTCATGACACCTAATGACACTCTGCCACTTAGATTGAGAGGCTGTCATTATTTCACTTCCACAGAGTTGAAATATTTTTTTGTTTTTTTAGTTTAAAATGAAAAGGTTTGATTCTAAATCAAAAAATGACATAAAATAATATGTATGTGGAATTATTTAACATAATAGTCGATCAAAACTTCCATTATTACATAAAGTCGGAACTGTTTTAATAAAAGAGTTTAAATTGAATATTGAGAATATTTCATGTACATGGAAAGCGTTCAGATCAATAAAATCATCAATAGAAAAGGAATGTATGAATGATAAAATGTATCAAAGGATTTATTGTGAAATAAAAAATGTAAATGACCTACCTATTTAAAGGTTAAGAATAGATTCCATCATGAGTTTCATCTACACTGTATTGAGTAGCAGAGTACAACACTTAATCTTAAAATCCCCCACGTGCCTGCACTTAACTACAACAACACTGTCAATGTAAATTAGACCAGGTAAGGTCTTGCTTGGATTTATTATGAAAAATCAACAGGTAAATGGCCATTTTCAGCATCACTTGAGTAAAAAATAAAATCGGATGATAATAAAAGCAAAAATATATTGCGTGAACAGGTATATTATGTATCAAATTACATTGAAAGATAAAGTTTTATGTTATAAGATTTTCCTTGGTGGTAATATTGTGACCCGTAGTTAAAACTATACAAGAGTTATAAATAGCCTGAACTACTGACTACCGTGGGAAAGTGACACACCAAATATTGATGGTCCTATTACAACATAACCTATCAACATACGTAAGCTTTTCTTTCTTGGAATTCTTCAGATTGGAGGTCGGAATAGTCTAGGTCACGGAACCCTATGTCATCAGTATTATTTTGCATCATTATTTAATTAATGTAATGAAATTAATGAACATTCTTCTGCATCCCTTCAAACACTCAACCTACAATTTACATCAAAGCTAAGGTGAAAATACTGAATTGCAAGAATTCCATAGCATAAGTAGCACCACCTGAAGATATTGGAATCCTTATTTAGCATGAGAGTAAGTCTGCTGAAAATGAAATGGCGCTAAATGTCAGTTTTGAAGTAGAAGAAGATTGAAGTAGACATATAAATTTAATCAACAATCTTATTTATTTACCTCTCACCTTTGAGGCCAAGACTAATAATTCATCATATGATACACACCAGGTGATTTAACACACACTTTCATAACTCTTGACAGAAAAATTTCAAGCATAGGAAGACTTAACAAAACAAAAATAAAGACAATTGTTTGATAAAGCTTTTTTGAAGAACCTAGTTTACAAGGAGGGACGTGGGATGGGGATTGAAGGAGGGATGTTGGAAGTGGGATGGGGATTGAAGGAGGGATGTGGATGTGGGATGGGGGATTGAAGGAGGGATGTTAAAAGAGGGATGTTGGAAGTGGGATGGGGAATTGAAGGAGGGATGTTGAAAGTTGGATGGGGATTGAAGGAGGGATGTTGGAAGTGGGATGGGGATTGAAGGAGGGATGTTGGAAGTGGGATGGGGATTGAAGGAGGGATGTTGAAAGTGGGATATTGAAAGTGGGATGGGGATTGAAGATGGGATGTTGAAACTGGGATGGGGATTGCGGGAGGGTGTTGGAAGTGGGATGGGGATTGAAGGAGGGATGTTTGAAGTGGGATGGGGATTGAAAGAGGGATGTTTGAAGTGGGATAGGGATTGAAGGAGGGATTTTGGAAATGGGATGGAGATTGAGGGAGGATGTTGGAAGTGGGATGGGGATTGAAGGAGGGATGTTGAAAGCGGGGATGTTGGAAGTGGGATGGGGATTGAAGGAGGGATGTTGGAAGTGGGGTGGTGATTGAAGATGGGATGTTAAAAGTGGGATGGGGATTGAAGATGGGATGTTGAAAGTGGGATGGGGATTGAATGAGGGATGTTTGAAGTGGGATGGGGATTGAAGAAGGGATGTTGGAAGTGGGATGGGGATTGAAGATGGGATGTTGGAAGTGGGATGTGGATTGAGGGAGGATGTTGCACCCAATATTGTGATTTATGAAAAAACAGTAATTTGATGTTTTGATGTTTTGAGAAAACCTTGTCATGCAAGGGGTAGGAGGATGAGGGTGAATGTGCCATTATGTATTATTCTCTGAGATAATCTACACTCTATCAGCTCGTAAAGCAAATATTAAGAACTCAGCTGGTTAAGCACATATTAAGAGCTCATTCAGCTCTTAAAGCAAATATTATGGGGTCTTTCAGATGGTAAAGCAAATATGCACTCTATCGACAGGTAAAGCAAATATTAAGAACTCAGCTGGTAAAGCACATATTTAGAGTTCTATCTACTGGTACAGCACATATTAAGAGCTCTATCTACTGTTAAAGCAAATATTAACAGCTCTGTCAGCTGGTACAGCACATATTAAGAGCTCTATCTACTGGTACAGCACATATTAAGAGCTCTATCTACTGGTACAGCACATATTAAGAGCTCTATCTACTGGTACAGCACATATTAAGAACTCTATCAGCTGGCAAAGCAAATATTAACAGCTCTATCAGCTGGTACAGCACATATTAAGAGCTCTATCTGCTGGTAAAGCAAATATTAGATCTGTGGCAGCTGCTAAAGCAAATATAAGAGCTTTATCAGCTGGTAAAGCAAATATTAAGAGCTTTATCACCTGGCAAAACAAATATGAGCAAATATAAGGGCTCTATCAGCTGGTAAGGCAAAATATAAGAGCTCTATCATCTGGTAAAGCAAAATAGAAGAGCTCTATCAGCTTGTAAAGCAAAATCGAAGAGCTCTATCAGCTGGTAAAGCAAAATATAAGAGCTCTATCAGCTGGTAAGGAAAAATATAAGAGCTCTATCAGCTTAGTAAGGCAAAATAAAAGAGCTCTATCAGCTGGTAAAGCAAAATAGAAGAGCTCTATCTACTGGTAAAGCAAATATTAAGAGCTCTATCAGCTGGTAAAGCAAGATAGAAGAGATCTATCAGGTGGTAAAGCACATATTAAGAGCTCTATCAGCTGGTAAAGCACATATTAAGAGCTCTATCAGCTAGTAAAGGAAATATTAAGAGCTCTATCAGCTAGTAAAGGAAATATTAAGAGCTCTATCAGCTAGTAAAGGAAGAATCTAATTTAATTTCTAAACCTTCTAAACAATGTGGCTTATTTCAGATACTTAGTTAATTAGATTTTAACTGCTTTTGTGAACAACGAAAAATGTCAAAGGTCATGAAATTTAAACATTGTCATATTAAAATCCTTGAAATTAAAAAAAGATTTTATGGTGAAATAAAACTGAAATTTAAAAAGAGCCATTATCTGTAGTTATTACAGTAAATAAACTCTGTTATAAAGTGTTGAAATTATATCAATTAAATTTCAATGATAATTGCGTTTTAACATAAATGGTAATAAATTGTTTGATATTTGAAATTAAATATTAAAGCCATTCTTTCCTATAACAAATGAACTGAGCGTAAACATTTTAGTTTTGAACATGTTCATAGTTCTTTGTTTCAATAAGCTGCAATAAAGTGTTACATTCCTGGACGTGGACGCGGACGCTTTAAAATTTGCCCTTTCACATTACAGTTGTATGACTTTGTCTGGTCTGTGGAACTCTTTTGAAAGAAGTTGAAATTACCTCTTGATCAACTGGATGTAAACAATAATGGAAGGAAGGGTGAAGGTCAGTTTCTCCAAACAGTTAACATTTATATTACACTAATCTATCTAGTTTGTTGTGATAACTATTCAATGACAATCTAACTGGTGTAATACAGAACCTCTGCTCAAGACCTCCTGATTAAACAGTTAAAAACACAAAACTTGATACAGCACAGATATACTTAGAAACCTACAGTTTTCTTCGTTAATTATCTCCTATTTGTCTAATAAAAATCAAAAATTAGTACTGAGATAGATTCAGCTTTCAGAAACAGTCTAGAATTGCCAAATGTGATCATACAATTTTTTTTTGGTTAATGGTCACCACAACTATGAAGGTTGTGTCAAATTTGAAGGTGCTAATTGTTCTAATTTTTTTTCAGAGAATTTGATTGATGGCTTTTGTTTTTGTTTGTCACTGACTGATTATCTACAAGTTGAGGCCATGTTTTAAAAGTCAAGAGTATTAGTGTACCATTAATATAAATGTGAATTATAAAAAAAATCTGTTAAAAAAATGAATTCTTCGTAGGAAGTTTCATTTTGTGTTTCACAGCCGAGCAAAGATATTTATGCAGAGACTGATTCTCAAACACACACAGTTCACTTTGTTTTTGAGTACTATGATGAGTAACAATCAGCACAATACAAATCTGACTTAAGATAAGATATAAGAAAAATTCAGAAAGCAGCTAAAAAACATGAAAGTTACATATGGAATGATGACAGGTTATTGATTATATGCTTTAATAGTAGTAAAATAATACAAAACCAAAATGTATATTAGTTGAAGCAGCTTTAATAGTTTGAGAAAGTTTCTATGGAAAAAAAATCAAAGTTATGTCATATTTGTAAAATTATTTCTAATCATTGTTGATAGGTTTGTATTGATTGTTTATTTTTGATGCTGATGTTATTTGTTTATCATTAAGATAAGATAAACGATAACCTGATGTCAATACGGATGTTTGATTGACAAGTGATTGCTCACTTCTACACAGTTCCCATGAGACTTGGAAATACCCTTGTAAAGAAGTAAAGTGCAAATCCTTGTGATTGCTACTGCTGTCTCCATGAGATTTAGAGTGCATTTCTAATGTTATTGCTGTGAGACTCTTGTAAATTCAAATTGAACGTTAAGGATACGTGTAGGTCCCAATGTACTGCTTAAACTCAAATTTTATGAATTGTTTGTATCTATGAAGTACAATTGTTGTCCAACCCAAAAAAGAAAAAAATTGTTTGAATAGGACAGTAAAAAGAATTTTTGAATAGTTTTATTATTTACAATTATAAATTTGCAAATGTAAGCAAATACTTACTATATAGAAAAAAATTTAAAGTGCAAAATTCACAAAGTGAACAATTTAAGAAATGTAAAAGCCAGTAGTGAAAATTTTTCATTATTTTAATTTTGAAATGTTGTATGTTGATATTGAATGATTGATAATTTAATTTGAAAAATTGATTAGATAATGTAATTTCTAATCAGGAAATTTCCCACGGTCCTAGAAGTTATATTGAGTTCATTGATTGACAGGCTGAACGTTGAAATAAGAAAATGATTACTAGTGGTCATGTAGATCAAGTCTATTAAGATTGATTCTACTTGATAAGATATCTAAATTATTTTGTTGCTACTTTCGGTTTAGTAAATCTTTTATATTACAGGATTATTTTGGAATTATGGATATATCCCTGGATTAGAAAAAGAGTAACTAATCCTTAATTTGGCTTGTTTATGTTTCTGTAGTAGGGGTAAATCTTTCTGATTATTTTTTTCAAAGTTTAATAAGGACTTTGACAATGACCTTTATACATGGGAAGAAAATCTCACTCTCCCTCGGGGTGAATAAGTCCAAATTACAAAACAACTTATAAAATCCTACAACTTCAAAAAATTATCACAAAGGTAAAAACCATGGTAATACTTTGGTGTGTATCAGGGGCACTTTTATTTGCAATAATTGGATCCTTTTCCAATTTTCATGAAAATCTAGTATTTCAGTTGTTAAAATGATTTCAGTTGCAAGTCAGAAGTTATCTTTGCTCAATCAAACTATTATTAAGCAATCATCTTGGTAAGAATGTGAAACTTTAATAAAACAACTTATTTAAGTCCGTCTTAGATTCCTAGTTATTTAAAATACAATAAGCTCATTCTTTGACCAAGATAACAAATGTATACAGAATTTGATCATGCTAGAAATAGATTCCATGTGAAATTACTCATTTGTCAGTGATTTGGATTTTTATTTACCTGGCAATTATAGATGCTCCTCAAGGTAATAAAAAGTCAGATGCCAGAGCCAATGCTTTTGAGAGTCTGCTTGCACCTCTTATCACCAAGTCGAAGAGATAAAATGCAACATTTTGATAAATTTTCTGGCTTGAAAAAGATAGAACATTTTTATTCAAAATAAAATTTGATAGACAATAATGTTAGGAGCAGATGGATTGTATTTTGAAGTTGAAAGGAACATGATAGAATTATAGTTTATCGTTAATTTGTAAACTGATGAATATGTAGACCACGTTTTAGACGGTGTGATGGATTGATAGACTATTAACTCCACCTAGTGTTAAAAAACTTCAATGATGTGATAATTACCTTTGTTAAGGTATGATACAAGGATAAAGAATGTGGTGGTCTTTGATCATAATATGTTTGTCTGGGTTATAACCTTGGCTCTCTCTCCCTACTAACACATCAGATTGTGGGTGTTTGGTGGTCTGGTGGGTCAAATTACAGATTGTTGCAAGTAGTCAGTGACTTCTCCAGGAATATAAGATCGAATTATAATGAAGAAATTCCTGAAATTATTAGTGGAATGCCAAGTGGCTCCTTTCATATTTTTTCTTAATTTTTGTCAAAGGTGAATATTTCTTCATGTTCTAATGAAAATAGAATTTAACTCTTGTCCTGCTTGTTGACAAGTTTTCAAGTTGACACTTGACTGGAAATCAAAGTCTAGAAATGATGTATATTTTACTTTAAGAGCTTTTATAATTCAGGGTGTGATCAAAATGAATCTCAAGTTCGACAAGGACTAATTGCATATTCTGAAAGCAAGGCTTAATGTATTATTCTCAAATAAGGAGAAAGTTCCTTAACAAAAAAATCTATTTGTGAAATTAAAGCCTTCCAGTAAAATATTAGATTTTTTGTGAATTAAAGCCCTTGACCAAAAGACACCCGATCTTTAATCCAATCATAGAGAGTAGGTAAAGGGAGATAATAAACTTTTTTTTTCTACATTGCTGGGATATTGTCATACACTTTTGGCTTACCATGTATCGAAGAGACAATAAACTTCATCTATTTTGATGAGTCAGACAATTTTGCCAGTCATATCTTTCTGAACATATTTTCTTTTAAATTTGGATTTTACTTCTGAAAGATACGAATTCATTGTAGCTTACTTAAATACTAAAATACTGAAATAAAATTGGTGCCTAAGCAAGTGAGGTTTGAGGGCGTGGTTTAAACAATGATATTGTCACTGTTGCAGGCCATACCCTCAGACCATGGTAAGTGATTTAAACGCTAAAGAAAAAAAAGGACTATATTTTTACAAGGATCTTTCCTGGATTATTCACTGGACTTTCACACGCCTATTGAGGTCAGAGCCCCCATCCACCATTTGTGTAAAGCATTCATGTAAAGAACAACGGATTTAACTGACTGTGTTTTAGAACCTCACAAATTATAATACAATAATACAACAACAATTATATTACAATACACATTATAGTATTTAGATGTAACCTGTTCAAATAAGAGAAGACTGATGTCATTGCTCTGTTAACCTTTTTCTGTCTTCATCAGTGCAAAAATGCGTGGTAAACAGGGCATAAAATTACATTTCTAAAGATGTTTAACATAATGCTGAACCATCATCCCATTACTGCCCATAGCCCTGCTACTGCACCTTGCCCCTCTAATGCCCCTAGCCCTGCTAATACACCTTGCCCCTCTAATGCACCTTGCCCCTCTAATGCACCTTGTCCCTCTAAAACACCTTGCCCTGCTAATACACCTTGCCCCTCTAATGCACCTTGCCCTTCTAATACACCTTGCCCTTCTAATGCACCTTGTCCCTCTAATGCACCTTGCCCCTCTAATACACCTTGCCCCTCTTAAACACCTTGCCTCTCTAATGCACCTTGCCCTTCTAATACACCTTGCCCTTCTACACCTTTCCCTTCTAATACATCTTGCCCCTCTAATACATCTTGCCCTTCTAATACACCTTGCCCCTCTAATGCACCTTGCCCTTCTAATACACCTTGCCCCTCTAATGCACCTTGCCCTTCTAATACACCTTGCCCTTCTAATGCACCTTGTCCCTCTAATGCACCTTGCCCCTCTAATACACCTTGCCCCTCTTAAACACCTTGCCTCTCTAATGCACCTTGCCCCTGTAATACACCTTGCCCTTCTACACCTTTCCCTTCTAATACATCTTGCCCCTCTAATACATCTTGCCCCTCTAATGCACCTTGCCCCTCTAATACACCTTGCCCCTCTAATCCACACAGTCACAATTAAGTGGTTTATTAAATAATGTAGATGCGAGGGTTAGATCTGAGCATTGTAATGTCCAAACTTGAGTAATATAGCATTGATCTTTCCTGGCTTATTATGTAACCGTTGTACAACTGGGTCGACTGAAATTAAGAGCGAATATGATTTGTTTAAGGTCATCGTTCTTCAAACATTGGTGGCAACCCCAGCCACCATTTGTTCCTTGTAACCAAGCAAATGATGTAATGTAAAAAACAGACACTATAACAGTCTGTGCTATAGAACCTCAAATGAGGCTGAGCATTTTAACGTTACTTGAAAAATTTTAACGTTTCTGCTCTCAATATCAAATTTTCCATGAGATTAGAAATCTTCTTTTAAGTTCTCAAATAATACTTAAAGAGAATTTCTATGACTGAAATGCCACTTGCCTTTCTTCCCTTTCTTCAAACAAGGGAATTAATAAATAATGTAAGGATTAATCAATGTAATGTTAAAGAATTAAAAAATATTTGCTCCCTTAATTAAATTTTTCCAAAAGAATGAGAAAATTTAAAAAAAATCTAGCATAAGTTTTACACCGAACTTCAATAACTGAACATTTTTTGGGGTAGTTATAGAACAGTACAACTTTATTCCCTATTCACCTGTGCATTGTAATGTTAGCCCAAAAATTACGCAATTTCTGATCTCAATATAAATTCTTTAAAAGATAAGTTTGATAGAGACCTCCATTACTGAAAACAGTTGTATGTCTACTGGGAATACATTTAACAGTTGTATAAATTTGAAGCGTAATCATTCAACATAGAGACTACAATCTAATCACCTCTCATCTCTACTAGTAACAAAGGCAAGCAAACAAATTGAATACATATTTTATTTCGTGGGAAAATTTGCTATTTGATTGTTAAATGTGAGTTAGGCTAGGTTTGCCAGTTGTTCTAATTGCATATATGCAAATAAAAAGAAGGGTGTAGTGTATCACGATGGGTTGAAATGGGTGAAAATGAAAGAGGAAAATATGTTACGAGTATTTGTCAAGTTACTTAAATAAGATTTGGCAGTTTATAAAAACTATTTCAAACATTCAACTCATAACTGGACTTTTGAATTTTTGATTTATTTCCTTGATAAAAAAATGATACTATTTTATTATAGGAGAAGTATTTTAGCAAAATGTCTACTATAAGAAAAAAATTAATTCTGTTTTAGTAAATAATACATTTTCAAATAATATTCTTGATTAGAAATTTTGTTGACATTTCATGACATCTTGTGCTTAAATGATATTGAAGGTCATGATAGATGTCAATGTCAATGTCACAGTGACCAGTGTCATGTCATGTCAATTTTTCATACTTAAAGTATGACTGTCTACAATCATTCAATCATCAATCATATGATGGAATCCTAAACCAACTGGTACAATGTATCAAGAAACATTTCTAGGAAAAGTTTTACTTTACTACCACCATAATAGTAATAAATATACATATTTTTGGCGTAAATGGGTAACAATAATTTAGGTATGATTGACAATAAATTTCATTAATTCACAACATGTTAAAATACATTTCATAAAATGTATAGTAAAACTCTCTTTTGTATGATTATTCCAGCCAAAATTGTGGATCCCAAATTCCGGGAAAAAATCTAAAATTTGTCATGTTTTTTTTTTTACTTTTAATGTACTTGGAAATCTTGTACAAAAATAGTTCAAAGTCTATAAAATAATAAATTAATATATGTGAAAAATACTACATTTAAATTTTAAAAAGAAAAGTACTCAAAACGAGATCTTAAACAAATAAAATCTTTTTCTTATCGAATCTACTTGATAAGTTTACCTTCAGTACATCACATGACAGTATTTGTGCCCCCTCTTGACTCTATCTTCTATAATACAAGAGGGGCATGCCCTTCTGTGTAATTCTTAATCTAAGTACCTGATGAAATATTTGAAAAGCGTGGGAAAGAACTTTCGTTAGTGTCAACAAGGTCTGAATCAAATAGGTGCATGTATGATATAATATAGGGTCGTGTATGAGAAAGGACATACATGATATTAGATAAAGACTGGGGATATAGGTTTGTCAACATTGTGTACAGTGTGAACAAGGATTTTATAAGATTTTGTTCTGTGTTAAAAACATTTTAAAAAAAAAACAGATAATGCATAAGGTCTTGCTCTGAAAACGCTTTTTGACAGTTTGTGTACATGAATGTATGTGATTCATGGAGCGGAGTGCCGTAGATATTCCTTTCCATATTGGTTGGAAATTCTTACAAGAATCTGGTGCCACAGGTTCAAATTCCTTATTTGGGTTCTTATTTGCCTGGCGCTGTTTACCCACTTAACTTTTCTTTGGCCCCTAACTTGATCCCTTACTTGGCCTCTAACTTGGTCCTTAACTTGGTCCTTAACTGGGTCCCTCCACTTTATGAATCTTGACAACACCACTGTCATCGGGTGAAACCCAGTGCAAACCAAGTTCATGTTCCTTCCTGTTTAGACGAAAGCTTACTTGCACCAAATAAATGAATGACTTTTAAGCCCTCATAGTTTAACAAAGTGAATCTTCCCAGCTGATTTCAACTGAACCACAACATAGTTTCTCACCTTCTGTACATTCTTTACAACTTGTGCACATGAATAACATTTTCTACAACATTTCTTCAAATAATCAAACTTTAAATTGTCTGTTACTTTCCCACAGCCCTACCATTGTATTGTTACCCTTTGTCATTTAAGTTTTCATGTTTTTTGACGGGTATTATATTTTCAAAATGTATTCTTGTTGTAATGTTTATAAATTGCAATGACTGGACGTTATTGTTTACTGTATTAAACTTGGTAATTTAACCTCACTGATCTATACCTATTTTTAACTGGACATTTTAGACGGACAAACAGACAAGCCCTGCAAATATGGCCAAATCAACAATCCTGACAAGAAAGTTGATTGACCAGTCTCAGTGTCTAATATGTGGTTTAAATGCTAAAGAAAAACATGGTAAAAAATATGTAATGGATTCAGACATGATGAAGAGTCAATGATTATCGTATTGTCAAACCTTATTGTGTCAATAAAAATGATAGATTTCTAATTTTTTAATGATTGGAAAAAACAAGTTTTTGATGATGTTATTTATGATATTTAATCAGATTTGGTCTCAGTTATGAAGTGTAAAAATATAGTCATTTTATAATCATTGCATATCTGGTCTGAATATTTCGCCCATAAATTTCAAGACAGTTTGCACATATAAAACAAAGTCTCTAAAAGGTGAATTTCAGCATGTTAAACCACATTGTTAAAATAGGTGTAAATATTATTTCATCTATTGTACAAAATAAATGTTTCATAGCACTTTCTCCTCTTTATATTTGTAGTTTGGACAAGAACAAATTTTCAACTTTCATTATTCTTAATCCTAAATGACAAGTCAATATTCTACATGTGGTCTTTTTCATCAGCCACATCAACATTGTTCTGGTTTCTAATAACATGGAGCCATGATGGCTCAGTGAGTTAGGTGCTTTCATGCAATCCTGTAGATTCAGGGTTCATTCCTGGCATAGGTTGAGATGATACGTTATGATTTTTCAACCCAGTTTCCCCTGTCAGTGATGCAGAACTGCGGGGCTGATGTTGAAAACGTATCTAGTCATGCAGATGGGTTAATAAACAGAGACACCATTGCTAGAGTCTGTGTACATTAAAGACCCCTCGACAGTTGGAAAATATTTTTCAACTGACATGGAAAAAGTGACTAGTCATTCAAGTACTACAGACTGTGTACTTAAGATCCCTCGACAGATGGCCTTTCCTGGCAAAATTTCCTTCCTTACACACTGCATTACAATTCCCATTTTCATAAGACAATTAGGTACAGAACAGTAAGACATAAGACTTCGTAAAACTTTATGACACACCCACTTACTAATTGACAGGCATATTTTTATTAGAAAATATAGATCAATGTAAATATATGGAATGAATGGGATTCTTGTTTCTAGCTGTAATGGAGAAATAAAAAAAAAGCCCACATAACCCATTTTGCCAAGATCCACATTCAATCCTAAAGTAACATCAGCCTTTAGTTAGTAGGATCACATTATAATCACATCAGGCCCGTCCAAAGCCAATATAGAGCCCTTTTTCACTTTTGATGGATTGATCAAACATGCACTTTTATAACTAGTTAAATTTACTATCAGAGTTTTGAATCAACATAATTTTTATTTTGTCTGACTTTATTTTAATTATTGATCGTGTATTTAATATGGACCTCACATCTGCCAGAATTGAGCGCTTGCTCTCTAACCTGAAGGTCCAAGGTCCAATGAACTTCAATCCCAGCATAGGTTGAGATAATATCAATGGTTTTTCAACCTGGTTTCCCCCTGTCAGTGATGCAGATAAGCAGTGATGGCGTGGAAAAAGTATCTAGTCGTGCAGATGGGACAATAAACAGAGACTCCAGTGTTAGAGTCTGTGTACATTAAAGACGCCTCGACAGTTAAAAAATAAAAAAGATTAGGCAATTGCCACTGGCCCTCATTGCCTATCTTCATTCGCCTATCTTCATTCGCCTAATTATGTTCAGTAAAGTAGGATGTAAAACTCCATCCACATCATTTCATTTGTGTCTGAACTTTGCCAAGTCAGTTGTTACAGATGTAACACAGCTAATATCAAAAAAAACATATTCCAAAATATACATAATAAACTATAACAGAATTTTGTTATCTTTTCCTATATTTTCTGTTTCTTTGATGTGTTTAGATGAATATGTTTTTATTTCCGTGAAATGTAACAGTTATCAGTTATATTACACCCAGCTGAAAGATTTTCATGTGTGGCTTGTATAGAACAATATGTATCTGTTTTTAAGAACATGATAGATGCATCTCAAAACAAGAAATAGATGCTGATGTCATGGCTAGTGATTGTGACAGCTAATGATTATACAAGATTTATAGGCACAGTTGATAAGTGATAGATTTTTAGAATCAATTGCATGGTTATGTCCAACAAAGAATGTTATATTCTTAATAGTAATGATGGGTTCTAATCTACGTTGTGTATGTCTAGTGAAATCATTATTCCATTTGATGCTGAATTGTTTTGGAGAAATTGAGAAAGATCAAATCCTAGAGGTTTTACCAAGGACAGGATTTTCTTGAACCAAGTTGTAAAATCTGGAAATCTGATTTATATTGACAATTGAAAAATTAAAAATTGTGCACCCATGATTTAAATGTCAAGAAGACATACTGAATAATACAATTACGCTCATGTCTCATGACTTCTTTTGAAATGAAATGAATGTCCTTCTTTTCTGCACCATGTGGGCTAATGAAGACGGGAAAGGACCCTTATCAAATAAACAATAATATCAATAGCTATGTAGAATCTCCAAAAGGGAAGTTGTTAAATGCAGTTTCATGGTGGTAAAATGCGTTCCAAAAAAAACCAATTAATATCGTCTTCTGTAGCCAATATAGCAAGAAATTTGCAAGAAAAAAAATGAACCATATCATTAGTTATTGGCGTAGAGTGTTCCAAAAAGACAATTATTGCATCTTTATGTTGCTAATATTCCAAGGAACTTCAGTAGGGATGCAGACTGAAGTAGGTCAGTTGTCTGAAGATGGCATAGCGTGAAACTCTGAGTAACAACATGTTTCAGGTTTTTATTTTAATATATTTCTATTTCTAAACCAAAATAATAAAAGGTTACTGATCAGATGAAGAACTGATGTTTCTTCTATCATTTTCTAACCACCTGCTTTCTCTTTCTTGTAATTCCATTACCTAGGTGGCAACTTCCAGCAAACTTTCAGGAATTCTGACCTTCAGGTATAATCAAAGACCAGAACAGCCAAAGTTAGCGCCAAGAATAACATTTTACTAGCAGGAAGGATATTGGGTAATATAGACTATGTTGATGAGTGGGAAATGTCTGGGCCAGTTTGAATTGTTTGGGTGGATGTTGAATATATGTCAGCAACCTGGTTCTATTTGCTTTCCTACCAGTTTTTATAGTCTTTTATTAGATAATGGAACTCTTTATTCCCAATGGTTAATATTAGAAATTCATACAAGATGTTGTGATAAAAAACATTTAGTCTTAGATACAATTTCAGACTTTTATTCAAACTTACTTTTATGTGTGCTTGGAATCTTGTGTTCCTGTCAATTAATAAGTCATCACTAAATTTGATTTTAAATTAAGCTTAATCAACCAATCTTGACCTAGAGGTTAAATTGACAAAAAAATTATTCTATTCAAACATTGCCAATAAACTACTTCAAAAAAACATATGATAGGTTTAATTGGTGGTTTTAACCATATTTTGATTATAACTTGAGATCTGTTATTTGAATGTAAAATCAGATGAGTTTTTAAGAAGCATTGCTTAAACTAACTATAGGCCTATCTATCAATTTGAACAGTCCATTCATAAATCTGTTTTAAACTTTTAAACCCCTGCCAAAAGTAGACAAGACACCCTGATCAGTGTTTATGTGTTCACCCTGTTTAGCTCATGAAATTAATCTCAATATTCTGAAGAAAAAAAAATTGTCTGATTTTCCATTTTGAATAAAAAAAAATCCTACCTTAATATGAGACAAGCACTTGATTTTCTGCTCTGTCTTAACTCTTATCCATTCAATTGTCACAATTTTGTATATGAATATAAATTTCTACCTTAACCTAAATCTAACATTTTCAATTTCCACCTTGTTGTATATAAAATATCTAAAACAAGATTGAATGATAGAATTCACCTGTAAGTGGTTTTGATAAAAAGGTGAAATGATGAGTTGAATGTATTGTACGAGGTAGACCATCGTGTGGTTGGCACTAGACATGACTCATTCCTCTAGCCCTGGGAACTAACTTCATTCTTATTGTTACATACATTTCAGGCTAAAGAATAATTATTTTATTGTGCTTAGTCATTGTCTCAAATGAAATTAAAGAATAGTCGATCAGATATTTTTTGTGTTTGTTTTAAAGGGATTATAAAGAGGTTTTCTAAATTTTTGATATGAATCAGGGACAACGATAGCTTTGATTTGCACCATTTAAATTTTCAGTCAGATGTTTTTTGCGCAAGCAATTTCACTCAAACTTGGCACTTTTGAGGTTTCTACGGCAAAAACTGCTAATAATAGTCATAAACATCATAGAATCTTTTAAATTGCAAAAAACTAGAGACATTTGAGTGTCACTAATACACATGACAGGTTTAGAAAACACCTTTACAAACCCTTTAAGAAATAGATGAACATGCAAAATTTTGTGTAAAATGTTATTTCTCTCACATCTTTGTTTATATTGAATGATTCTTCATAACGAAAACACTTTTTGTTCATCAATTCATTCGTTTGGTAAAATAAGTTTGAATTTTGAGTACAGATTTGGGAAATTACTTGCAGACTTTCCCAGAGCATAAACGTGCTGTTTAAAAAAGAGATTGATAAAAGCAGGAATAAATTCGAGTAGTTAAAAGAATCGTGCAAATGATTGCATTTTTTCTCTCAGTGCTCTTCAGATAACAGATAATGTTAAGTGTTTGTTTTTATTTCATAGACAATTTCATCTTAATACTCTTCTGTCTTGAAGATAAGATTGGTCTTAAATAACACACGGAGTTCTTTTTGTTTGGAAGGAGCATGATTTATTTTACATCTTCAAATATCAGATTGTACCAAACATAGGCTGGCATTTCTTTTATCAGAGAATATATTTTAATCCTGATTTATTTACTGCTGGTTAAAACTTTATTTAGAACCTAGCACCTATATTCTTTAAGGTCAATTGGTGCACAAAATCCAAGTTTCCTTTTTTATTTTTAGGTGCATGAAAACTGTCTATAAGCATTTTTATTCAGATTGCTAATGTAAAAAATGGAAAACAATTTGCACAAATCATGGGGATGCTTCTCAAAAGATTTATCACAAGTAGAATATTTTTTTTAAATTGAATCTTACAATAGATCTTATTTGAAAGATGCTTTGCTGTGAGTTTTGAAACAATAGATATTCCCAAGCTCTTCTGTAGCCTATCAGACAAGAGGTCTTGTCAAAGTGCAAGAAAATGTGCTTGCTATCTACTGTAATTTCAAGTGGTGGAAGGAATCTGAGAATTGTGGACATGCAGAGTAGAAGTTGATGTAAGAAGGTTTCAGTAAAGATAATAAGGTGTATGATATCAGACAGTCGGAATTAATGACTGCACGATTCTTACAGGTTGATTAAAGAGCTTTACTGCCGGAGATTAAAGTGTTAAAGAGAGATTATTTTAAGATTCTTCAACTGTGGGTTATCTACTAATTCACATTAAATAGTTTAACTTTTCACATGGGAGATCTACATCATTGCATCTGACTCGTAAATAAACTCACTCTGTAACTTACTGATTCTTACATAGCCTCTGATAGTTATTATACTAGTCTGTAACTTACTGATTCTTACCTAGCCTATGATAGTTATTATACTAGTCTGTAACTTACTGATTCTTACCTAGCCTATGATAGTTATTATACTAGTCTGAAACTTGCTGATTCTTACATAGCCTATGATAGTTATTATACTAGTCTGAAACTTAATGACTCTTACCTAGCCTATGATAGTTATTATACTAGTCTGTAACTTACTGATTCTTACCTAGCCTCTGATAGTTATTATACTAGTCTGAAACTTGCTGATTCTTACCTAGCCTCTGATAGTCATTATACTAGTCTGAAACTTAATGACTCTTACCTAGCCTCTGTCTATTGCTCTGTGGCCTAGGCCAGTGCTCTAATGCTAGTCTGAAACTTCTCTTACCAGCCTCTGATAGATGTTTAGATGACGATACAGAAAGCTGAAACTGAGCTCTATCATCTGTGATGCAAATATTTAGAGATGCATACAGGTAACTTTTTCAGCAGCTCTGCAAATATTAAGAAAGCTGAAATTGAGCTCTATCATTTACTATGCATATATCAAGACCACTATACAGACAACCGAAATTGAGCTTTATCAGACTGGTAAGTCAAATATCTAGAAATCTATACAGATAACTTAAAATGAGCTCTACCAGCTGGTATGCAAATAATTAGACGAGTATGTAGACAGCTGAAATTGAGCTCATCCGACTGGTAAAGACAGGGGGTGTGGTGTATGAAATCACCTAAATCACTGAACACAATAAATTGACTCATCAAGACCACAGATACACCCCCATTCAGGTCAATTAACTATCAAAGATCTCAGCTAACTAAAAAATAATGGATTATAATTTGTGTCTAGGGGAAACACCCAATAAATATTTAACACTATTAATTGAAGCTTGATATCTTATATTACCTACATACAGCTTATATAAATATATTCTTGTCTAGCCAACAGTATACTGACTTCATCATCTGTTTACCATGCCAACAACAGTTGTGGTCTATATCCTTGAAATTTGGTATTGAGGGGTCAGCCTGCTTATACCAACAAGGGATGATAGTGGCACAGTGAGGGTTCAATTCCAGCATAGCTTGACATAAACATAAGGATTTATCTAACCCATTTTCCCTCAGTCACAGAGATATATTGACATGGAAAAGGCATCTGGTTGTATGGATTGGGCAAAAAAACTGAGGCTTTGTGTGCTGCAGGCTTTGTAACTGTGACAGTTACAACTAAAAGAAATGAGTATGCTAATACTGCTTACCATGCAAAATTTTTTTCTTTGAATATTAACATAATAAACCAATAAGCAATTACAGTATGATGACCAAACATAATAAATGCATGTATTGTGCACAGTGTTACCCTAAAAAGGGCTTGCCACATTGGTATTACTGTTACCACTGCGTTGTATGCCATGACTGTTACTGGTTATATTTTACAAACAACCTGTTGTGTCAGACTACACCTTGTGAATCGAATCACAAGAATATGTGAAAAATTAACCAATGATATTAATGATTATTGTTAGAAAATCTCCAACACTTTTGCCACACTGGAGGTAAGCTTATTTATCAATTTGATGTATGCCATGTCTGCTGATTGTTATTTTTCTTACACTTATTCAATTGTATCACAAAATATATTTTAAGATAAAAATTTGAATAAAAACATTTTGAAAATCCATGATTATCATTATAGAATCACCAACACCTTCAGATCTGTGTTGTTCTTAACAATAGATAATAGTGATATATTGTAGATATTGACTGTAGACAGTGTTATAACATATTTAAATTAGGGTGGGGTGTTTTACACATCTTGCCAATAAACAGATTAATCACCATCTATCATCACTCATAAATTTTTATAGAAAATTAAATTTGGGTTCTCACCAACATATTTAAAATTTAACTAATAGTTCAGTGCAAGGGCATTGACTTTGGATTAAACAAATTTTTATAGAAAACGAAGATTGTCTTAACATTTATTCTGATTACATGTTGTTGCATATTTAATAATAGATATATACCTTTTAGACAATATTAGCTATGCGGACTCTCCGAAAGGGGTGCTGTGTTGATAAATCCTGCAAAGTGGAATCAGGTGTTCCAGAGGAGAGTTAAAATGACATGTTTGGCTAGGCAAATTGAAAAAAGTTTTGGAGATAAAAGTTTATAGTTGGCAGAATAAGCTCATTGATAACCTTGTCCACCAGCAGTCATCAACCTGCGTAATAAATCAATTGAAAGGTACCATCAGATGGTGTCAGGTGTTCCAAAAGAGTGAACATAATCAGATGATGAACATGAAAGATTCAATTTGGAAATACATCCAATCCAAGACGTGACCAGTAAAACTACTAAAAGTCAACTGTGTCTTGCAGACTTACATCATCTTAGATTCTTTAAACTGATCTGAAAATTGTTTTCATGGTAATAAGCTGATTTATTTGTCAAAATAATTTATGCATCATGTAACACTGTAGTTAAAAGGATAAAATATAACTGTTTCAAATCTGGAATCACCAATAAAAATATTTAAAATCGTCAGGTTACGAAGTTGGAAGTAGTTTGTCTGAAATGTGTACTTGTATTCCCAACCTGATGCTACCTATTAGGTCTGTTTAATGTTGGAATTAGACCAGACTAAACAAAAACTAAACTTTGACATGATTATGGTACTTTTATCAGGTGGTTTGGTTACTAAGACAAGGTTCTGGTTACTAAGATAAGGTACCATTAAACTGGTTTAGTATTTCCAGAAATTCAGGAATGAGGCAGTATTATATTTATTGGTCTTACTGGGTTTCAGAGACCCTCTGACCAACTTGGCACTAGGTTACTTTTGAGCAACGGAATTTCATGAAAATAAATGGAGTTTTATGTTCCTTTTTTCTGATAAAGATGGACGATGCCATTTTGCTCATAGTACATGGTGCCTCAATTTTTAGTTCTGTTTGTAAGCTCAGATGCTTTTTCCATCTGAAAAGTGTCATAATTTGAACAAATCTCTAAAATCATTGCAAAATGATTTGGAAACTGTTATTTCAAGTCAGAAAAGCTTAACTGTGATAATATGAATTCATTTTCTGCAGTTCTTGCAACTCAATTCACATTTCATGACAAAATGTGAAAAATAAAATACCAAAAGTATCTTAAACATCTTCCTTTGTTTTGATAACAATACAATAACAATCAAAATCAAATGAAACAAAGATGAAGACAAAATGATGTCATAAAGTGAATTCAACCCATCAAATCAAATAAAAGAGAAACAAAAACCCACGAGTTTTGATGAGAAATTAGAAGTAATGTAAAAGACAATGTGAACTTTGATAACGCTAGAAACAATGTGAAAATTCTATAGACTTAGCCCCGTCAGACCGACGGACAAACATCAGTGTTTACTTGCTTCAATGTTACAATTTATTTCAAGATTGGAGGTGTGAAAAAATTAACCATCATAGTACCTGTAAAACAATCTGAATCCAGACGACAAATTGTGGACTTTTTGATCAAGGCTACTAAGATAACTGAAGCCTTTATTGATAATGGGACTACATTACAATCTGATTTTCAATTTGATATCAGAGGTGTGAAAAAAAACCATTGTGGTACCTGCAAAAGATCTGTACTCAGACGACAAAAAATATGGACTTTTTGATCAAGGCTACTAAGATGACTGAAGTCTCTATTGATAAAAAGATGAAACATTATCCATCTGATTAATTTTCTTTAATCTGCTCCACGAAATTTGTCGTCTGTGTACATTGGCTGAGGTTCTGTAAAGTATATTTAGAATTGATCGATCCTTCTGGGTCGACTGTTACATTATTGTATCAATTAGGCTCATTATAACGCTTTAAAATAGTAAAAATTTGAGCTTCACACACATAATTTGTTAATTGGATTTACTCATTACATGCATTTTAATCTCTAGCTTAAGGTAATCAGGGGATGCATTAATTTATGCAATACAAATATTCTAATAGGCCCTAGTGCATGATACAGTGTAAGTGAGTGAATGCTGTGTATAAGTGTGTTTTAATGATTTTTACTAATTAAATTGATGAGGTAATTAATTCATTAACGAACTTACCTCAAATCATGAATAATTAAAAATTTAAATCCGTCGTAAAGAGCACATAATCACCTGTTGACTTTCTATGATCACTCTGAATCTTGAGTGGGATATTTTACCATTGTCAACGTTGTAACACAGAGCACCTTTCAACTCTTCTATTTACTTTTCCCATGAAGTTTCTCGTCATTTTTTTCAACAAAGCTCAGTTGAATAAGCGCGGATCTAGGCTTTTGTTTTGTATTATTATCAGTTATGTAACAACTAATACACTCAGTTCGAGACCTTAAAAACATGTTCCTATTCACCTTTCAGTTATTGGTATCTAAATGTATGTACACACACTATTTTACTAACAAAAATATATTTAGTATCTGCCTCTCTTCTGTCAAATCAGTTTTCTCTCTCACTGCAGGTAAATTGTCAAAATATCCTTGGGAACAAGAGGCCAAAACATTTAAAGATGTCAGAAATAAAGAGAATTAATGAAGAGATATAAAATGATGTCTATGAGTTAGTGTAAGGTGGATTAAGTGCCTGTATTGGTTGTATTGAGTATATGTAAGTGGAGAGGAATTTCGTCTGGAGAAATTTGTAGTTCTATTTCATCTTGGGTGAGCTGTATATTATTGAGATTGGAGGGGGCTGACATGGCAAAAGGGTATGGATGAGACAATTTACAGAGGCCCCATGTGCAGGCTATGCATGTTAAAGATCCCTCAACAGTTGGCAATCAAAAAAGAGCAGACTATTCCACTGTCTTATAATTTCAAAGTATAGTCCTTTTACTTGAGAAAATTTTTTGAAAGAAAGTACCGGTAAATCAATTCTTTTTTTGGATTCAATATCTGCTACTACTTTGAACAAAGTACCAATAAAAAGAATTGTTTTTTTTTTGCAAGGAATTTAAAAAATTTGAAGACAACCAGAGGTGTGATCCAATTTAAAAAGCCCTTGCTTTGTTGGTGAGTTTGTATTAATTTGAATTTAAAAGAGCAGATATGGTTTTGTCATTCATGACAGTATCCAGGTAATTTCAGGATTGTGCCAATTGCCTGAGTTATACTGAATAATTATTTATACATCATATATCATGTTAATGCAGCATTCTTGCATTGGGTGTGAAGAATTTCTCATAGATGAAAAAAGGACTTGTGCTCAAAAGTTCCATATAGGTGTGAAAGAGTTTCATAGATGAAAAAAGCAACCAGACGTGCTCAGCAGTACTTTAAAAGTGTGAAGAGTTGTGTACCTTTGTTGTGTCTGATAAGGAAAGGGTAAAGGTCATTCACATGCAAGCAGTCAATTCCCACAGATATCCTCAATGTCATTTCACCAATCGATAACATGTTGTTTGTTAGGTAAACTTATTCACAGTCTAAGATTGAAGTTGCATACACAAATTTTTATGTTCAAACTTTCGCATATTTCTTTATTTTCAAGTGTATTTTATGAAGAGGGAAGAGTTGTATTTCCATGAGTAAAGTCAATATTGTATTTGAAGAAATACAGTGCAAATCATTATTCTTATAAAATTTAGTCCAACGATTAAATTCAAGCTTTATATCTACTGTTCTACTTCTGAACTATTGAAGTAAGCAATGAGGGAAATTTTGAATGATTTTTACTCCATTTGGATTTCTGATAATATTTTAAAAATGAAATATGGTCATCTTCACAGAATTTTGAAAAATTAAGCTTATTTGATCAATAAAAAATTCAACACCTCTTTGGAAGGTATTTGACTAATGTGAACCAGGATCCTATTTATTTATAAAATAAGGAAGTGTGGTTTAAAAGTCGGATTTTCTTATTTTTTAGTGTCAAATTAAGCAAACTATTTCATTAATTGTTGTTTCTAATGAATTATCAATATCATGTATTCGTAATCATATCATTGTGTTCTTATTGCATATAATTAAGAGTTTTAACCAATCATAAATGTCCATGTAAGTACAGTCTGGATAAACAAAAAATGACTTTTTGATCTTTTTTGAATGGTCACTCATTGGAATTCTACTGGTAATTCTCTTCTACATTAGCTAATTATGAATTAATTATGGACATTCATATAAGTATTAGCATTTTCTTCAATGAAAATAAGGGAACCCATCTTTAATCAATGATGACAAAGATCAAATTTTGTAGAATTTGCATCGTTTAATAGATGACACTATAGCTGAAGGATACCAAGCTATCATATGATTTCCATGCCTATCCTAAGCTATATATGGGCTGAATATGATTTGACACCCTTAAATTTTACAAATGAGCTGTTCCAATTAAAAATATAAGTATGCATGTGTGGAAGGGTTCAATAAAAAGTTGAGGGGTATATTACTATTTGAGATCTGAACAGCAGTAAATTACAACCCTTATTTTATTGTGTGGCTGATACAACCATGTTTGAATCTAAACACTGATTCAGATCAATTCAAGTGAAAAAAAATATTAAACATCAGTTAAAGCCAATGGAAAAGATATTTGGGTAAATAAAATAAATTTTTTGAAAAACACTGCCATTTTTATTTCTAACGTGTGCGCAACCAATGGTGGGAATGTGCCCAATTGTCGATAAATACCACCAAAAAATCAACCATTAAATTCAACATTAGGGTGAAGAAGTTTAGATCATAGGAAAGTCTTCAGCCCGTCTGTAATCAGGGGTCAGACATCTTTAAGGTAACTATGACTTTACCTTGTACATTCACGGCAACCTGGAAGACCAGTCGATTATATTTTTATAAGGATAACAACTAAGGTTCACAAGGATCCTTTTTACCAGCTTGGCATTAATCTTTTCCCTAATTATCAGTACCGGTACCCATTTACAGCTGGGTTGACTGTGGACTCAACGATGACTGAGATTAAAACCCATGACCACCATTTGTTTGAGTAACCAAGCAAATGATATCATGCAAAGTTTTCAACACTTTGACCTACAACAACCCTTCAGTAATAAAGACTCAAAATGAAATCTTACAAATGTTTATTACATTAGATTTATTCACTTAATCCATAATGATCTAAACAAACTACTCATCACCTTTGAAAGATATAGTCTCCTTTCATCCACAGACAAGTTTTTCATAATTGAAGTCCTACAATTCAAACACACTTGTTTTCTTGCAGCAATTCTGATAAGAGCTATGAGCTCTTCAGTCACTATACCAAATATTGTAGTAAATATTAGATATTTTGTAACATAATATGTAGTTATACCAATAATCACACGATCACATCATGTCATCTTCATTTTTAAACATTGGAATTCGCATTCAATATTTTCAAATATATTAGTCACTTCCATTATCACATTTTATATATAAACATCTTGTCAAATAGTTTATAACTAAGCACTGTATAGACACTATACCAATATTATCTTTTCCAAGCAGGCAATATATTTGTCCTAGGTTTGGGTTTAGATTGTTCCATGGCCTTTTGTTTCTCCTGTTCTTCCTGAATTAAATGATTTAAAAAATTCATATTTAAAAGAAACCTTTTCATACAGATATTGTACACTAGCATTCAACCCTTTTAAATGTTAAAAAATAACATCATATACCCTGAACTCTAAGTAATATGACTTAAAGCTGATGCAGGTGAATGTGTAATTGTAGACTAGCCCAATGTTTGATTTTCATTTTGTAAAGTGTTACAGATAGATTGATTTCAAGTGAATTACCTTGTAAAGTAAAATGTTTTACCTGAAGACGTTTTAGATTTTCTTTAAATACAGCTATAGGATCATCAAATTGTTGATAATATTCTAACACAGTTCTAACATCTTCTACACCACTGGATGCTACAGCTATAATATCAACATTAATATCAACATGGTGTCATCAGAACTGATCAAATTGACAAGTATCTTATAAAAAGTGTTACTAAAAATTAATTCAAAAGGGTTCTTTCTTAAGAGATAACTTAGAAGAACAAGAGCCTAACATCTTCTACACCACTGGATGCTACAGCTGTAATATCAACATGATGTCATCAGAACTGATCAAATTGACAAGTATCTTATAAAAAGTGTTACTAAAAATTAATTCAACAGGGTTCTTTCTTAAGAGATAACTTAGAAGAACAAGAGCAATAACTTTTATCAAATATTTCCTGTTTTGATTTTCATTAGGGTTCATGGTTAAGTTTAATGAACAATTTTACCAAATTTTATCAATCCATCCTGAATTCTGCCTTCTAGAGTATTACCAGCAAAAAATTGCATGCCATCTGTAGAACAAACAAGGGCATTCTCGGGTGATATTGAACACATGTGAAAGTAAAAAAGGTATGTATGACATATATATTGCTTGAGTTCTTAACAACTTTAGGTATAAAATATATCAGCATCAGATGTACTTACTATGGAGGAAATTTCCAAGATCATATAATACTGTATCTTCTTCTCCTTTCCATGGTTTAATTATTAAAGAATTATTTCTGTGCAGCTGAACAGAATCTAGATTACTATCTACCATAATAACTTTAGATAAATCTCTATTTAAACAGTCCAAATCCTACAATATCAACAAAATTGTTTAATTCTCATTCATAAACCCAAATCAAACTGGTTTGCCATTTTTGGGGTTGATTTGAATATATGTAATTGTAAATAGTCTTCAGAAATACAAGAAATGTCCCAAAATGGCATTATTCCTTCAAAAATACCTCAAACTAGGAATTTTCACTATTTCCATATATGTCTTTTCAATATGATAGAGAAAGTTAAAAAGACTATTTTGGTCAAAAATATTCAAGATGCTAAATGTGTTAATGTGTTGCTTCTTGTTGTTTGGGTATGTACATGAAACAATAAATTCTTCTACTTCAGTAATCATTCACATCTTATACCAACCTTTATATGAACACCTTTTTTATATTTTGTAGTATCTCTATATAATCTGTAGGTGATATAACCTTGTGGATCTAGATTGTTTACTATATGATCAGCAGTCTGTAAGAAAATATAACATTTTTTTAAATGGTGTATATATATATATAACTTTTCTGCACCTGCCAATGAGGTCAATGTCATGCAGTGTGCAATTAATGAAATTTTACCATAACAGCAGCATTATCCTACTCTTTTTCAATTTCCAACTGTTGAGGGATCTTTAACTGGCTTAGCCTGTAGCACACAGGGATGCGGTTTCTTGACCCATCCAGGTTGAAAAATCTGTAGGTGTTATCTAGGTGTTGAACCCCAGACCTTAGGGGTTAGCGTGCAGATCCATATTTTGTTTCTCTTCCTCCACATTCAAACAATGACCTCTACTAAGGTCCTCTTTCACAAAAAGTCTTAACATGAAAAATTAATCCCAAGATTCAACAGTAACAAAATATCTGACTGAAGATAAATTTTTATTTTCAAATTTCAGAAGTGAAAGAAGGCTTAAGGACAAAAGATAAAAAAAAAAACCAGGGTATAACCTTTTAAAAAGAAAGTAAAGAAACTTACAAAACCATTCTCTGCTGAATATATTACTACTTCAAACAATGGTGGACCAGCTTTCGATAAAAAATATTCTATACCCTTTCTTTTCTTAAATCTCCAGCCTGTATTCAGCTGAAAGAAAATCAAATCAATAGAAAACAGTAGAAACAAATCAAAATCAAAGAGGTTTTTCTTAATTTTGTATGTGTAATTGATAGCATCCTAATATACTATTTCCAAACCTCCTTAAGATAAGAAAAATTCTTATGAAAGCCTCTAAGAGTGAGTCTGATGTCGGCTTCATCCCTAAAATCTAACTTACCCCCCAGTCAGGATGGACTAGAACATCAGTCATTTCTAACACCAGTGTATAGCGTGGTTGATGATAAGGGTATTCTAAAGGATCTGGTAGCAACTTGGTTCTAGATGGTTCAGCTATTTCCTTCAATTACATAAATATAAGGAAATTGAACTTATAACAATAGCAGTGACATGGAACTGTACAGTGTATAAGACAGCTGAATTGAATTGAAATGTCTCCTTTCCATTGTCCATTATTTCTGTGTGAAAAACTGTCTATAGGACATCCTAACGCTAAGAGCGTTTCAAGAATACCCTGCCAAATATTCCAGGACTCAAAAAAAACTGTAACCTTCATAGTATTAAAACAAACACTTAAAGAGTTTTCTAAAATTTTTATGTACTTATTAAGAGCAATGATTTGCAACATTACAATTTTCATTACCATGCTTGGACAACAACCAATCTCTAATCATCCAGTTATGTTAACTCTTCTCTAAAGTACATGATGTTAATGACATAGAAGAATAAATTAACAGAACTTACTTTTTGTACAAATTTAGCTTTATCATAAGCTCTGCGTATGTGAGCTACAACAATATTTGCTGAAAAAATAATATTTGTTAGGAATTATAAAATCAGAAATAATTCAAAGCTGTCTTAAAAAACAGTTGGACCAAGAATATCAATATCAATGATAGGTTGATTTAAAATATTTGTGACTCTAAAATTAGAAAAAAACTTACAATCACTATATTCATCTTTAATCTGAAAGAAAAAATAAATAAAATGATATTCAGGAGAAAATCAGGTCAAATAAATATCAAAATGACCTTTGAAAATGACCCTACTAAGTTGTTTAGCAAAAATGGCTATACATTTTGTGAAATGGATTTCTTCAAATGAGAAGTCCAGTGACCTTGAATGAGTTATCTTTCTTCATTATTCTAGTCAACCCAGCTCTAAATGTGTAGCGTATGAAACATGTCATCTGTCTTCCTTATTCCAGTCTCAACTTGGCTAATAACAGTGTATATTCATCAGTGTGCTTAACTATTAAACAGAATCCTTTATGTGACCATTAAGTCTTAAACTATGTACATGTAATGATATTAACAAGGCTCGTCCAGGAAATATCAATATTAAGTATTTTTGACCAAGAAATATCTGATAGACTATGAATGATTTAACTTACTGGAGTACCATCAATATCTGTTTCTTCAGCTCCTGTTAATATAAATAACAAAATTCTGTTAGTCAGTCTTTCATATCAGAGAAATGAGAGAATTTAGTTTGAAGTTCAGAATCATGGCCTTTGTTTATTAGGCCTATAGATTTTGGAGATATGGACTAAGCTTAGCATTTAATGGCATTAAGAAAGATTAACATAATGTGGTTTAAAACATTTGAAGCATATGACCTTTATTCAGTGCAGAACAGGCAAATGTTAAATTAAATTGTATTCAAATTCTGCAACTTACCAAATAGCGAAATTGAGCCTATAATACAAAAGGAAAGTGAACCCAATGCTACCCTCGACAAGATTTTTAAAAATTTATTATCTGTCTTCTTTTCCTTTTTGCCTTCATTTTTGTCATCTTCCTTTTTGTCGTCTGCATTTTCCTGATTATCCTTGGCCTGTGATGCAAGCTTTGATTTGAGGATTTCATCAGTCAAGTTTCTCATTTCATTTGAGCCATCTTTTTCAGTGGAGTAAAACGTAACAAGGGCAGAGTGCCATGGGTATTTAAGAATGCCAAATGCATTTAGCCTACTTGCATAAATTCTAGTTCTATTTGCAACACTAAAGCATCGTTTGAGATTTTTAATCGGTGTTTTTCTTAATAAAAACATGCACTGTCTGTAGGCTGACATCTTGGATTTTATTATCATAACGTAACCAAATATTTATTGGCTGTAGCCAGTACGTACCCACCATAAGTATTGTGAATTAAATTCATTCGTATTTCTAAACAACATAAGTTGAAATTATGAGTGAAGAATTACCAGTACTTGGATTAACTTGAAGACCATGATTTTTTTTATCAGCTGTTCAAAAATGCAAAGTGAGTACAGTGCTGTAAATCAAGAGAAGACAACTGGTTTATTTTGAACGGAAGTAGAGGAGTATCGAGAAAGCATGGTTTTTGTTGACAGTAGATTCGAATGAAGAGAAAACAGGACAACAATTTGGATAACATGGCTTCGAAAGAGAAGAAACACAAATCAGTGTACTTGGGAGATCCCAAACTATTGGCTAGAGTAAGAGAGGTATGTGTAGAAATTCTGGTCTGACTATGATATTCCACGACTTCCATCCAGGTTTGAGTAAGGTCTCGTTGCCAGGTTTTCCTTCTCCTGGGCTTCTGTCAGTAATGAAAATAAATAATCAATCTTCTATCTTAAAAATATATCTATGACTTCTGCTACAGACTACAGTGGCTGTTCTGGTTCACAATCTACCCAATGCCAATGGACAATTGTTTCCATATCAGCATAAGGGCACAGTGCCTTTTATTATTCACAGCTATCTATAATTGGCATTTGATAAATCTGGAGTCTTTTATTGCAGATAATCTTATTCACAATCCATGGTTGGCAATATAAAAATATGGTTACATTAATGATTATTAGTAGATAATCTCACTGATTGAATTAGACAGGATATCATTATTATGTCAAATTAAAATGCAGACTTATTTCTGTTAGATTTCTATAATTAATTTGTTTAAATCTCTTATTTCAGTATATAGATATTAATGGTGCCCGAAAGACTGTTAGTGAAATTGCAGAAGATTTACAGCTCCAATACAGGTAGCTCTTCTGATCTCTTTCTTTGAGCAAATCTTGACACCTCTCGACAAAAGCAATTTTTAATTTTGTAGTAAAAGTCAAATCAAACATTCCCTGGTAGTGCATTATTAATATTGAAATGCTGTTAGCTTACTAGATTTGGTAGATCAGAAACTCTCAATGTTGATGCTGTTGAGAATTATAGTTTTTAAAATGGACTTGTCACATGTATGCTTATTTATTTATTGATATACTTTCACATCTAAATGACAATAAGGTAATAGAATTTTGTTTGATAATCTTTTAAGGGATTACACAAGGAAGAAGAAAGGAGCTTTTAGAAAATCAGTAGAAAAGGGTTAGTTTTGATAAAAAATGAATAGAATTGGACACTTGTTAACATCACATGAAATAAAGCAGATCATCTTTCGGTTTTTAGGTCTATGTTAAAAGTACCAGTACTACAAATTTATATTTTTACATATTAACCTTTACATTGATTGCTTTGATTTTTATCTTGTAAAGGAACTGGGCCGTTATCTAGATCAGGAGGCAATTTTAAGATTATGACATTGTTTTAAGGAATTTTACCTCTTAGAATGAAGATAAAATTTAGATTTTCAAACTTGAGTTTAGGATATAAATTGTGCATTAGAAGTGGTAGTATCTATTAAAAAATATAAATATATGTTTCTAGCATATTCTATGATGCATATAAAACAAGAAGGAGATGGACTTACAATCTTAGAAAAGGAATATTTAAAGAAGAAAACCAAGAAGACCATAGACAAAAGGTAAGAAATTACTAAAATTTTTAGTTTGTGAAATTGGTTGCAACTGCTAGTATTCAATCTGATTAAAATGTGAATCTGGATTGTTTTTTTTTATGTTTCCTATGCTTGTGACTCCATTTTCTATCCATGATATTTTAAAAGTAAAATCCTAAATTTTGCGTTTGAGCAATGTCTCCATTTGCTATCAATGATCTTATATGATGATATTCATATTGTTTTAAATTTTAATAGATATATTCCAAATTTTCTGTTTCAGCAATGACAGTGATTCAGAGAAAAGTTTTTCATCTGATAATGAAGAATATATGATATATGAGGTAATATATTTTGTCCTTAGATAACATGTTTGATTGGTTGAAATCACAATTTTAAATCTAATCAGAAAACACATGGCAATAATCAAACGCCTCATACCGAGTTTCACAAAAAAGATATTTTCTTTAGATAATCAAAGATATAAATATATTATCTGTGTCAATATAATAGTGTTTATTTGAATTTTACCATATACAAAAAATACCCTAAATACATCTCTGTACAAATTATCCAGTCGAACAAACTGTATTTATAGAAGGTAACATAATAGAACTCATGCAGTTTTTGTCATCTTCTAATACTATTTCAGGACAGAAACTCTATGAATAACTTTATGAGTGATATGTATAGAACAAGTAAAACAGAGCCAGAACCAGTGTGGTCAACACCCTCTACTGAGAAAAGTTTAAATACAAAATCGACTAATATTGATACCTCACTTCAAAATGGACAGACTAAAGAAATTGAGGTTGAAGTTAAAACCAAAAGAAAAATTACAAAGGTATTCATTTAGAACATTTTCGAATGCATGTGTTTAGCTAGTCAAAGTCTTTGAGGTTTCAAATAGGCATTGTAAAAATGGCATGAAATAGCCATCCCAGATTATTCCAGATGGAAAAAGACAAAGCCATATATGAGCAGAAATAGTAGCATGGCTGAATGCTGAACTAAACTTCTAATTAATAACCCACTGTTTAAATCAGGTAGAGGAAACTCCTAACAAAAAGAAAAAGAAAGAAAAAGAAAAAAAAATACCAGAAATCCAAGCATCTACTGTGAAATTTAGTGATATTGGTGGAAATGAAGAAACTTTAAAAGTAAGGACATCATCTTTTTTTTATTCTGAAATTTGGGTTGAAATTTCAGCCTTCACACTCTGGAACAGTCATGAGGAACTTTCACACCCCAAAAATTTGTTTTATCAGCATTTTCAGCATGGGATGATGTGAGGTGCTCTCTCAACTCAAAATAAGTTCTCCTACACTAGTTGGCCACACTCCGGACACCCTAGTCCCACAACCCCAGGGGTGAAAACACCCAGGTTAGGAACCAGAGATATATACCAAAGCATCACTTATTCACTTTAATAACATGAAAATGATATCATTGTATATGGTATATATAGTCTAATATTTTGATATTATCTAATTTTCTGCAGGAAGTATGTAAATTATTGGTACATATGAAACATCCTGAAGTATATAAACAACTAGGTGTGACCCCACCTAGAGGATTTTTATTACATGGACCCCCAGGGTGTGGCAAGACCTTATTGGCTAATGCAATAGCAGGGGTAAGTTTGAATTAATGCGTTCTATTGTGGAACAGACACCTAATTTTTGAAACAATGCTAAATTTTAGAAGTGTCTTGTTTTTAATTGTGCGCTTTTAGTTCACCAAGACCCCCATTTTTTACATGAAATTTAGTTTGCTCAAAGGCCTTAATATGTTCTGATGTCATGATTATGAGCACAAAGACAGAACTTTGTGAAAATGATTGCATGAAAGCTGGCATGATAAAATTATTTATATGTGATCTTACTTGAATTTAAATGTTTTCTCTAGGAACTTGGTTTACCATTTATTAAACTAGCAGCAACTGAAGTGGTATCAGGTGTTTCTGGTGAATCAGAGGAGAAGATTAGAGATCTATTTGAAAAAGCTGTTGTAAGTTTCTTTAGATTTTTCTATTGATTACATTATGTGATATAGTAGGGCAATATTATTAAATAACACCAGCAGTTCATTTCTAGGTTAGGGGGATAGACTTTATCCAAATAGCTTTTTATGAGGCGTTGAATATTATTCAGTCAGAGCGACCTTCTTTAATATTCATGAGTTTTGTCTGTGTGTTTATATTTACACAACAAACCATATTTATAAGCGAATTGATTGGCAATATAGAAAATCACATGAGATCATGAATATGAGGTTTGTCTACTAAAGTGAAACATAGTAGAAATGTGTAAAAGTTTTGAAAGTGTTGAAGAGACATTAAAGGGGGAATAACTTTGTTTATGATTACAGTCTAATTCACCGTGTATAGTGTTTATGGATGAGATAGATGCTATAACTCAGAAAAGAGAAACAGCATCTAAAGAGATGGAAAGAAGAATTGTCACTCAGTTATTAGCCTGTTTAGATGGTAAGGAAGAAAGATTCTGTTTTAAATGCTCAGAAGACACATTTCTTCATGAGAACCCTACATTTGATACACAGGTGATTGGAGTTACAGGTGCCCGGTGGTTTGAAGGAATCCAAATTTCATAGTATATTAACAAACTTGTTCTTCAGTATTGAAATGCTGCAATCTACTTAATTCTCATCTCATGCCTCTGACATGTGACACTGATGCAAAATTATCAAGACAGATTCTCCTTTAAATAGAGCTTAATTGTCCAATACATTTATGGGCTTTAGGCTTATGGCTTAGGTAAGCCAACTTAAACAACAGGATGGGAGGTAATTCTTGGACTTATATATTTGCCATTCAATTACTGAACCAAGTTGCATGTGTTATATTAACAGATTTAAACAGTAAATAGGAGCTACCAATAGACCTGATAGTATTGATCCTGCTTTAGGCTTATGAGCAAGATGAGAGAAGTCACTGAATAGGATGGGAGTAGTTCTTACACTTAAATAGTGTTATTTATTATTAATAGTGTGATCTATTATATCACAAAACTTAAAACTAACTCATTTGGTATATATATTAATAGATTTAAACAGTAAACCAGAAGCTAATGTATTAGTAATAGGAGCTACCAATAGACCTGATAGTATTGATCCTGCCTTAAGACGTGCTGGAAGATTTGATAGAGAAATATCATTAGGTATACCTGATGAATCAGCCAGATATAGGTAGGGTCATATTTTGACTCCCCCCTCCCTATTCGCCCTAAAATGAGGTTGACCTCACCCACTTCCAAAATGCCCCCTGACAATTCCTTGTCCAATCATATCTTTTTATTACACGAGGCAATGCTTAGTAGATAGCCTTCTTTTGAGGACAAAATATCTCCTTATGTTCGTTCCCTCTTGTAAACATATTTTCCCCCATGCCTCATTGATATCAGATTCTAGATTAATGGTGTAGTGGTTTCATCTTATTATTTTAGAATATTACAAGTACTGTGTAGAGAATTAAGATTATCAACAGATTTTAGTTATGAATCACTAGCTCATAATACTCCAGGTTTTGTTGGTGCTGATTTATCAGCTCTAGCAAGGGAGGCAGCCATGAATGCTGTTAATAGGTAAGAAGTCAAGTTTTTGTCATATATTTTGTACTGAGATACAATTGTTGACTTTTTCTTTTTGTCAGGTTTTTGATATCCAACACATTAGTTGTGTCTGGTCTGTCACATGGAATTCTGGGATATTCAGTTTTAGTATAAATTGATATTTCTGAACTTCACAAAGATTCTATGGCTTTGATGAGATAACATGCTTCATGAATTTGGTGCTCAAACATTCCACAAGAACAGAAAATTTTTTTTAATGTAAATATTTGTAAATTTCAGAATATTTAATGAAGTACAGTCTCAGTCAGAGATACCACTGGTTTGTGATGATGTCAATATCAAAGATCCTGAACTTTTAACAGGTATGATGATCACATTTATACATCTTCCTGAATTAGTAATTTTTTAGTTCTAAGGCCATGGAGAAGGATCCTGTCTGCTTGAGTGATGCTTGTGACTATTTATAGATCAAAACAACATTTAATGTTGGCTTCTATTTAATCTTTTCGAATGACCAGCTGGTAGAGTTGTTATTTGTGTAAAATATATATGGATATTTATCCTTTCTATTATCATATCCCATAATAAACTTATTCTTGTGAAACTTTTTCTTTTGACTTTCTGTTTGTTGGTTCACTTGACAAAGTGAGTGACATCAGTTAGTGTGCAATTTAGTAAAATTTTGATGTAAAACTCGATTTTATTTTCCAGTGTTACAATGGTTAAAAGAACAACCTCCATTATCAGATCACCAACTACAGAATCTCTTCATTACTATGGAAGATTTTCAGGTATGTTGAGAAGATTATAAGTCAGTTTGTTTATTTTCTGAACTAAGTGTCCATAACAGTATGATAGCATATGAATAAAAAAACTTATCTAATGTACTTAACAGAACAGGAAACTATTGATATGGAATGAAATGAAATTGCCTCTTGATGATTGAAGATGTTGTATGATAATAATATTTACTTATTCATGTCAATAAATAAAATGCAAATCTGGATGTTCTGTAGGTGACAGCATCTGTCATTCTTTATCTTTCTTATTCAACCAGTCAAATGCTGTGTTCATTTTTATACGCCCACTTGAAATGTGGGGTGTATATTGCCGTCACCCGTGTCCGTCGGTCCGTCCACAATTGCTTGTTAAAACTCTACATGTCACAATTCTTTAAGGATTTTGACGAAACTTGCTGAAATTGTTTATTATCACCCAAGGATGAACCCTATTGAAAATCAATAAAATCGAAAAATATTTAATATGAATTATTGCCCCTGTTCTTTAAAACGCGTTCGATTTTTAGCTCGTTAACACTCTAGAAGGGATAATTCTTGATGGATTTTAACGAAACTTGGCATGAGTGTTTGTTATCACCCAAGGAAAAACCCTTTTGAAAATCAGAAAAATCGAAAAAATATTTAGTATGAATTATTGCTCTTGTTCTTGAAAACGCGTTCAAATTTAGCTCTTAAACACTATAAGGCATGATTCTTGCTGGATTTTGACAAAACTTGGTAAAAAACACTCTACAAGTCACAATTCTTTACGGATATCGACAAAACTTGCTGAAATCTTTTATTATCACCCAAGGATGAACCCTATTGAAAATCGATAAAATCGAAAAATATTTAATATGAGTTATTGCCCTTGTTCTTGAAACGCTCGTAAACACTTTAGAAGGTGCAATTCATGATGGATTTTGATGAAACTTGGTGTGAGTGTTTGTTATTATCCAAGGATGAACCCTATTTAAAATAAGATAGAACGAAAAATAATTAGTATGAGTTATTGCCCTTCTTGAAAACGCGTTCAATTTTTAGCTTGTAAACACTCTTGAAGGCACAATTCTTGACATAATTTATTGAAACTTGGCTTGAGTGTTTGTTATCACCCAAGGATAAAGCCTATTGAAAATCAGAAAGATTGAAAAATATTTAGTATGAGTTATTGCACTTGTTCTTGAAAATAGTTCAATTTGTAGCTCGTAGAAACTGAAGAAGGCATGATTCTCGCGCTGAAGATTGAATATTTATCTTCTAGAGTTTTCACGAGCTAAAGATTGAACACGTTTTCAAGAACAAGGGCAGTAACTCATACTCAATATTATTCAGTATCGCCCTAAAGAGTTCAAATGAAGTGTATAACTGAAGGTTGAATATTTCATACTGGTGATTGTTACTGTACTGCTAAATATTTTTATTCAAAATCAAAGCTGCCAGTGGGCGTATATTACCTTGCCTGGCAAGCTATCTTGAAAATTTATTTTGCTATATGAGGATTTATTGTTAACTTATGTTCTCTTTTAGCAGTTTTTTTTATTCCACAGAACACAATTTGAAATGGAATCTTGTCAGATTATGTATGGGGAATGTAGCAACCCATAGAAAAAACACAAAACATATTTTAATCTGATTGTAAAGTGACATTATATTATGATTTCAGTCAGCATTGAAACATGTTCAGCCATCAGCTAAAAGAGAAGGTTTTGCTACTATACCAGATGTTACATGGGATGATATTGGTGCTTTAAAACAAGTTAGAGATGAACTACAGTTAGCCATATTGGTAAATCTCTTTTATAGTAAATAGGTTCAGAAATATCAATCAGAACCACCTAGAAAATCCTGAAATCAACTTGATATTGGCATTGGTCAAAATCATTTTAGAATGTAGGCACCACTATCACAGCAAAAGTTACTCCATTGCACAACGCATGGTCATTATCAATAACAGATAAGATGCAGAATTAGTAAAACTCCCCTGAAATCAATAACGAACCATATATTTTGTAGGAATGAGTCAAACAGCTATCACAGTATAAGTCTAAATACTTAAACATCTATTTTGTAGGCACCAGTCAAACACAGTGCTGAGTTTAAAGCTCTTGGACTCACATCACCTCCAGGAATATTATTAGCTGGTCCTCCAGGTTGTGGTAAAACATTACTGGCTAAAGCTATAGCTAATGAGTCTGGTATTAACTTTATATCTGTCAAAGGTCCTGAATTATTAAACATGGTACATATTGTTTCGAATTTTCCCTTTTTATTGTATCACTTGTACTTGTGCAAAAGTGAAAAAATATCAAAACAGGACCTAAATTATCTTGTTCCAAAGAGTTTCTTAACAGAAAAAGTGTCAATAAACCAAGGCCCATGTGCAACAGGCTGTGTGTGTTAAAAGATACCTCAACAGTTAAAAATTGAAAAAAGAAAAGGCCAATGCTGCTGTCCTGCAAAATTTCACTCATTGAACATTGCCTGTCCTCAATTACCCAGTAAGGTGCAGAAAATTAGGATGTAAAACTCAATTTAATTTCCCTTTCATTGTTCTTGGAGATAAAATATTTATGACATTAGAAAGTCAGTTGTTTGTTGGCTCTGTTCTCATTTCCACCAAAACATCAACAAACATGATTTATATTTGTTCATAACATTATCTCTGTATAATTTTAGTATGTCGGTGAAAGTGAACGAGCCGTTAGACAAGTGTTTCAAAGGGGCCGTAACTCCTCTCCATGTGTGATATTTTTTGATGAAATTGATTCCCTTTGTCCTAGAAGATCTGCTGCAACAGATGTTAGTAAATTATTTGAATTGTTTAAAATCCAAATCTCAAAATATGCAATATCAGTCAAGGCCCTTTCGTGGTAGTGTTCCGCTTATTTATTATTATCTCTACCCCTAAATGTTGCTTAAGAATTATTTAAGTATTCTTATTCCATCCATTTCTCAAAATAAAAAGAAAGATGAAAGCATTTGTTACTAGCTGGTCTTTGGCCATAAGTTTTTGCATTGATCTGTTCTGAAAATAAAGGATCAAGTAGTCATCTAACAAATTTCAACCTAATGATTTCAAACAAATTCAAATTCTCAATACTACTTCAATGCTTACAACAATTTTTTCTTCTAAATTAAAGGGAGGAGCCAGTGTTCGAGTTGTCAATCAAATGTTAACAGAGATGGATGGATTAGAAACTAGAAAACAGGTTTATATTATGGCTGCTACTAACAGACCAGGTAGGTATTTAACTTTGTTCTGAACTCTCCAAACTTAAATTTTTTTGAAGATAAATTCATTATTCTCAGATTTTGAATTCTATGGTAATTGCTCAATATATTTGCTGAACTATACCAGGGTAATTTTGTAATCTGACACATCCTTAAATATTCAGATCTGATGGTAATAATCACTAATTGATGTATTCTATTTGATATTGTATAGATATTATTGATCCTGCTATACTACGACCAGGTAGATTAGATAAAACATTATATGTTGGTTTACCTACAGTAGAAGATAGACTGGAGATTTTACTTACTATAACAAAGGTATGTTTTGATTACGTGTTCTTACATTGCATAGCATAGAATGGTGGCATTCGATTGGTTACTTCTGATCCAGTTCTGGCTTCAATCTAATGGTACAGAACTGAATATGTCATATTCATCATTTATCTGTCATTTTTTTGTCGGCCATTTTGAATTCTGTCTACTACTCTTCCTATTCGGCATTAGTGGAACTGAACCTTGTTCCAAATTGTTTTATTGAACCTCCATTGATTCAATGAATCCTGAACTCACCAATAGAGCTGGTAGTCAGGTTGGTGTGTTTTGGGTTTGAATGATGACAGTTGAAGTGGTTCCTGAATTTTATTCTCTTATTTTCTTTCGTTGCAGAATGGCACTAAACCCAAACTAGCAGAAGACGTAAAATTAATTGATATTGCCGCCAATGAAAAATGTGATGGATACACGTAAGAAATATAACTTTATTCCTATACAGCCTTGAATTATTGAAATCTGGAAGTTTATTCAAATATAAGAATGCCCCAAAGGGATATTTTGTCAAACTATCTCGCAGATTGTCATAATGGAAGCCGTTAGGAACAGTGGGAAAAACTTAATACCAAGTTACCAAAAAGCATTTTTTGCTTCTGGGGCATTTCCTTCTTCAATCTATTGATTTGTGTATAGGTAATGGTTTTATTTAATGATTTTGATAAAACAAAGTAATAACTATCCATTTGACTCCATTTCTTTTACACTTTTTTGGTATTTGCTTAGCTTCAGGAAAACGTTTGACACATGGATTACAACCTTTTTTTTTTCTGAGGTATTTCTGACTTTCCATCGCTTATGGATAGATCTTATTAAAGGATTTTTAAGCAACAAAGTAACAACTATCTATTTTTCAGTGGAGCAGACCTAGCGGCACTAGTAAGAGAAGCATCAGTATGTGCTTTAAAAGAATTAATACAACAGACATCTACAAATACCGCTGTTCCCATGGTAACAAGACAACATTTTGATCTGGCATTAAATAAGATTAAACCCTCAGTTTCTAAAAAGGTTAGTGCTGTAAGATTTACTCGAAATCTTTTATTGATCTCTTGACTTAAAATAGTATGCTTTTCTTCTTATGGTTCTTTTTGTAAACTTTAGCATGATCGTTATAAGAGCCTTCAATCCTATATAGAAGTTTATTTGAATATAAACTTTTCCATCTGTATGGAAAAAAAATAGTACTTGAATGTATTAATTAAGATCCAGTGAGAAAGTTCAGGTTTCACCATTTGCATGCCGAAGTGGATGTATTACCAGTTTGGAAAACTAAAATATTTATTTTTCTGTTTCAGGATCAAGAAAAATATAAACAGTTAAAAACAAATGATTTATGATAGAAAATAAAATATAAAACAAATTACTTTGTCAATATTGGACGCCTGTGTCTCACTTTTAAACAAATCATCCATCATCTTAGTGGTTTTTAAGGAAGGACTTTAAGGACAAGTAATAACGTGTACATAGTACAAAACACTGGTAGTTGTATAAGCTGTAAGGACAATTACACCTGCAGTGTTCAAGATCTTGGCCCAAAATATGATATTGTGTTAAGAAATGTAGACTAGAAAAATTTTTTAAGAACTGAGTTCCTATGTTTTACTGTCTGTGCATATAAATGATTCAAGACTGTCAATCGAAAACATAATGGTGAACTTTGCTCCACTGCTCTGATAAAATGTCATAGCATCCTATTTTTCTGCTTTATTTATCCAAATGAAGGAAATTAAGTTAAGTAATGTCATGCATGTAATGAGGAAAATTTTGCTAGGACAGTGGCTCAACCTACTCTCTATTGTTTTCCAACTGTTTAGGGATTTTTATAGTGCGTGGCCTGTAGTCCTAGACCTCTGCCCCTATTCGACCTCTATTTAGACAGTTGTTGGCTTGAGTAGGTTATCAGAGGCCAAAACAGAGACAGATGTTTTGGACTACACAATCTGTAGCACTCTCCATTGTTTATTTCCCATATGACCTGTGTCAATGAGACCTGTGTCAATGACACACTTAAAGCAACTTGGAAAAGAAATAATATATGAAGATATCTGATCAACCTGCAATGTGAATGTCCTCAAGACCTTTTATTAGTAGGCGAGTAACTGCCTGAGCCACCCCATCTCTCACTGATTCAGATGTATCCCAGGCCCCAAAGCAATATTGAAAAAAAAAAATCATGGCTCAATTATAGGCCTTTTCAATCTAAGTCAGAGAAACAATCTAATATATGTGAATGATATAGACCCATAGTAATTCCCACATAGCAGAATTGAGCAGTAGTTTAGTATGTGACCAGATAATATGGATTAACAGCCACCAGTCCAGTTTGTTTACATCTGTCAAAGAGAATCAAAACAAATACACGTGGTTTTCTAAAAATAGAAAAGTAGGACATTTCCGGCTTGGCTAGAAAACACTGCATTTTGGGAAGACAGCTTTAAGTTTAGAAACTGAAAATTTCTTCATGGTATTTTGCATAATTTAGAAGCATGGAAAAAGCTTCAGGAAGTGCAAAATGCAAAGGTGAAGACAAGACAGTTACCTTGGAGCTTAAAAATGGTAAATTTTATATTTTGCATTCTTACGTTGCACGCATTCCGTTGAAATACCTAAACACCGTCTGCACCTAACTTGTTGATTGTGCGATGTATGGTGATCCAAGAGTGACAAGTGTCACCTACATTTCTAATGATAAGCGTATTAAACAAATGAAACTGAAATGACTGTCAGCAATTTAATCTAAAGATAGATCAATGGAAAATTGTGTGGTTTTTGTAACAGTAGTTTTGTTAAATGGTGGTTATGGAAGGGTTCACAACTTCAGAAATAGGTAAACAAGTTGAAAGTTTATGTTTTTATCTTGTTCAATGCCATGTACTTGATTTTGAGTTCATTAAAATGATTAAAAAGGTTGCATAATCCATACATACATAAGAGATACATCAGAACCCTGCCAATACACTGATGATTTGTGAATGTGTGCTATGGTTATACACTGAAGAATTTGGCTTGAGGCAAATCAATGATATGATGATATATGTAGTGTGTGCAGCTAGTCTATAATAAGGATACATCGAACAGAGATCATTTATAACTATATAAACTAACTGACTGACATGTCTAATTAGAAACAGATTGTAGCTTGTATAGTTGAAACTTGATAAACATTGTTTACACTACATTGGAGTGAAATCCAATGATGAATGAAACATTTTGCAGAGATTGCAGAACAAATTACAAAAAATAATATGAAAGTCAACTTCCAAATTTATCAATTATCAAGTATCTTGATCACCTCCAAGAAAAGGATATAAGATTTTTATGCAATTCTAAGGGGTTTAAAGCTACTAGTACTTTGAAACGATTGTATTGTTGCATGAAATGCTAATGCAACATTACTTGCAAATTCAAAGTTATACTGATATTGTATTGTTAGTTATCAAATTGCATGTTCAGTTACCATATCTCAACCTTTAGACCTTTCAGCTGTAGTTACAGATGTAAGAGTTTGTACAAATGTAAGCTTATTTAAGCTGACACTACTTTATGATATATGTTTCTATGATGGGTTGAAAATTTTGGAAAGGATCATATAATAAGCATTGACTATCTGTTCAAGCTACTTCTAGATTCGTTGCAAGACTTGATGTAACCTTATACATAAAAGATAATGCTTGTTGTTGCCAGTTATGGTAAAGAATGGATGGTCATTGAAATGTTATTGATAGTCCAGTGAAGAGTTTAACGTTACTAGCTTGTGTTGGATTCACCTCGGCTAGGCTGTGTTTAATAAACAATGTAGAAAACAAGATGTTGTCAGGTCAATTGTCCACTGTACAGAATATTGATTGGTTTATTGAAAGGTTTAATGAATTGTTTGAATCTTTTACTCAATAAAGTAATGCTCTTCAATTAACATACAGTCACACAACATAATGTGGTACCGTACTACTGTACTTTTTTACTATTGAATTATGTCACAGATGCATTCTGTTACCAATTTGAATATCAGTCATCAAGATTATATAACATAGTTAAATTTTTACTGCATATAGTAGAGCTTTTCAACATACAGTCATGCATCAGATAGTACTATTTGACTCAGTCCAAAACATCTGCTTCTATTCCAGCCTCTGATGGATTTTATTTTTATTTATTTATTAATAAGCGTAGCAAGTACTTGCTATTGCCGAAGAATTTTTAAACAATATACAATAAAAATATGGATGGATGTTAAATAGGAATTTTCCACACCTACAAAGATGCGTTTTCTCTGACATAATATTGAATTACCTTTAAGATGATTGTAAATAAGTGTTGGGCATCACCGTAACTTTCGTTTTGTTAGTATCACGTGACTGCGTTACCTTTGAACTTTGGCTGCACATACAGCTTTAAATGGCCGATGCTAGATCAGTTTCGCCTAAAAAAAAACTTTGATGGAAACGGAGACATGACATAAATGGTGTAGGGAGAAAATGATGGGATGACTGAACTACAAAAATATTCATTTTTCCAAATATACCTGAGTTTTGCAATCTGAGGTACCTAAATAGGTTTAAAACCCCCGCACCTGCGGAGATGTGGAATATGCTCATTTAACAGGGCTTATTATTTCTGTCTCTACACCAGTTGACATTTTTTGTCCAAATAGCTATCAGAGGCTGGTTTAGAGACAGATGTTTCGGTCTATATTGGACTATGCCTCTGTCTCACAGATGCATGCTGTTTACCAATTTGAATATCAATCATCCAGATTATATTATAACATGAGTTATTTTATACTCAGTATAGTAGAGCAGTTCATTACCATACGGTCACACATCAGATACATTGATGCCGGTACTATTGGACTACCGGTATATCTGTCATTCTGATACATTCTGATACCAATTTTAGTTTCATTTACTATTGGACTACCGGTATATCTGTCATTCTGATGCATTCTGATACCAATTTTAGTTTCGTTTACTATTGGACTACCGGTATATCTGTCATTCTGATACATTCTGTTACCAATTTTAGTTTCATTTACTATTGGACTACCGGTATATCTGTCATTCTGATACATTCTGTTACCAATTTTAGTTTCATTTACTATTGGACTACCGGTATATCTGTCATTCTGATACATTCTGTTACCAATTTTAGTTTCGTTTACTATTGGACTACCGGTATATCTGTCATTCTGATGCATTCTGTTACCAATTTTAGTTTCATTTACTATTGGACTACCGGTATATCTGTCATTCTGATACATTCTGATACCAATTTTAGTTTCATTTACTATTGGACTACCGGTATATCTGTCATTCTGATACATTCTGTTACCAATTATAGTTTCATTTACTATTGGACTACTGGTATATCTGTCATTCTGATACATTCTGTTACCAATTTTAGTTTCATTTACTATTGGACTACCGGTATATCTGTCATTCTGATGCATTCTGATACCAATTTTAGTTTCATTTACTATTGGACTACTGGTATATCTGTCATTCTGATACATTCTGTTACCAATTTTAGTTTCGTTTACTATTGGACTACCAGTATATCTGTCATTCTGATGCATTCTGATACCAATTTTAGTTTCATTTACTATTGGACTACCGGTATATCTGTCATTCTGATACATTCTGTTACCAATTTTAGTTTCATTAACATACAGTCACACATTAGACAGTGTAGGATTATGATATTGATGCGTTCCAATTTTAATAACAATCAACAATATTAAGCTAATGATATGGTTCGATTAATACATGGATTTTTATTAATGTGTTATTAGAATGGAATTGACATTCTATATTAAATAATTATAGTATATACTCTATGCCCTAATGATGAGATGTGTATTTTAATGAAATTTGTAAGCTTATAAGCTGGTGATTGACTATAATAAAAATCAGATAAACAAAACAATTCCATTAATGGAAAATCTTGTCCAAAGAATGACAAATTGGGATCAATAATTGTACAGTAGCAGACTCCTCAAATGAGAAGTACTGTTACCATCTATATACAGTCCTAACTTTTACTACCACTTGGCGGCCATTACAGCCAAAACTGGAATGTGATGGTTCATTACTCTTTGACAGATATGATACAAATTTATATTGAACCTTGTCACCAATAGACAATAAATCACTAAGAAGGTTCTTTAACTTGACCAGTTCTTGGCACTCTGGTATTAGATTTCATGTTCTAAATTTAGTACAAGGTCTTTCTTCACTGGTTTAAATTTGAAATTTGGTTCTGATCTGATCACTTTAGAAACACAATTGATTTGCGATAATTGACAGTACCCGGCAATATTTGTATGATAATGTTCGTATAGGAAATGCATCCAAATGTCCAAATCTGTGTTCATGAAATTATCAGTATAAAATAGGGTTTCCCAAGTAAATGAGCTAAATTGCTGCTTTTCATGTCTGAAATTGCAAAAAGATCCATAGATGGTCGATGGGTCCCCCAGAAGGTGATGGGTATGGGGTGTTTTTAACGGCTAACAACATTTAATGTTGTTTACAGTAATTTACAGTAAAATACATTTAGACATAAACAGCAACTCATTGTGGAACATACGCGCATACTGAGCAAAGCAAACGTTGCAACGCTGGGTCTGTAGCCCGATTAAGCGGCTGCAATGGAGTCCAGGTTTTTGTTATTTTCCTTTTTTTTTTTCTGTTTGCTCATATTGTTTTCAAAGTCCGTCGTGTGCCAATTTGCAAGTGCTGATGCCCCACCAGTTGAAAAAAAGTTATTGAATTATTTTAAAACAAGATACAAAAGAAACCAATGAGTTTATGGAATGGTTCTACAAAAAGTTGAATGAAGGTCAATAAGGAAAGTTATTATAAGAGAGGTCATAAAGATGTGTATGTATGTAATATGATACTGGTCAAACATAACAGAACTAAATTTTGAATCTTTAATTGGACAGATTTATTGTGGTGTTAAGACCTGATGACATATTGTTTACAGTAGACATACCAACTAATTATAATCAAAGGACCATGGGCAGTACAGAATACTCTTTTTTTGGTAGTAAAAGTTAGGACTATATAACTAAATATCATATTTCCTTTTAGCAGGTAAACCTCTTATTTATGATTGAAGTAAGGAAAAATCCTTACTTTGTTTTTTTTGGTTAATGTTTCAGGTTGCCTTTTCAATCGAATACTATGTATTTTCTAAAGATTTTTACAAACTGGCATCGTTTGATAAATATTAAATGTATTTCTCTAAGTTTTGTTAATTTCAGTGAACCTGACAGGTAAAGAAGACAGGGTTAGTATGGAGGACTTTGACCTGTTAAAGGTTTTAGGAACAGGTGCCTATGGTAAAGTGTTTCTAGTTCGAAAGAATGACGGCTCCAACAAAGGAAAACTGTATGCCATGAAAGTCTTAAAGAAGGCCAGTATCGTCCAGAAGACAAAAACAACGGAACACACAAAAACTGAAAGACAAGTTTTAGAAGCCATTAGAGAATCTCCATTCTTAGTGACACTTCATTATGCATTCCAAACAGATGCTAAATTACATCTGATTTTAGGTAAGTTCAAATGATCCTCTGACTTTATTGAATTTGGTCTCCACTTCTAGATGTTGCTTGCGAGGCATGACTTGCTCCCTTTTGGTGAGTCCCTTTTGGAGAGATCATTTAGCTATACCAGGTACTGGTAATTTGTTTCTTGGTATATTTTGTTTTCCATCCTCTTGTCTTTATCAACAGGAGACGAGGTATTATACTTGTATTAAAACTTGTGCTCATGTGTTTACTTTCCATGAATAATGTTAATATTGAGTTTGTATTTGAAGAAATCATATAACAGCTTGGAATTGGATTCTTCTTACAAAGTCAACTTAGTCCTGTAAACTTTTATAGCTTTGAATAGTTGGATTAATCTGTGAGAATTCTGTATTTCTTTGCTGTCAACTTAAGAAGCCAGTTCAATCGGGCATAGGTTGAGATAATACTTTTCAACCCGGTTTCCCTGTCAGTGATGCAGGTAAAAGGGATTGACGTCTAGTTGTTCAAATCGGACAATAAACTGAGCTGATCCCCCAAAAAGAGTAGGCTATTGCCACTGTCCTGACAAAATTTTCTTCATTGCACCCTGCATGGCGCTGCCCGTCTTAATTAACCCACATGGTGCGGAAAAGTAGGATGTAAAACTCCTTTTCATTTGAATTTTTTGTGCTAATTTGAAAAAAAAAAATCAACTCACTCAGTTGTGAATGATTCATATTTAGAAATAACTTTGTAAAATAATTTTTTTCGTACTCTGCAGATTATGTGAGTGGTGGTGAAATGTTCACACATTTATATCAGAAAGAGAATTTTGATGAGAAAGATGTTAGAATATATATTGGTGAAATAGTTTTAGCTTTAGAAACTCTACATAAGGTGAATAAACTTAGTTCACCTTCAAATTCAATATAATGCAATTATGGACACTTTAAAGTAGGTGTTTTCAACCTTTTTCTTTCCATTATCCCATTCAGGATTCTCGATCAAATACATTACCTCCCTTTACCTATAAATCCTTACTATTTTGTGATTTTCTCATAGGTTTTTCTGCAATATTTTAATATCAGAGATTATAGCCTGACTGAATAGAAAGATTTAAGATATCATTGTCCACAAAGCTTATGTTAGACGACAAAGTGTTTCATTACCGCCAAAAATTATATTACCATTAGGTTGGAAACACCTGTTCTAAAGAAACATTTCTCTTCAAGGCTTTGATAATCAAAATTAACACTTCCTAATATGACAACAACTAAATTATATTTATATTTCAGCTGGGTATAATATATCGTGATATTAAATTAGAAAATATATTATTAGATGATGAAGGACATATAGTTTTAACAGATTTTGGTTTAAGTAAAGAATTTTTACCAACTGATGATGTAAGCAATTAAAGTTTGTTAATCACTTTCTTATGCATTAATTGGAAATGTTTTTCAGTAAAGGTGTAGAATGTGGAAATCAATGTTAGATTTTGGGAAAGGAGGGATTGATTCTCCAAAATGTGCAGGCCTAGCTTGGAACAAATATTTCATTTTGAAAGTGGTAGAAGTAGTTGAGATCGGCTTTCTTCCGTTAAATAAATTTCCATTATTTTTTATTGGAGAAAATAACTCGCCCAATTATTTAAGAGCATGTCAATGATAAATCAACCAAAAAAATAAATGACAAACATTTTATCTTTAGACTCACAGAGCATACAGTTTTTGTGGTACCATAGAATACATGGCTCCTGAAGTTGTCAAAGGTGGTTCCACAGGCCATACTTTTGTAAGTTTTATTTAATGTATTGATTTAAAAAGGCTGAAACTTAAATTCTCGAGAAAAAATCAATCCACATGGTTAGATCTACTGTACCAATATAAGGCCTTGATATTGATTACTTTCAGTAAGATGTTAAACCTCCATTTCATTTCAACAGGTGTTTTGAAGATCTTGTAGTCTTATATTTTCAAGTTTTTAGTTTTTATCCATTGATCCAATATCTTACTATTTGATATGCTATTGTATTTTCTTACCCTGTATGAATATTATTGTAGGCAGTAGACTGGTGGTCTCTAGGTGTATTGACCTATGAACTGTTAACTGGAGCCTCACCATTTACAGTTGACGGAGAGAAAAATACACAGTCAGAAATATCTAGGTACAATTTTCTCTCTTTTCAAATTTGCGGAATCGGTAAGTTTTTTTGGCACTGAAATATAAAAGAATTTCTCATTCCTTAAAGACAATGTCAAGCTAGATGCTCACTTCATTGAAGTGAAGTAGTAAATAGATGTTCAGATGGGACAATAAACGGAGGACCTATGTGGTGTACCACATTAAAGATTCCTTGACATTTAGAACTAATAAAGAGAAGGCTAATGCAGCTGTACTTGCTAAATTTCTCTCACTGCATAGTGTTTTAGTTATGCATTATTTCAGTCCTGAAGAAAAAAACAGTTACTGAACAGAGCATTTGATTTGTTAAATTCATAGTAATACCTTTCGCCCTTTTGCCCTTGTTGCCTTCTATTTTTGGAAATTGATCTCTAAAGACTTTCAGGATCCATTTCCAACTTGCAAAATAATACAAATTTGATGAAACTGATTCCTTACTCTAAAATTACTATAAGAGAGTTTTAAAAAAAATAGTAAAAGTATTGGGAGAAAAAAAAAATTTCCCCCAAAAAAAGAAGAAAATTGTGATTGATCATTGTATTGCATTAGAAAATAATTGATAAACTACTGTTTTTTATTTCTCCAGGAGAATATTAAAATGTGATCCATTTATGCCAAAGACATTCTCTTCAGAAGTTCGTGATTTTATATTGAAATTATTAGTTAAAGATGCTAGTCAAAGGTTAGGGGCAAATGGTGCTGATGAGGTCAAAGGTCACAAATTTTTTAAGGTGAGAATTTTATATTGCTTAATGTTTTGTTTTTCTATCATTTTAGGTTCATTTTGTAGTTTTTTTTAATGGCAAAAGCATATGATGCATGATGTGAATTTGACCTCATTATGCTTCTATTTCTCTGTAGGGATTATCATGGGAGGATCTAGCCAGTAAAAAAATCACTGCACCATTTACACCTCAAATACGACATGAATTAGATGTTGGTAACTTCTCAGAAGAATTTACCACAATGGCTGCCACAGACTCTCCTGCTGTAGTTCCATTAAATGTCGAAAAATTATTCAAAGTAAGTTAATTAGGGTGATGAAAAAAATAGCAAGATGATAATTAACAGAGGGTACTGGCACAGGGTATTATTATTCAAGGAAGTTTGCTCTGTATGTCCCTAAATACCATCCACATCCTTGTAAGGCCCAATATTTATTGATCTCAAGGTTTGACCACTCAAAAAAATTTGTGTCCACTTGATTCCATATGTAATAAATATGTTTTTCTTGGTATATATATAATTATTTTACTATATCTAGAGCTATTATTATGAGTGGGAGAAGGGGGAGTGTGTGTGTGGGACTGAATATTGTGTTTTGAGAGTAATATAGTATAATTATATTGAATTTCAGGGTTATTCGTATATAGCACCATCAGTATTATTCAGTGATAACACAATAAGTCATGATATGTTAACACAGACTACAGTAAATCAACCTGATGAACAAACTTTTAATAATCCTTCCCATTTTAAGGTAAGTATCAGAAGCAGCCATCTTTTCTTCATCATGTCTGAAACTTTTACAAATATCTAACTCTTGTTTGTGACCGAGATAATAAATATTAATAATGTCACAAGGTTTTCAAACTGGCCAATAAAGTCATTTGAGCACATGCACAAAACTTAAGAATAGTATATATGATTAAAGGTATCCCCTCTCATATGAGAAGGCATGTATCGATTGGCTGAAATTCTTGGCAAACTAGCAAAGTTTCTTATATTTTATGATGTTATTTTTTCAGAATTCTCCATTTTTTAAACAATATGAATTAGATTTGAAAGGAGAAGCTCTAGGAGATGGGAGCTTTTCAATATGTCGGTAAGTCTTTTCAAGAAAATGCTGAGCTTAATAGTACATGAAAGTTCTACTTCGTTTTCTCAACAATACATTTATGACCTAGTGGTGATGTGTTTTTAGCATTTTTCAGAAATGCAGTGGCTAAACAATACAATTTTTGAAAAAGTGTTGATCTGTTCTGATATTTTTTTTTGGAAATGCTGTAGGCAACGCACTAAGATGTGCAGTCATTAGTAAAACTGTATCTCTTGTTGATAAAGAACGTTGATTGCTGGAGGCAATACTGATAGAAAAGTCAACTTTATTCCAGGAAATGTCAGAATATCAAAACTAAACAGAAGTATGCTGTTAAAATAGTTAGCAGACGTATTGATTGTCAACAGGAAATACAATTATTACGCTTGTGTCAAGGTCATCCAAATATAGTAACATTGGTAGAGATATTTTATGATGAGGTAGGCATTTTTTTTTTGATGATATATTGAAAGTAAAACAAAAGTAGTTTTCTAGATAAGTTAGCTGCATTTCTAATTCCCATCATTATTTTTTTTTCAGAATATGATTCACTTTGCATGCCTTTTATTGTATGGTGTGCTGGGCTTGAAAGCTGGGAAAAGGAAAAGGCTATTGTTGCTTTTTTGGCAAAATTTCCTTATGTACACTCAGCTATATGTCAGCGTAAATTTGATTACCCTCAGTCAGTGGTACAAGATTAAGAGGGGTTTTGATTGAAAAAGGCACCTAGTTGTTTGGATGAGACAATACACCTTAGCTTGCGAACCACAGGCTGTGTACATAACAGATTCCTCTACATTTGGAAATAAGAAAAGAATAGACGTGTGCCATTATTCTGGCAGATTTCATTACTCCTAGATGTTTAATTCAGTTTTATGTAAAATTTGTAGGTTCATATTTTTATTAGCTTTATCCGAAACAGAAAAGTATGAAAGTTTTGATATTTGTAGGTTCACACGTATATAGTAACAGAATTATTACGAGGGGGAGAATTACTGAGTAGAATAAAGAAAAAGAAGAATTTTAGTGAAACTGAAGCAAGTGATATAATGTGTCAGTTAGTAAAAGCTGTAGAATTCATGCATTCTAAAGGTGTTGTACACAGAGATCTTAAACCTGAGGTAGGTACCATAGACCACCTTCTTGAACGTCATTTTTTAATCAGGAAATTTGAATATGGTGTAATTATTTATACTGTATATATATATAAGTGGTGTATATGACTTTCTGTCTTCATTTATTGCAGTAGTTCCCAACCTTTCCTAGCAATCACACCCCTGGAGAAATCACCTGGACCTTTCACACCCCCAACAATTTGTTTCATTCAAATTTTCAGCATGTGTTCATGTGAGATGCTCTCTCAATTCAAAACAAATTCTCCTACACCAGTTGGCCACACCCCTGACACCCTAGTCCCACACCCTCAGGGGGAGAAAACACCCAGGTTGAGAACCGGGGATTTATTGGTTTGAGAAGAAGACTTTTAATTCTGAATACTGACAAGGATAGCTTAAATTGAGTTTTTACAGCAAGATTGGAGAGATGTATTAGCGGTTGCTGACTGTGGCCACTCAAGGCTAAACTAAGATAAAAAACTATTACAAAGAGTCTTACATTTTGAATTAATTACAGATAGTTTTTAAATAATTCTTCATTTTTTTAGCATATCTGTTCCAGAGGACCTGCTTTAAATATATTTGCAAAAATGAAAACTTCATTAAAGTTCATGATATAGCAATAATTTGTTTTTAATTTTTAATTCCAGAATTTGATATTTGAAGATGATAGTGATAAAGCTGAAATAAAGATTATAGATTTTGGGTTTGCTAGATTGAATCCTGAAAACCAGATGTTGAATACCCCTTGTTTTACATTACCTTATGCTGCTCCTGAAGTTTTACGTCAAGCTACCAATAAAGATCATGGTTATGATGAATCTTGTGATTTGTGGAGTTTAGGCGTGATATTGGTAAGATTGATATCTGGCTTAACTTGATTTGATATAGCACAGGTGGTTTAAGCATGGGAATCGTCATTTGCTTGGTAGCATCAAAAACATGATAGGGGTGGTAAGATTCATACATTAGTGAATTGATATGGCTGTAGTACCGTCGGTTAGATTGTGGAATGACGTCATTTCCTTTGTTAAGTCACAAAAATGATGGTTGTTGGGTTCAGATCTTCGTCAACACATGAAAGTCTGGTAACAAAGAATATGTCATCTTTTCTCACTAAATCAGTTGACCCAGCTGTAAATGGGTAAGGATAATCTGGGAAAGGTCAATTTTACAGAATTAATTAAAAGGTTCAGAAGTTTATGAAAAGATCAAGTATCAAGAGTAAATTCTGGTTTATATTTCAGTATACCATGTTATCAGGTAAGGCTCCATTCAGAGCTCAATCTAAAGACGATACAGCTTCAGCCATCATGGAGAAAATAAAGGGTGGTGTCTTCAATTTGTCCAGTTCTGATTGGCAATCTGTCTCTGATCAAGCCAAAAAACTTATTAAAGGTAGGACTGAAATTTGGACTGTTTTGATAAATTTCATGTTTTCAAAGTTGAGGTTCTAAAGTCCATATTTAAAAAATTCTTAAGATGAAAACATTTTGAAAGTTCTGAATTTTACTTTGAGAATTAATACACCAATTGATTGCTATAGTTTTTGAGAAACAGGGGTCTAGTTTTGAAGAATTCTTCACTTGCTGTCTAACCTAGTGGTCAGTTAGGCCCAGGTTGGGTATAAGTTGAGACCATACCTTTGAATTTGTCAACTTGGTTCCCCTTGTTAGTGTTGCATGTATATGGAACTCATATTGTTCGGATTGCAATTTGATTCTGAGCTACTGTGAACATGTTGGCATCATAAGATGAGCTCTTATCACTAGACCCACTGCCAAATACTTAAATTTGATACTTTGGTCCTTCCAATATTAATCTTGAAATCTGATGTTTTATTGTAGGGTTATTAACGGTGGAACCAAGGAAAAGATTAACTATGGTTGATTTATTAAAGAATGAGTGGTTATTTGGAAAACATGAACTATTGTCCCATACAACTCTTCCAACCCCTGGTATACTCTCAACTCATACTAACACTATACATAATCAACTAAGTGCTACTCTTAATGCATTTCACAAGGCAACGAGAGAGGGTTTCAGACTCCAAGATGTGGCCACGGCACCCCTAGCCAAACGTAGACGTGTGAAAAAGAGTTCCACAGACGCCAGAAGTAGTTCAACTGATTCAAACAATTCTAGCTCAACTGTTAGTTCATCTGGTGTAACCCAATCACCAGTACGTCAGTCACCCTCTCGGACATTTTCTAGTGCCTCGAGTATGTCTAATGCCAGTACTGGTTTTGTACCTCATCGATCAGTGACACCAGTGTCTGGGCGATCTGGAACTGCTACACCTGTAGACTTGGTTGAACAAGTTGAGCCTATTCAAATACCCTCATTCGACAGTGAAAGTGATATTAAACTTGATCAGGAAAGAGGTTTGAAACGAAAACGTGACACGATGGAGAATAATAGCTATGATGTTGATGATGAAGAAGATGATGATTGTGTGATTATTGAAGATGATTTGGATGTCCATGTAACGCCTCCAGACCGTCCTATAACTATATCACCCAGATCTATGTGCTCAAATAATAATAACTTGACAACAGAGACTATTGTAATAGATGACTAGAGTTAAATCCTTATTAATTTGTCATCTGGACTTTTGATGTATAATGTGTTGACACTACCAACATTTCTCCAACAACCCTGGCCATGTATTCTCGAAACGATCTTAGTACTAGGATGTCCTAGAATCAATGTTAGAAGATAAGAACCTAGTGCGAGAATATGTGGCCTGGTTCCTAAACCATGTTGTCAGGTGAACAGAGTTGATGCTTAAAATGTTGGTAAAAAGTTGGACACATGTTAGGGAAAAGCTGATTGTGAGAATATACCTTAACTGACAAAGCACTATTTCAGGTATCTGTATCTCTTTTCAAAATTAGAATCCAATATTAAATTGTCCTGCAATTCGATAGAAAACATATATTGAAGTTTAGGCTGTTGTTGTATTCAATGATATTTTGGGATTTGTTGAACTTGAAAATCATAAGGACATCAATGGTATGTTTTCGTTAAATTGTAGGAGAACAGGACAAAGGCCTGAATACTGAAAAACAATACAGATAGCTGAAGTTAATCTATATCAGCTGGTGAAGCAAATATTTTGAAGTTTTGATTTTTAATACATTATTATTTGTTTTTAATCATGGTACAAAAATTTTAATGTTTTCTTCAAAGTTCACTTTTTCATGGCATTAACTTTTTATGCTATTAATTTTATTCCTTTTTTGATAATTTTGAAGTTTTTTACACTACAATATATGTACATCTTCAGCTCTGAAAGGGTCACAAGCTGTCAAATTAAATCCGCATCTAACTCTAGATTAGATGACGGTTTCATTTTTCATCTCATGAGCTTTCAGACATGAAACTTGTCAATCATTATTTGGGAACCAGGCAGGCTCCTCCTTTTTGTTGAAAAAACATTTTTTTTTAGAGAACTGAACATAATCTTTATATTTAATATTTTACAAATAGTAGCTCACAAACCACAACTTACAGAATGTCTTAAAGGGATTGTAAACTTTTTATTTGTATCGGGGACACTGATAGCATCAATTTGCACCATTCCGATGTCTGTGGTTCTTGCAATTCCACTAACACGTTTTATGACGTCACTAGAGGGGTACTTTATAGATATTAATAGTACCTTCTGGTAGCTTCCCTCTGGTGACATCATAATACCGGTTAGTTTTAGTGGAATTGCAAGAACCACAGACGTAAATTGCAAATTGATGCTATCAGTGTCCCCGATACACATAAATAATTTAGAAAACCTCTTGACAATTCCTTTAACTCTTTACCTAGTCACTTTTAACCTGGTGAATATGCTCACTATCTGATTTTGTTATTATTGACAATGTCTTTGGTTCTGAAGGCAGATAAGACCTTGTTATTATAGTATAATTTATCTTTTATCCAATCAAATATATTTACACCATTTACTTCTTTTCAGCTTACCTGAATTCAAACCTGTGGAGAATTTTGTTTGATTGAAACAAGAATTTCCATGTTTTTGATCATAATTAATTTGAATGTTATAATTTCCAATGCTTGTTCACCTTATTTGGGGTTTGGATTTGATGATGTCACAAGGAAAACTGTATCCCTTTTTATACGCCCACATCTCTCTATATGGACGTATATTGTCCGCACCCCTGTCGGTCCGTCGGTCAACATTTGCTTGTAAACGCTCTAAAAACTAGATTTTTTGATGGAATCAAATGAAATTCGGTATATGTATACATATTCATAAAATGAAGATCAAGTTTGAAGTTAGGCTATATTCGACCGTTAGAAGCAGAGTTATTGTCCTTGCCCCAAAATCTTGAATATTTACCATCTGCATGCCGTGGTGGGCGTATATGGCTGTGGTTCATTATCTTCTTCTGAAACTTTTTGTCTTGGAAATAATTTGTTAAACTGAGATCTTAGTTTCTTTGTTAGAAAGTTATACAAACTTAATTTTAATATTTCTTAATCGATTAATTGTATGATATATAAAGAATTGTATATATTAATATTATATAAAATTGTATAGTTTTAATTGTATATAAGATCATATTTAGAAAATAATATATTTATATAATGAACTCTTTGTTTATAGTAATAGAGTTAAAACTGTGATGTCTATTTTTAAACATAATACTAATATATATTCAATGTTTTATCCATTTATTCTTGCTCTTGATTTTTAAAGGAGATCCCAAGACGGATTTAATTTTATGTAATCAAATTTATTAGCATTTTTTGATTTATTGAAAGAACAATTTGGTCCTCCGACTTCATTTTCTAATAATGAATATTAAATAAGTTAACTTTGTGAGTTAATATTTTGGTACTTATTAAAGAATTTTTTTTTACTTTGTTAGTCTGGGAAAGTTGGCAGGGCTACCACCAGCCACCTGAAAATTCATCTTGGAATTTCCTTTAAAAATGTGTTTTAAATAGCATAACTGCCTAAATAAAACTTTAAAAGGTTTAATGAAGGTTTTCTAGCTTTTGTATTTGTATCAGACATACTTATAGCTTCCATCTCATCTGATGTTTGTTGTTCTTGCAATTCTGGTAAGGCAACAGTGCAGTCTTGTCAAATAGGCTTAAGAGTCTCTGATATACAATCGAAAGCTAAAAATCTTTTTTAAAGAATTAATTAATTTTATTGTTGAATTTTAACGTAAATTATTTAAATTTGTAATCTTGTTGAGTAGATATAAATATACATAGACGAGAATATACTTTAATGTGGTTTAATCAATATATTTATAGACAGATTAACTCTAGCAATTTAGCTCCTTATTGAAGTTGATGAGTGGCTTTACATTCTTATGAAATCATAACTAAAGACAATCAAAGATATTCTGCGCATTCAGTTTGATTCAAAAAATAGGCAAGAGGAGTCTATTTTAATTAGAGGTAGAATAAGTAGAAATTAGTGATATATAAACTACACTTTATTGTGTTCATAACTACCTATCCTACCTAAAAAATAAAGTCGACTCTTTGTGTTTATGTTTTGAGTCGTATACAGATTTGCATAAAGGTCTTTGCTGGACTATACCTGCACTTTTTTGCTGACATTGTTATGAAATGATTTTGTATATAGATTAGACAATTGTGTAAATATATTCATAATATGAAACATTTCAATGCAAACTCATTCTTAGAAATGTTCTTTTATTGTGTTCTGTTGCTTTTCTACAACTGTTTTGATATAGAATGCACATTTAGCATCATGCAGCAAATTTGCTTTTGAAGTTTTCTCTGATGGTTTGATCTTATCGGATTCTTATGTTACCTTTCTTCAAGAAAACTAAGTTCTCAATTAATTTTTAACATATTATAAATGAATTTGCAAGATCAGTGCAAATAACTCTACAATTTTGAACAAGTGCCTGATCCTGAGACTTATTAACAGAAAGTATGTGTTGATTTACTTGATATATTTTGAATGTCTATATAACAGTCTAAAAGCAAAGATATATCAGGGTGTTATGGTCAAAATGCTTTAGAATTATTATGTTAAGTTAACAATGAGGTTATTTTACAATAAGTACTACCATTGTCATACAGGTAAAATCCAAGTTTGATATTGAAATATGAAGCAGAAATTGTATTCCAAGGATGCAAGATTTTTTATCAATTCTTGTTATTTTGAGGATGTTGCGATGTCCCTATTTAACTTCTAGAAATCTGATTGGTCAACAGCATCATTTAAATATTTTTAACCAATGAATTTACTTTGTTAATGTTTACTGTAAAGTTTCGGATGATAAGAGAACCAGTGAGGTATCTGTCATCCTGGCATAACATACACCCAAATGGAAGCATTTCATTCTCAAAGTGCATTAAGAGTTATCACAGTTGTTAGTTCCAAATAGTTGTTTTTAATCAAATTATTTCATATACATATATAATATTAAATGTTACCAGAATGTGATATGTTATACTGTTTTACGATTGTTAGTATGTTTTACTGTTGATTATAATGTTAAAGATGGTGTTTATGCTTATCATGCTTTAAAGATGCTCATCTTGGACTGTTTGAACAAGTTTAAAAGATGCCTATCTGGGACTGTTTGAACAAGTTTAAAAGATGCCTATCTGGGACTGTTTGAACATGTTTCAAAGATGCCTATCTAGGACTGTTTGAACAAGTTTCAAAGATGCCTATCTAGGACTGTTTGAACAAGTTTAAAAGATGCCTATCTAGGACTGTTTGAACATGTTTCAAAGATGCCTATCTAGGACTGTTTGAACAAGTTTAAAAGATGCCTATCTAGGACTGTTTGAACAAGTTTTGAACAAGTTTAAAAGATGCCTATCTGGGACTGTTTTGAACAAGTTTTGAACAAGTTTAAAAGATGCCTATCTGGGACTGTTTTGAACATGTTTCAAAGATGCCTATCTGGGACTGTTTTGAACAAGTTTTGAACAAGTTTAAAAGATGCCTATCTGGGACTGTTTTGAACAAGTTTGAACATGTTTCAAAGATGCCTATCTGGGACTGTTTTGAACAAGTTTTGAACATGTTTCAAAGTAATTGCATAGCTAGATATCAGCAATCATATGCCAACATGCCTGTTTTCACTGAAAAATTATCCTTTTAACTTGAAATTTTTCAAAAATATTATTATAGTTGTTTGTAGATTGCATACATATCGGTAGTTAACATTGTTAATTTGAGACATTCCTCACTATCTATATATATATAAACAAATAATGCTATGTCTATGTGGGTTCAAACTAACTATACATTGAAATAACTAAATAAGTGGTATAATCTTAACTAATAATTGAACCAACTCTTGGATATTATTACTCAAGTTTTTCTTTGAATGTCTGTGAAAATACTATGTGTATGGGCTGTAAAAAAACATATTTCCCATAAGTTTAATGAGGGAAATAATATGATTGTTTAAGTTTGAAAAATATTTGTTATTTATATGCCTATATATCAAACATGTGTTGGTAATGTTAATATAAAATGTTTATGGTATTGGAAAGGGTTTTAAGCTCAAACAAAGGCTAATTTACACTGCTGTTTTAATTCAGAATGAAAGTTATCGATTTATTAGAAAATCTCTGGGAAATACGATTAACAGTAAACCATTTTCAGTTGAAGACTGACGGTCTGAATCACTCTTACTTTCTTAGTCTATTTGAGAAAAAGATTATTGTTCAATAAACATTTAAGAAGTAGTTAAAGAAAATCTTAAATCAAAGTTCACGTAATTGGATATATTGTATTTTTCTTAAGCTTGTTATGTGGAAATAATGTTTTGTTAATGTATTTGTGTATCTGCAAAAATTTCATTTTTATCATTCCATATATAGAGTAATCTGATTTAAAATGCAAATCTGGAAGTTTCATTGCAAGATTTTTCTGTGGGCAACTCCATTTGAAATTCATGATCTGACAGTATTGTTATAGGTGTGCTGTTCTAGATCTTTTATTATTCTACCAATTAAATGGTCTGTTCAATAGAATATTTCTTTATTATATGTGAGGAATTCTGGGATATTAATGATTCAGTTACTTTCTGAACACTTTTGATTGGATAAAACAAAATATTTCTTTCCTAATATGAGAGGAAATTCATTGGCTCGTATATTCTGAGTACTTTAAACAGTGATTTTGATTGAATTAACATTAATTTGATGTCTTTGGGTCAAAATTCAGAAGAACACAATATGGAATTTCATCAGATCATGGATGGCTAGTGGAGTTAACCTCAGAAAAAACATCAAACAAAACTTCTAGGTCTGCATTTTAATCAGATTGATATAAAAAAATGGTAGTAGAATTCTGGCGACACTTCCATTATCATGCTCAAAATAATTGACACCATAGTAGTATTTCACATCATGAACGTTGTGCCACTACCTAGAGAACTTTGCCTTGAAAATAGTTTAAAAGATTTATTGTATATATAATATAAGAGATGGAAATAAAGAATTAAATGAATATTGTTTATTGTTAATTTTATTAAAATGAATTCTGTACAAAAGAAAATCATAATGGCAGTTGTAAAAGTCTTTTTTTGCTAAATAATGCAAAAGTTGCTCACTCCTTTGTCTCTTTAAAACTTAAATACCCATAAAGTAGTCGGTAAGTTTCAGGACCTCTCTCATTATACTGACTTGCATTCTGTTTGTGCCTTTATTATATTGGACAAATGACTACAATAGGCATGAGAATTGGCCAAAAGTAAAGCATGCCTGAAAATCACAAATTAAGGACGGCAATTTGCTTAAGACTTACCAGTCTTGTATGCCATCCATTATCTCAATTGATAAACAATAGTGCTATTTTGATACTAGACTTTGAGCTGAGAAGATAAAGCTAACATTATATCAAGCATTATGAATCCTTACATCACTTTGTGACTATGATCATCCTTCAGAACAAATCAAAATTTAAATGGAGTTTTAGGTCCTACTTTACTCATCAGTACAGACAATGATATGGATCTTTACAAATTATAGAAATCCAAATTGCTATCCAAGATTAACAATACTTGGTTTATGTCCAGTGTGTTGAAGAAAAGTTTGAAGCTGTTCAGCTGTAACACCAGTTGAAGCACTGTTCACCATTGGATGGAAATATAACCTTGGATAAGTACTATCAATAAACCTTGAATCTAAAATTAACGTCACGTCATGATTCTTATCATTGATCAGTCCAAAAATAGTAACAGCGCCTTGAGTGAGGCCTAATTTTTCAAATAATATAGACTCGTCTGCAAATCTCAATCCACCAGGTGCACCCACCATTTTAGACAAGTCATTAAGTTTGACGTCTGCGTCATAAGGAGCACACAGTAACCATAATTTCTTCTTTTTGTCCTTCATGAATAAATTCTTTGCAAACATTCCTTCCAGATGACTGACGTGTGGTAACGCCTGTTCCACAGTGAAAACCTTAAATATAGAAATAACAACTGGGGATATAGAATATTAGGGCATGGCCAAGAGAAATCACTACTGATCGCCTTTGCTTCCTTCTATGCCTGCTTTAAATGATTTGTGTTAGATGTTTTTCATGGACATACCGTCAAGATTCCTCTTGATTTCGGATTCCTTAATATATCGAAACATAATTATTACATGGATGGTGCATCGCTCTCAAGTTTAATTGAAAGATCGTAATATAAGCGACGGGTGATGAATGCATGTATATTATCTCCCTTTATCAGTTTATGGATCGCATTTTGATACAAAAGTTTTTACTCTCAAATCGACGGGGTCAAATTATTCGCATTGTTAGCCTTGTGTGTGTGTTGATAAGTATATTATATTCAACTACCAAAGATATAAATGATAAGGCGAGTATTCTTATATTGTCGGAAAAATGCCTGGCCTGTGTAGCACTGAAGTACTTTTGTTGAAAACGTTTTCCATTTAAAGTACCAATGCCACAACGCAGCATCAACATAAATATGATAACTCTGTCATTTACCTCTGGGTGCTCCACAGTTATACAATCGATTCCAAGATCTTTGAGTTTTGCCAACAGTTCATCTTTTCCTAAGTGATGATTGGCCATGTTATTGTTTTATGGAAAGAAATCAGTGATTTACACCAAGGCTTACACAGAATTGTCTGAAAACTAACTGTACTGAACACTCGGCACTCGCGAGGAAATGCGCAAAGTTGTGTGGATTTTAGTGTAGTCTGAAACAGGAGTTGTTTCCCGTTAGCCGTTGATATTTTTTATGAGTAGAAAGTCGATGTCCCAAGCGAGTTGGGTAGTATAGTTGTAGTCTGAATATTATATTAAAAATGTTAGATTACTTCCCTTTAAATCATTTAGAAAAGAATCTAATAAAAATAATTAAAATACCAATGAAAATAAATTACTAACGAAATATGTGTAAAAAAGAAATATTTATCAAAAGTTCCAGGGCAAAACTAACAAGTTCTTGTCTGCATCCAGGCTCGGAAGACTTATTAGCTATAGCAAATGCAAACAATAACTAAACTGGTTTAAATTCTGGTGAATTTGAACTCTACTGATTTCAGTTTTCCATTCGCAAGTAAAGGTGAAAATTTAAGAGTGGTTCTTAATGTCCTGCTAGTCTTACTGTTTGTTCATTAAATTATTATTATGATTATTATATTATTAAATAAAAATTTAGTCTTATGATGACAACAACATTTATTATATAGGCCTAAAGACAATTACACTGTAACATTTTCGTCGCATTTCTATGCTAGTGTTTTGTTTTGCTTTTTCAACAGAATATAACGTATTCATCAACCATTTTCCTATATTGATATGTCTGGGATATTATTGATATTTTTTAAACCTACGGTATTCTACTTTAGGGAATTAAATTAGCCAGAAAAGATATAACGGTGTCTGATACTGTACGTAAAGAATAACAAGCAGACTGTAATTAAGATAATTTCTATATAGTTAATTAATATGGTATAGTTTAAAATATGTTCTAAATCATCCGTTCAGCTTTAAACACGTATTTCTTTAAATTTAGTCTTATATTTCTACATAATTAGTCGGACAGTGTTCTATACTTGAACTTGTCTTATATATAGATAGTTTTAAAATTAAGCAAATTTTGTAGATTACAATAAACGAACCTTGTAAAAAGGATTTTAAATGATTACCGCACCCTCTATTTTTAGGGATATATTCCGTAATCTCATGGCAACGACATGTAGGCTGCCAGCCCCGTCGCCATTAATGAATTGGAATTTGAAGAACTAAAGGTCCATAGAACTGATTTCTGACAATTTTGAGGTGCCAAAAGACACTGTTAATGAATCAATCTCTGCTGAACTGAAGGTTTTGCTGGGGCTTGATTCTCACTTGCTGGGGCCCAGCCCCCACTGACCCTCCCTAACGACGGGGCTGATGTAGTACCGATACATGCAGTAAAGATAGCCTAATTTCCCCCATTATGAGTCAACATCCCATGCCAGTGTCTTCATTAGTTTTGGTAAAGGGAAAAGCGCCGCATTTACGTCAAGATTTCTTACAGAACCAGAATGTATACTATATTGATCAACACTGAAGGCCTATCAAATAATATAATGGACCTATACATATTTGATTGTCTATGAATTATTTTGGCCAATTTCTCATTAAGATGAAGGTATGAAGGTGAAGCGGTAAGATTAAAGAATAAATTTATAATTGGACTCAACACCTTTAGTTATTGAAGATTGATAAATCACTTGTTATCCACTCTCGCTGATAATACCCGATTCTATAAACGTGTTATCATTAATCATTACCTAATTATATTGTTTACACCTCAACACAATATACAATCGTTCAAATATAATGACAATACTTTGATAAATCTATTGCCTATTGACAAAACCTGTAAACTTTATCGCAGGGTTTTAATCGAGAAAAGGACAACTCTTTCTCACCTTACTCGCTAACTACTCTACTTCCGCCCACCGATTGAGAGCGCCTGAAGGCTGTTTCTGCCTTTCTTCTTGAATTAAAGGGTAAAGGTTGTTGTTTTGTGCTGAAGAATTGTGAGAATTATATAATATCTTCCCACTTTTCTTAATTTTTGATCGATGTTTGTAACAGTTTATGTGGTTTTGTTAATTGCTGCCTTTCGTCTGTTAGTGCTTTTCAATTAATTTCCGCCTGCTTCTTAATGAAGGTGTATTCGACCGGTTTCACCTGTCCTATTTGGCAGTTAATATTTCCTTGGTAACCTTTCCGCACTGTCATACATGTCAATTTGTTTTCGTTTTAAGTGGTAAATTAGCTCATCAGGAATAACAACTTTCAGGATAGGCCTAACCAACTTTGTTTGTTTTCTGAATGACATCCTGCTTAAATATGTTGGTATTAGAAGACTGGTATGTTTTAAAAAAAGTTAACCATGGGTCGTTTTCTTACATTATTTTGCTACTTGCAAGGTTTTTTTGAAAGATAACTAGGATGTTTTCTGAAAGATAACTTGGTTGTTTTCTGAAAGATAACTTGGTTGTTTTCTGAAAGATGACTTGGTTATTTGATGTAAGATAACTAAACGGTTGTTTTCTGAAAGATGACTTGGTTGTTTGATGAAAGATGACTTGGTTGTTTTCTGAAAGATGACTTCGTTGTTTGATGAAAGATAACTTGGTTGTTTTCTGAAAGATGACTTGGTTATTTGATGTAAGATAACTAAACGGTTGTTTGATGAAAGATGACTTGGTTGTTTGATGAAAGATGACTTGGTTGTTTGATGAAAGATGACTTGGTTGTTTTCTGAAAGATGACTTGGTTGTTTGATGAAAGATGACTTGGTTGTTTTCTGAAAGATGACTTGGTTATTTGATGTAAGATAACTAAACGGTTGTTTTCTGAAAGATGACTTGGTTGTTTGATGAAAGATGACTTGGTTGTTTGATGAAAGATGACTTGGTTGTTTTCTGAAAGATGACTTGGTTGTTTTCTGAAAGATGACTTGGTTGTTTTCTGAAAGATGACTTGGTTGTTTGATGAAAGATGACTTGGTTGTTTTCTGATAGTTGACTTGGTTGTTTGATGTAAGATAACTTAACGGTTGTTTTTCTGTAACGGCTGTTTTTAGTAAAATGACTTAACGGTTGTTTTATAAGAGATGTCTTTGCTGTTTTCTAAAATATGGTTTGTTTATTACAAGTATGCTGTAAAACATATTGTAGTGACTGCTTTGCAACGTATTATAGAGTTATTCTTAAATCTAGATTTACTATGATACAGTTTAGAAAATCATGTTAGTTTTAAGCTATATAGTCGCCTGAATGCCTTGTCCTATTTAAGCTTTCCGTGCCTTTTTTCATGAAAAAAAATCGACACATATGGGTTACTTGTAAAGGTAATATATCCCTGGAAGTGTCAACAGCATAAGTATTCGGACCGTTAGCATTTTCTCATACAATTTTGATATTATTCATATCTGGTTGAAGACGTGTTAATATCGACACACACGACCTTTAAACATGAAAGACCCATACATACTTTGGAGTCTTTAGTTACTCTTTACGAACCAAATGTAACTGATGGTCTAACGCCCCATGAAATGAGTAATTATCTAAACGTATGCTAAATACATTAAAATGAACTGTTTCTGGTAAACTCATTGCTGAAATGATCAACATAACTCTATACACTGTCAAGTGTGTGTTTACATAGATTAAATAAACTTTTCTTTTACATGCTTTCACTTTTTTCTTACTTTATCTTTGGATCTTTATAACGAATTATCGTTCGTACAGTGCTTTAAATCGCATTTTTAACGCTTAGTTTTCTCTCACATGCCCCTAACCTTTCTGTCAGGTCACTGATTCCTTTCTTGTGTGAATGTCGTTTTGTGTTCTCGCATGTTTTTTAGGGTAACAAAAACAACATTTTTCCAGAAATCAAAGAAAACATTGTGTAGTTCTCATTGTTTTACAGTGCGATATTTAATTTAAATTCTACGGAGAAAACAGGAAAACAGTATGACCAAAAAGTAATATACAGTTGAAACACATCTCACGATGTTTCGATTTTTTTCGATCGAAAAAATAAATATATTTCCTAAGAAATCAAAGCAAATATTGTGCTGTTCTCAATGGTTTTTGAAGGATATTTAAATTCCACAGAACGAAACACCAAAGTTAGAAGTATGTTCAAAATACAAGTCATATATAGTTGAAATATTTCTATCGTTTCGATTTTCGTTTTTAATACATTGTCTTAGAAATCAAATACCTATTGTACAGTTCTCATTGTTTTTTGAATTCCACATGCGATATTCGAAACATCAACGTTATATTTTAATAAAAAGAAAACAGAATTACACATCTTTTTTAATTGTGAAAATGGGGTTAACAAGACATTCCAAAATTTGACTGAACGTACATGAACAATTTAAGCAATTTTTTTTTCTTTTTTTTCCAAATGTCTCCGTATGCTCTCCAAAAGAAATTTGGAAAAAGTAAAAAATTCGAAGTTGGTGTACAATCTGAAAATATTCTAGAAACGTTACTCGATGAAACAAAAGAAGAAAATGTTGATATTGTTAGATTTCATCTGGAATTACATTTACAGGTTTTTCAATATATTATATCTGTAATCAATTCACAAACTTGACTAGAAAATTCTTCACTTGACAATTTATTTTGTTAAAACAAGAGAAAGAATTTCATAAAATATCGGAGGACCACCGGGGCGAATTCAATCTTGTCTCTAAAACGTCAATCACTAGGAAGAAAAATGGTTCAATGAGAGAAAGAAAATTGGTAATTGTGTAGTTTTTACGTATTTCAAATTGACTAGTAGAATTTGAAAATTTGTGTGGGGTCGATGGTTGGTTTCACGCTAATTTTACTTGTGAAATTGTCTGAAGAAGATGGAAGTGGAAGAAGCACGCGTTCGAATCAGCTCGTGTTTACAATTTATCATGTCTTATCAATAAGATGACATTATAATTAAAGTAAGAAAAAGGTGAATCGTTAAATTAACTAGTTGGTAATTTAACCGTTACGTTACGTGATGCACAAGCAATTTTAGAAATTTTATATCTTTTGTGTGCTGCGAAATATAACAATTTGGGGACGGGAGAATATTCTGTCTTTGATTTAAACTCTTGGACCAATTCCTTGACACAGAAAACTGACATGGTATCAAGCGCTGTTCTGAATGATTGTTCATAAAATCAATGATACGAAGGCAGTGATACCACGACGTTAATGTTAATATAACAGTGATACCAAGACGTTAATGTTAATATAACAGTGATACCAAGACGTTACTGTTAATATGACAGTGATACCAAGACGTGACTGTAAATAAAACAGTGATACCATGACGTTACTGCAGTGATACCAAGACGTGACTGTTAATATAACAGTGATACCATGACGTTACTGTAAATAAAACAGTGATACCAAGACGTTACAGTTAATATAACAGTGATAACAAGACGTTACTGTAAATAAAACAGTGATAACAAGACGTTACTGTTAATAAAACAGTGATAACAAGACGTGACTGTTAAAAAAACAGTGATACCATGACGTTACTGTTAATAAAACAGTGATACCAAGACGTTACGGTTAATAAAACAGTGATAACAAGACGTTACAGTTAATATAACAGTGATAACAAGACGTTACTGTTAATAAAACAGTGATAACAAGACGTTACAGTTAATATAACAGTGATAACAAGACGTTACTGTAAATAAAACAGTGATAACATGACGTGACTGTTAATAAAACAGTGATAACAAGACGTGACTGTTAATAAAACAGTGATACCATGACGTTACTGTTAATATAACAGTGATACCAAGACGTTACTGTTAATAAAACAGTGATAACAAGAGGTTACTGTTAATAAAACAGTGATAACAAGACGTTCTGTAAATAAAACAGTGATAACAAGACGTTACTGTTAATAAAACAGTGATAACAAAACGTGACTGTAAATAAAACAGTGATAACAAGAAATTACTGTTAATAAAACAGTGATAACAAGACGTTACTGTTAATAAAACAGTGATACCATGACGTGACTGTTAATAAAACAGTGATAACAAGACGTTACTGTTAATAAAACAGTGATAACATGACGTTACTGTTAATAAAACAGTGATAACAAGGCGTGACTGTTAATAAAACAGTGATAACAAGACGTGACTGTAAATAAAACAGCGATACCATGACGTTACTGTTAATAAAACAGTGATAACAAGACGTGACTGTTGATAAAACAGTGATAACAAGACGTTACTGTTAATAAAACAGTGATAACAAGACGTTACTGTTAATAAAACAGTGATACCATGACATTACTGTTAATAAAACAGTGATAACAAGACGTTACTGTTAATAAAACAGTGTTAACAAGACGTTACTCTTAATAAAACAGTGATAACAAGACGTTACTGTTAATATAACAGTGATAACAAGACGTGACTGTTAATAAAACAGTGATACCAAGACGTTACTGTTAATAAAACCGAGATACCAAGACGTTACTGTTAATGAACAGTGATAACAAGACGTTACTGTTAATAAAACAGTGATAACAAGACGTTACTGTTAATAAAACAGTGATACCATGACGTTACTGTTAATAAAACAGTGATAACAAGACGTTACTGTAAATAAACAGTGAAACCAAGACTTTACTGTCAATGAAACAGTGATAACAAGACGTTACTGTTAATAAAACAGTGATACCATGACGTTACTGTTAATATAACAGTGATAACAAGACGTTACTGTAAATAAACAGTGAAACCAAGACGTTACTGTAAATAAACAGTGAAACCAAGACGTTACTGTTAATAAAACAGAGAAATCAAAGCTAACATAAACTTTACTAAATAGTAAGGCTAAACATTAACTTAAGCATTAGGCTAGCAGTAGCATGACTGATGCTTCAATTTGGACATTTCAAAGATGTGAGGCTAAATATCACTCGGATACATCGCTAAACATCTCAGAAATTCTATGCAAAATATTCTTAGAATGATTTCCTATTTTTCTCTAAGCATTTCAATTATATATTTTATATAAGTAGGCCTTTGTTTTTCTGGATTTCAAACATAGACAGTAATTAAAGGATAATAATGTTTAGAGATTGTACTATCTCTGTTAATATCACTATATGTCAATACAGCAGTTAATTAATTGGTCCCATTATCACTTAATGACTTGAGAACTTGTAAAGTGATTCATCATATTTTGACAAGTTTTTAAATTATTGATTCAATTCAATAGGGTAAATAAAATTGACCCCTAGCAGTTTTGATATTTTGAATTGAAAATAGTATTTTCATAATATTTGAATTGAAATGTTAAATCAGTATTTCCTAATACAAAGATTTTACCATTTGACCAGTTATATTTTCCTACCTTTTCTACCTTTTTTTATATGAGAATTGATTCCATATGCATTACGGATGCCCTCTTATTGGCCTCTAAATAACTTGAAGTTTGCTGCGATTGACTTGGTACATTATGAAATATTTGTATAGCAATCTAACAACCGGGTTAAAATTTAATGTTATGGTGATTAAAATTTGAAAATTCGACTGTTTTTGAAAAAGTTATATGAAATATTTATTCAAGAAATTCATTTAAGTATATAACTATATTATTGGCCATTGGTAGGGAGGACTAAATCTTAATACCTGTTTTCGTGAAGCTGGCACATCCTTCCGCTTTAATCTATGTTTTATTCGGGGGATTAAAGGTATGACCATGATATAAAAAAGATCAATGCCAAACTTGCCAAGAATGTAATCCCATCAAAGTTTTCATGGCTTTTCTCGAAGTACGTAATCAAATCATCCTCTCTGTGGTTGCTCCAGATTTTGCCTATATCATCCTTAAAAATCGTTTGTATAGTCGCTTTTGTTATAAATAGTAGCAATTTTTCTTATACTTCTATATCTTTTAATAAAATCCACTGAGAAAGAAAAATGTTTTTCAATTATGTTGTAAAAGTGAACCAAGTGTACAAATTGTTTATATTGACCAAACGATCAACTCACTTCTGCTCGCTCTGTTTCCCGCTCGTAATAATTTCCGGTATAATATTAAATTGTTTGTTTTGAATATTGTATGGTTTTATTTATTAGCAATGTAAACTGAACGATAGAAGATAAATCGGTAGAGCTTTCACATTTGTAAAATGAATTAAAACAATTTGTTGTGTCTCTGGCCTGAGTCGACTCGCGCAGACGACCCGAAACTCGTGCTTACAACGTGGAAAATTACATTCAAATTTGTTTTAAATAGCAGTAAAAGCGGATAGAATGTCGCCCTTAATTTCTCTAATGTGTCTGTAAATATGATAGCAGTTAATTTTGTTGCTATTTACACGACTGGAAAAATAAAACATTTTCTCGCAAATTTTAATTTTCATGATCTGGTACGAATTAAAACGAGATTTCATGGGATTTACTGCGGAACTGTCACGTCAAGGTCATTGATTATACATATTGCTCTAAATAAGTCGTTTCTCTTTGAATTTTAATAAGAGTTATGAAACACAAATTTTTCAAAGGGCTCAAATTAATTCTCCATTGGCTTTTAAATTTCAACAGAAATGAAAACATTTGGGATATAATGATATCAAAGAAAATTATTAAATTTTTATTTTAATTTGGAAATCAGATTACCCACTTAAAAGAATAAAGGGCCAAAATTATTTTTGTGATATTAATTAACTGTTTTTTGGGGTTTTTTTTCTTTGCATAAGGCCTATAAATTACCCCCCTTTTCCTTGGATTTCTTACAGACGAAACACAGAAACACACCGTAGCCTTCAAAATCTATGCTTCTAAAGCTATCATTAGGTGCAAGATACGCATCATCTGGTACGATGAGATATCACTATGTTTGGTCATATTTACATTAACAAAATATTTCCACTGTTTAAATAGTGATGAATACATCAACAATTGTAGAGTGATATAGAAATATTCACTGTTTAAATAGTGCTCAATACATCAACAATTGTAGAGTGATATTATAGAAATATTCACTGTTTATATAGTGCTCAATACATCAACAATTGTAGAGCGATATAGAAATATCACAGTTATAATAGTACTCAATACATCAATTGTAGAGCGATATAAAAAATATTCATTCGATCATATTTATTACATTAAGTTACTGGGTGTACTTCGTGACGTCCTGGACCATGGCGCACATGATTTGCATACAGGTACCCGTTAAGGTTCATGGTATAATGTGACATGATTATAGATTCCAGTCTATTTGACCGAAAAACGAAATACAATTGTCAACGGGGTGACTTAATCTTGTTTATCGCTATTATCATGAATATAAATAGCTAATGGTGCAATATGCAAACCCTCTTTCACCAGAAGTGATATTGATGTTTCACACATTAGTAATGATGTATTTTTATGATTTATATTTCGGTAGAATCTTAGATAAGAGACATGCAATTATAGACTAGTTTACCATCTTTGATTTGGTGTTCCATGCAATTAGGATACAAGCCCTCGTACAACCATTTATGATTTGATGTTCCAAAACTTACAGAATTATATGTTTCTATTATATAACTTTGTTTTTGATTCTAAGATATAGAAATGCAATAAGTATAATACTTATTAACACCTTTAGTCTCAATATTTTCAGTTTAATGACTATATAGATAATGTATATGAATTGCTGGTAATTATTGGATTTTTACAAGATATTATGATACGGAATACCAGAGGACATAATTTAACATGTAATTAGTATAAATTAATAATCAATAATGATATAATGAACTCCAGTACAAGTTTAATATTTACTAAATAGATAGATTAAAATTTTGACACATCTCATTAGGCCGATCGTCACAAATTTTAAATGGTTTTGAATCAGGAAATAAAACGAAAGTAGCCATTGATTAATATCTGGGAGGAGAAGATTTGGTACGTTCCCACACCTCAAACTACCTGGATTGGACCAAGTGTAAAAAATCAAATCATTATCCGGACACTTGACTTCCTACATCCCCTAAGGTGATCTTTTGTTTTGAAATTATTATTCAAAAGGGGATTTTGATTGAATTTAAATTGATGGATAGATCGTTAAGTAATTATACTTGTTCATATAATCAGTAGCCAATTAATTTATCTTCAAATTTTGCCTGGTAGCTGAATTTCGTATCTGTTCCCGAGATTTCATAATGCCTCAGGGCGGAGTCTATTGGCCACTGATTCACACCTTCTGATTGGTCGATGTTCACTTGACGTCAAACACATAGCTCCGCCCTAACTCGATTCGCGTGCTATATTTATTAAAGAAGTGTGTACACTGAATCAAAAAGCACTTTGGAATCTTGTTATATGCACAATTTAAGGATATTGGTGACATTGTACTGACAAAATGGTCATGGATTTATCAATCAAGAGAGAGGTCAGCTCGCCAAGCTCTAGCGATGATGAAGCAGTTTACAGAAAAATAACAAACTTTTCTATAGCAGAAATTTTGAAGCCAGATTTCGGATGTAAGCGACGAATTACAGCACCGTTTTTATCTCACAGAATATCTATGAAATTACCAACAAGCCCTCCTTATAAAGAGAGAAAAGAAATTCCATCACCAAAAGCTCCTGAAGCAGAATCAAAGAAAAAGTCCACAGAATTGTGGCCAGCTTGGGTATTCTGTACTCGTTATTCAGACAGACCTTCATCCGGTAAGTGTCATTGTGCATTAATTTATTTCTGCTCACTTTTGAGTCATTGTTTAGATATTTGAAATATTATTTAATTTTTTCTTTTGTATTTTTCCATATCAAAGTCTTTGTATGTAATTTAAATGTCAAAAGTCACACCTTTTTTATTGATGAAGTCGTCAAATGTTTTCTTTATAGTAACGCTCCCTTTTCACTGTCTCGCCTTTTTATGCAAGGTAAATTTATTTTCTCAATTGTGATGATTTTAGGTCCGAGATGTCGCAAGCCAAAAAAGAAACAAACGGAAATGGACAAACGACCACGGACTGCGTTTACGAATGATCAATTACAGAGGCTCAAACGTGAATTTGATGAAAACAGATACCTTACCGAAACCAGACGACAAAATTTAGCCACAGAACTTGGACTTCACGAATCTCAAGTGAAAATTTGGTTCCAAAATAAGCGCGCGAAATTGAAGAAATCTACAGGAACCACAAATCCCTTGGCATTAAAATTAATGTCGGAAGGACTTTACAATCACAATACGGTAGTTGTAGACGATAGCGACAGTATGGACATGTGAATACGAAACTAAACTTTATTGTTTTAATACGAAACTAATATTATTGTTCCTCAAAAAGTCGGACTACAGAGATTTTGTGTAACCGGCGAACAATATTGTGGTCAATTTCCGTCCAATTGTCCGAGACAGTATTATTATGTTATGAAGAACAATCGTTTCTTATAACATAATTATGTGTTTGTTATGAATGATTCGCTTAAGACTATGTTTATGTTGTAGCGTTTGTGTTATGTTATGATAATTTATTAACATGACTTGTAAACTTATCTGAAAATTGCCCCAAAAGAATATACTTATGACGGGTGTCCCATAGGAGACTATGTTTGCATATCCCTTATTCAAGGGATACTGTACCGTTGTCTTGTATCCATACTGATAAGTATTTGTTGGCTTGCATCTTTTCGTAGATATCTTAAGAGTAAATTACATTTCATTATTCTCAAATTTGAAAATTTTATAGCTTTTTAAATTTTTTTTCGATTTTTGTTGTTTAGAAATACGATTTGAGATTTGGGTTATTTTTCTATCAGTATCTAACGTATTCCCCATGTATTACGGTGCTATGTAACATACAAATTATGTTGTCTTCTGTTTTTGTGATGATGTAACAGTAGAAGTTTGTTATGTGTTGTAAGAAATATGTTACATAAATCATGTCTAACATTTTTACATAAACAAAAATCTGATCACTTATTTACAACCCAAACCATTGGAATCTCTGATGAGCACGTTTCTTTGTAAGTTCTCTACATCAATTCTGTCTGTTCATGAAATTCGTTAGGTTTCCGAAAAGATAAATTTGCATTTTAATATTTTCAGGATTGAAATTCTCAAAAGTAAAAAATAATCTCAGTACTGCACTGTTTAGTAACTGTTTCATCATTAGGCCTACATTGAAAGCAAATATCTGTTTTCAAATAACAGTTTATTTAAGTATACCTGAAATATTTACATTAAGAGCTACTAGTAGATTTTATAACAATTGATTTAATTAGCTAGGAAGTTAGATTATGTTAAATCATCATTTCATGTTTTCTATCATTATTTTTATTATTTTTTTGTTAAACTGTGATAAACATTAAATCATTATTAAATATGTATATAAAGTTGAAGTTTTTGTATCTTCTTTTTCAACTGAGCCCTTGCAAATTGTTTGCAAATCACATTTTAATGTCAAAATCAAACCCAATAACAGAGTTGATTGAAATTCTGTAAAGTCTGATAATTTCTGTACAAATTCTGCACATATCAAAGTAGCAGCTTAGGTTTATTTCACTCATTGCATTTACTATATAGGTGTTGCATATATTCATTGACAGATATTAGTCTATAACACAAGTGAACATTTTGAAAATCGTTCATTCCATAATTTCAACTTGACGTTCTGATGCTCGTCTAAATATCCATTATTTGTGCATCACCAAATGTTTTGGTTTTATTTGATATTTTATATTGCTCTTGGACTGGTTAATACCAGCGAGTTTAATGCGTATGTATTAAGGATAACGTTGTAAGATAAAAATCGAAATGAGTTAATAAACAGTTAGTAAGGAGATCTGGAGATGATTATAAATCTCTTTGAATGGGTAGCTTTGTGTTGTTATCTTTTGGACTTCCGTACAACAATCTTGGTTTGTCAAATTCGTAATTTCCAGATATGCAAAAAGAGATGTGAGTTTCAAATATAGTCGTAACAATTTTTGGTAATGTCAGAAATAGTATGTGCATATTGTTCTTCCAATCCTATTTGTTTTTTTTTACCTCTTGCCCTAATTTAAAGAAAATGACGATATTAATGTAATGAGGGGCAACTGTATGTTATAATACTATAGTTTGTAATGTATATAACATTTCTGTTTGTGATAAGATGAGAACGAGACAATAATGGGTTAAATCTATTATTTTATATGCACATTATAAAAGTCAACAACACTCAACGCATTTTTAAATCCAATTTGAAACATTTTTACGAGAGACTACATTATCATTTGATAGTTATGCTTAGATTAAACTGCAACGTACACCCGAAACAAAAACCGACTCTAGGGCAGTTCCTCACCCCATAAATAACATGTAATCCCTACCCCACACAGACAAACTGGTGTGAAGGAGACAATACGAGGGGTAACAAGAGTAAAATATGAGTGTATGTTTATAGTTGACAATGTTTATTACTGTAAACTTTCACATAAATATTATGTTTAGAGTTATATTCTAGCCTATTCTCCGAGCTCATGTTGTATTGTTTACTTGTATTGCTTTTGAAAATGTATTGATATATGGCACAATAAACTTTATTTTTGTATAAACAGTTCTTTGGGTGATGTTATCCAACTAGAAAATCAACAGTTTTGATACAATGTAATCTTTACCAGCCACTGATCATATGCAAACAATTCTAACCCTGTTCCAGTTCCGACAGTTGTTTGATATCTATGTACTCTTTCAACTAGGTAAAAATCTAAAAGAATAGTATCTAAGAATATGGTATCCAAAATTTTGTCTAAGTGAAGTGACAGGTCTGAAATTTACAAATTCACATAAATCTTTAGAACAACTCTCCCCTTCCCACCCCCACTAAAACGAAACCACAAAACGACGGCCATTTCCTCCACAACCTTCAACCTGTGACTCTCAGGGCAACTAATTTCAAGCACCATCAGCTTGCTATTTTGACACGATATTTCGAATGAGTTTATGGTATATGGTTGACAGTTTAATTTTGAAATGAAGATCAAAAGAAATTAAGAGAGAGTAAATTGATTGACTATCATTGAAGTATATATTTATCAATTGAAATATATATATTATGAAAGGTTGAACACGATATCAAATTATCAATTACAGATTTTGACTTGACAAATATCTGGAGGTAAAATAATTTCTGAGGTCGTGATGTTTCTTGATTAATTTATATCAATTAATTAGCTCTATAGACGTGGATTTGAAACTGTAGTACCAAACCGTGTCAAACTAGGTCCAACCATCCATACATAACATAGCCCACGTGAAATTGAAAGAGCCTATAACCTACACAACCTATATGGGAACCTATCATTCTTATGTGATCCATTCGTTCTTGACATAACCTTGGTGATGTGATCCTATCATGCTTAGCACAACCTAGGTGATGTGATCCTATCATGCTTTGCACAACATAGGTGATGTGACCCTATCATGCTTTGCACAACCTAGGTGATGTGATCCAATTATGCATAAGATAACATTGGTGATGTGATCCAATCATGCTTTGCAAACTTAGGTGATGTGATCTTAAAGCGCTTAGTATAACCTTTGTAATGTGGTCCTAATATCGTGCCAGGTATAGCCTTGGTGATGTGATCCAATAGTTTTGGCATAACCTTGGTGATGTGATCCAATTATGCTTAGCACAACCTAGGTGATGTGATCCAATTATGCTTGGCACAACCTGGTTAATATGATCCTATTATGCTTTGTATAACCTTGGAGATGTGATCCAATTTTGCTTGGCACAACCTTGCTGATGTGATCCTGCTTGTGATGTGCTTAGTTTTGCTAATTATTATATCAGATAACAATCATGGATAGCATATCAGGAATAGCTGCATGAGTATTTGAACTGTATGAGTAACGAGTGAATTCCAAAAACCAATACATTTCTATGTAAAATAACATTGAAACACTTCTAAATAGCTAAAACGTTATAATATCCGTATCCTCAAATTTGCTTAGTAATGGCTATTTTTATCTGTAATTTAATGTATTTGACAGCTATATCATAAATAATGTTAACTTTTCGTTTCCTGAACAAGGATAAATTGGATTTTACAGGTTTCTTTTTTAAGCTGTTCTATTTCCTTATTATTGTATTGTTCTTTACTGAGCATAGTGAAATCATCTAGACGTCTCAAGGAGTGGGAGCTTCAAGGTTATATTTTCTCGTGTAAACTTTTAATGTAAATAAGTCAACTGCACCATTAATGATATGTTCCAAAATGCTTGAATATAGATGACGATCTCTTTTTGGTGCAAACAATATTAGGCCGGTAGCTACAGGTGCAATGCCCCCCTCCTCCGGTCGACCAATATCATCACATCACACCATTGCCTCACCGGATATATTACTTGCCTCTCCCAGCTTGGTGTACGTTTCCCGATATCTCGCACGTTGTACGGTACAGGATTATCGACGATAATGCATGAAAATGCAAGAAAAGGACGGGATATAGTAAGTCATCAGGCAGATATGGACATACATGTTCCGATCACGTTTGGATGCATTCCTTGCTGGACTCCGGACAACGCAGGTCAAAGTGTGAACGACTGTTCCGTCTCCATAGATTTTCACACGAAAATTCTTGACATTTATATACCTTAGTAGGCTATATTTCTAACATAATTAAAATGTTGATGATTTTGTTGATCAGAAAAGATTCTAGGTGACAGACGGTCTAACGACAAACGAACTGACTTTAACTAGAGATCTGACATTTATATAACATATAAGTATAAGTTATAAACCTGTAATCTTTATATATATACTTTACATCAATTGATTCGATAACAATACAAACAGACCGATTAGATTCCAGCTAACACTAATCGTTGCTTTGTGTCGTGGGCCAGTATGTTTGATATGAAGAATTGTATCCTCATATCACCCTAAAATAATCGATTATTGTATCGTCGGTCAGGGATTGTTTGTTGACTTTTAAAGAAAGGTTGTAGTATATCCATAATAGTGTTCTTATTTATTTAAAGACTCTTTTTGCTCAATAGCTAACAATAAATCCAGATTCAAAGCTTGTGATAATGATGTAGCAATGTTAAAATTGGTGAATGATATAGATATTGTGTTATTTATGTGATATTTTCAGAATGTTCTTGGGGAATTCAAGGAATCCAAATAATTGTTGTAGTTTTGACCTCGATACAAGAATAAAAATTTGTTTATAAGATATATGAATGATGATTAATAACAGTATGATTAATATCTTTATATTATCTTCATACAGTATCCTTCATAAACCTGTCACAAACTGTTCTATTAACACTATCTACAGTCGCGATCTTTATTAATATACAAAGAGATTAGTAGTGATAATCTATCTTTAATCCCTTGTGGATTAATTATAGAGTGACGAACAGTGGCTTAATCCAATAATATAGTGTAAAATATAGAAAGACACATCATTATGTATAATATATATGTCATCTAAAACTGTGAGATTGTTTAACGGTATACGACGGACTTTGACGTAGTGTGTAAATTGGTCCTACACCGCCACGCACCGCCGATTAATTGCCCAAACACCGCCTAGTACCACTAGCGTAAAATAAAACGTTTTCTGGCAATGTCCCCCAAATAACACATGAATCATATTGAATATAATTATGATAATAAGGATATAATATTAATGATGAATATAAAATCAAATGAATTATTAGTCTTTGATCTATGTTAGCGTATGATTCAATGCTTATCCCATTTTTTTTTTGCACTCGAAACTCGAAACCGTGCGCAATAGAAGGAACAAGAAATGCATTGGTTAGAGTGTATAAAAACAAAGCCAAGCCTTTATAGGTTATATAAGTAATATTTTTGTTATTAATCAATCACAAAGACTCGTGTTAAGCAGGTGTATCAAGTTCTCGAGTCTGTGACGAAATGACTACTGTTCGAAATTATTACGTAGGATGAGGAGGGCACGCCTGAAAATGAATGACGGCGAAAACTGTATATGAGATTCCTGAATATCGTAACTCAATAATGGATACCTCCGAAATCTCCTGAAAGCTCTTCTGACAGTTGGGCTCCGTTTGGAAGATGTTAAGTTATGTTATGTCCCCAATATCAAACATACCTTCAAAATAGTAAATCTGGCATCACAACAAACAAGCGATAAATTGCACATGATTTTGATGAGATCAAGAAATACTTCTTCTTTCAACAAATTTTATGACGTATGAAAATTGCCATCATATTTAATGCTTTCTGAACGTTCTTGGTGGCTGACAAATTAGCTATTGAGTAACGTTTGTCAGAAGTAGTACAAATATTCGGTAAAGACATTATTTGGCTAGCAAACGTGTGTTACAAATTCCAAACTTTTGTTAACACAATCGTGTCAGTATTTTTGTTTTCAAGAAAATGACGTGCATTATTTTAACTTTGTCTACCAAATATCTTTATCAAGATTAAGAAATCAATGGCGCGTTACATCTTTATTCACAAAACATATGAATCATATTTCGTTTCCTTCCCGAAACTCCGATTAACATTTTTAGAAAACCTTTCATCTTTGCTCGAAAACGACAATCATCTTTTCGTACCCTGGTGATTATTTTGTTAAAATAGAAACAATGTGATGCTCGTTCATGTACGCGTGTTTATGTTTGTTGTTTTATGATATTTTGGTGGTGGAACTACTTGGATATAAATTATTGAAAAATAATAATCCATTGTTATGACTTGTAGCTAGCTAGGCTATACAGCTGTAATTTAGATGTCTTCAACAACATCCATCTCTTTCACAGATTCATCCTACACGTGAATGACAAAATAATTCGAAAAAAAAACTCGAGCTGAATATCTTTACATATTTTCTTGTTATTGTTTACATTACAATTGATTAATGAGGCGAAGTGTTGGCAAATTACGTTGAGTAAGAATTTTTATTGTGATGATACTTTAAGTACAGTGTCAGGCCAAGTAAATTGTAAAATTTGCTTCCATCTCCGTCTGCCGTAGAATGCGATTTCCGATACTTCACGAGAATTGATTAAAAAGGCCCCTTTGATTTGGTGTAAAATCCTGGGTAGACCTCCGATATAATGAGTATTCATTATTTTTTTTACTGCAATTGCAATTGTTTTGACCAGCTTGCAGCAAAGATATTAATTCACACGTGAATCCCACTCAAAACATAAACGGGGGCAGGATATGGTCAGTAATAGCCCTAATTATATTGTGTTAATACCTATATCATCTAGGAATAAAGTGGATTGCTAGGGTTTTTGTTTTGAATCGCACCGGATGTGCATAAATAGCTTTGCTGGACTGAAATAACCATTGGTAATTGCACAGAGTTATTTTCGCTTCCTGTTGTCCATCAATCAGGTTTTACAATATTTTATTTCCTGTTTCTGCCTCCTACGAAAATATAAATGAACACCAACACGTGCAAAGAGAACGAATATATTATATATCATCATTATATTTATATTAAGGCTGAATTGATTTTGAACCAGGATAAGAAGCATATACCATGGTTCTAAAATTAGAGTTTTATCAAAGAGCTTTAGAGAAGGAAATCGGTCCATAGTTTACCATTGGTCATTTGTCAGAATTTTTTCAATAGTTTTTCTCACTTGCTTTGATTTCCCAGGGAAGACTTGTAACTTTATGTATAATCGTAGCAAAATAAGTTTACTTTTCTTTAAGCTAATCCAGAAAGGTGTTAATACCAGAGTGATCTTTCTATGTCAACTTCTGTTTACCAGATCTGTTAAAATTCAAAATATCGATAATCATCACCATCGTATTCTGGATGCAAATTGAAGCATATTGTAAACAAATCAAGATCATCAGAATTTAGTTGCGAGGCGAGGGACAAGTCAGTGGGAAATTTTTGAGAAAATAAGACGAACGGACATTTTGACTAATATATCAATTGGTAGGACTCTACCTCGTCACTCAGTCTTCACAAATTATCTTCTATTGTATAGATACTCGTTCTCAAATGTACAGTATGTCATTTGTTTGTGAAATATATATGATGATTAGACTCAATAATCGGGGGGTTGATGGCAATCGACTCGACCCCAGTGATGGATTGATGTGTCACGGTATTGTATGGGCACCTGATCTAATGACCCTCGTATTCTTCTAACAGGGTGTCAGCTACTTGTAAAACTAAATTATTCATTCTAAATAGCCATGAAATGAATCCTCATTCGACGTTCACAAACAATATGGAGCGACATATAAAGAGCAATTTTCTCGATTCTTATGTTGGTCGTAGCCTCCCCTAGATTTGGTAATATTTGTTTTGGGGTTGAATTAAGACGCTCATTGATTGAACACTTCAATTGTTATGTTTGTTTAAAAGAAGAGTTACGTTGAAGGAAATTATACAGGTTTAAAACTAAAAGTCTATTATTATTTTGACAAGACATTTAAATCTAGAGGAAATGACGTATAATTTACTGCGGGATTGATTGAAATAAATAGATCTTCCGGGTAACATAGGGTCACGTCAGATGTTCAAAAATGGATTTAATTGAGCTCGATTCATTGTTCCGATCTCACTAAATATAGAGATATACTGTTTTGGGGAGGAGTTCTTCTGTTCCTTGAAGTTCGATTATTCAACAATTGATGTCTGTGTCATTTGGTCTTCACTTTGAACAAAAGAGTACAAATCTAGCCATGAAGGACTATTCTGAGTTTTACTATATAATTTTGGTGATACATCACTCAAACAAGGCCAGATGAAGGTGTCGAAACGTCAGATATTCCTAATGACTATTGAATAGTTACTACTATGTTTTCGAAATTTAATATTAACATAATGCTTTCTCAAAATTATTAACTTAAAGGTTATAGTAATACATGTCTCATCATTTTGGGTCAAAACTGACGTAACATTTACTCATCTATAACAATAGGTAAATGTCTGTGACAACAGGTTGACTGGTTGGTAGATGACAAGTTTCCAAAAGCTTTCAACAGAAACTTATATCGTACACTAGGTAGTTGGATCTGGATCAATTGGATAGGTCTTGTACTGATAGAAGGCGCCTTTCTTTCTAACACTGAAAACAAAAAATTCTATTTTTGATTAAGATTGAAATCAGACGACTTTGGTCCACGACCTGCCTTTATACAATTTCCGTCTTTCAATTCGGATACAAGTAAATAATTTTTCATCCTTTCCGTATCTAGATTTTGATTGCTCCAGTTTCTGCTTGTGGATAAGATTTTAATATCACAAACTTGGACGGTATCATGAATTTGGCGATTTCAACAGATCAACCGATCAAATATATACCACAATATACCATACTAATTATCAGATCAGTGGAATAAAGATTGAAAGAAAATAACCAAGCACTATTTTGATATGGCTGAGTCGACACCAATCCTTTAATATACTAATATACTCTATATAATGATGTCGACAGCTTGGTAAGTTCATTAGAAACTAATATCAGATCGGCTATAAAAATAACACCTTTCAATCTATGTCGACGTTGGTGTAGTAAGGTGAACAAAATGGTAATTGGAACGTCATTTAAGCCGCCATGTTTGTTTCTGAATCTCTGATAACTGATGTTTGCTTTTCTTCTAACAAACTAATTTCATATACAGTTTTATAGTGCTCTAGAACTCTGATTATTTTCATATGTTTTTCTCTTTAGAAATGCAACAACGCGGAACATGTTCAAATGTACAAAGAAATAAAAGACAATCGGCTAATCTTTAGTGAAAATCCTGTCCTCAAATTAGCTTGATTTTTATCAGTTTTTGTCGTTTACGTTATATCTAATAAGAGAGATGTAAAGAAACGGAACGAACAATAAAAAATAACGACTTTCACAGCAAAAAGTATTATAGCACAAAACTCGGCCGATTTCTTATTCGTATAATTTGATGGTGTATATTTTGCTTTGATTTTGCGGCATGTAATTATATATACGCATGTTTATTTCCATGGTTTCGCTTTAATTGTAAAAACTTGTCGTATTTCTGTTCTTTACAAAGAAATGCTTTTTAATGACTATAATGAAAGTCAGCTATTAACTTGTTTGTAGATATAATATAATTCCAGGTTTCTTGTAAAAGAAAGGTATGATCTAATTTGATTTTAATTATTTAATTTTTAAATTTAATTATTCAGATTTTCATGACGACAAACACGCCTGGTATCTACCCAAAAAAGATAATGAAAAGTTACTGATTTAAAATTGAAGCTTTCCTTTAAAAATCGTGTTATTAAACTGGGAATCTGAGAGAAACCGAATTTTCAACGACATCAAGCACTTGGTGGCAACTTGAAAAATCCTATCAATTCAATTACTGGATTTAGTCGACCTGGGCCGACTAAGACTGAAATAGCACAATTGCCATCACAATCAGTTGTTCATGGTCCATTATAGCCTAAATGTCATGTCGTCTGAAACAGGCTTATGCATGAAATGGTTTAAATCTCCAACCATAAATATTCCCATATAAAATTACCCAATGTTTCAGGTTCCCGATAATATATTAAGTGACAAGACGTTCCGTAAATAATAAGTTTTATTGATCTTTAATTGTACGGAGGCAATCTATTCTAACACATTGTAACTTCAATTTGACAGATCGTCGCTATTTCAATCTCGGTTCAATTTCTCCTGCCTGGCACATTATCAGGAATATTCCACAAACAACTACCAGTTAATGTAATTGTTAACCATTTATTAGGTGCCAATTACAGACAGTCATTCCTGTAATTGATGTATGGTTATTAGACTTAATTGAAATACGCGCCAATTGTTTCGCGCTTCTTTCTATTTATTTTTTGACTTCTGCTCTTTAATCATAAAAAGGCGGGAAATATAGCCTAGTAAAATGAATGAGTTGTAAATTTATTCACTAAGTAACACCTCATTTATTTTCACTGACATTAATATTTCCATTTTTATTTTTAATCATGGGTACTTTCAGCTATAGTTGGGCGCATGTGGCTCAGTTGGCTCGAGGTAGGACTAATCATAATAGATACCCGTGATTCAACATCAAAAATCGATTCAATTATTATAATAATTATGAAATATAGTCCCTGGAATTCTTTTTACGTTAGAAGTTAAACGGTTGCATGGAAATATTGCTATAATCTTAAGAGTGTTTTAGTTTTGTTTCCAAAAATATGAGCTAAGATTTGTTTTTTGCAAATTTCTGCAAGTTTTGTAATATATTGCTTATAGTGCTTCCATACCAAGAAAGTCAATACACAAACGTATTCATAATTATGCAATCGTAAATGCTGAAAACTCGTCTCGGAATTCTCCACGCTATGTAATTTGAAGGTGGGCAGTAGAGTATCATTTTATTTAACCATCTGTTTCCTTTAACATGCCTTCATTTCAAAATGGCTGTATCAATTCAAATTATACTAATTTCTCGCCTCAGGCATTAGAGAGTGGCAAAGTTTGACAACTCTGCCACTTAATCGATGTAATCTTCATTGAAATTTAATCAAATTTTTCACGGGCTTGTAATCAGCTGGTTGGAAGAGGTGTGTGGTGTATTTAAGAGGGTGGGGACGTGTTGATGCACGCTATTTAATTAAATGATTGGCTCATCATTGCATTGAGAGTTGAGATTGTTTCCTATCTGTATTAGACATGTATTATCAGTCAGATTGAGTCAGTCCATAGTGTGAAGTCACCATTAGTACCTGGTACAAACTGTCTGTTATGACACTTGCTACACAAAACAGACTTTACAGGACTAGTCAAATCACCATATCAACTGTTTAATTTATTCTATAGTGAAAATGATAATAACTTCAATAGATAACCATCAATTAATATCCACAGTTTAACTCAATTGTTCAAGATGTTTCTATTTGAATTTATTGAAATGCATCTTTTAAAAATCTATGACTTCTTTTTATCTGGGTACATGGTATAAGCTGTAAACCATTGGTATCTTTGATATAAAGACAAATGAATGATAATATTGGCAATCGACGAATATCATTCAGAATCACAACATTAGTTGGGACAGATATCCTTTTTTCTCGAGAAGCCCAGTTATAGTGCTTATCAATCAATGATTCAAAGCTTTAAAAATTTGACAAGATGGAAAAAATATTCCATGTTATTTCCAAAAAACAATTTTAAAAAGCTGTTCAAAATAGAATAATTTACTCCAAGAAGCCAACAAGTTCCTTGAAGTATGAGTTAATATTTTTAAAGCCAAATTCAAAGAAAACGTTGTTCATAATTCAAAGTTTATAAATTCTCCAAATCGAAATATTTGAATAACAATAAATAAATATTTCACAATATTCATCAAATAAAATATTTAATAATGATAAATATTCAACAAAAAAATAAATAAAAAAGAATGAAGAAAAAACAACGTACCATAAAATATTTGTGTTAATATTTCAAGCCAGGTTTCAATTTTAACATTTTTCTGAAAATTTTATGTAAATTGTAAGAAATGCAATGATTTATTTTTCTAAACATTTAGAAAATTGAAGTAATTAATCTTGATCTAATTAAGAAAAGTTTATAATTAATATCAAGTCATTATCACGAGGTTTATTGCATGTTTTAGTTTTCTGTTTCTAAGATTCGAGAGAAGATTAAACAAATTATATTGGAATAGAACATCATAAAAAACAACAAATACTAGAATATGAATATAAAAAAAGAAAAATTTAGATGTAAAAATCAGAAATTAGAAAGAAAAAGAATGAAAAGTTAAAAAGAGTGGAAAAATATAAATTTAAAATCACAGACAACATCAATGTGTAATCAGAAAGTATAAATTTCAAACTAAAAAATATAATTTTATCATCAATAACGTACAGGTTTCAAAATAAAATATTTTTATTACCCAAAAATACGATAAAATATGGATTGATTATTACAATTTTGAAAATGTGTATTTTGAGTACTAGTAAATTTGTTTGAAAATATCTTGGAATATATATTAGTACAGGATTGCTATAGGTTTTAATTTAAAAACTATATTTATTACAAAGATATTTCTTGTATTTATTGAAAAAGATCAGGAAATAAAGTGCATACTGAGTACATGAATTGGAAGTTAAAATTGAGAAAATTCCAACAATATTAGCCTATATAACATACAAAACAATTCCCTCAACGCGTTGACGCTATTGACGTCCAATCAATACCAAATAAGAGAATACAATCGCTTCCACTGTTCCAGGCAAAACTACGGAAGCGGCTTTATTTTTATCTGCGATTCAGTGCTGCTATTACAAGATATGTCAAACAAGTGTCATTTATGACAATAATTACTTCGCCATACACATGTAAACTCATTAAATTTCAAATGTTCACTCGTTTACTTTTACATTTCAGCATCATTAACTTTCTATGCAGTTTAAAAATAGAGAGTGAAATTTGAGTGTAAATGTTATTTCACTGCAGATTGATTTGTTCTAATGGTTCCTGGAATTAAGTTTTCAGTCGTAGGCCTACATTCAATGAAATTCGACGTCGCAAATTCAACCTCTTCAAATGGAATTGAGACCGACGTCGCAAATTGTACCTTTCGATATAGGAGTTTGATGTCGCAAATTCTACCTGTTGTATATCTAAATTGTATCTTTTGATAAGAAATTAAATGAAAATGAACGTAACATATTGCTACTCGTTAAAATGAAATATAATGAAGGTTGATGTTGCATATTGTACCTGAAATCAAATGAAAAAAAAGGAATGAAATAGAGTTCGATGTTGCATATTATTTGTTAAATGAAATGAAATTTGATGTGACAAATTGTATATAAGGAATAATTGTACCTAAATGGAATTATGGAGTTATTGCTGATGTTGAAACTTTGAGTTGTTGATGCAAAATATTGTTTTTTCATACAGTGACGAAATTAAACCTTGCTGTATGTCTGTATTTAGAAAATTTCTACTTTTTGATGTGTGGGTATCGGGAATTTAAATAACTTAATTTCATATTTCTTTTTTGTGCATTTAAAAAGCTCAAAGCAGAATTCCTTTACAATAATTCCCGCCGATTCTGAAGTCGCCTGATATTCTCTTGTGAAAATTTCTATAAAAATATTTATACTGTTGACAAATGTCATAATTTTAAAATATTAGATTATATTTATTGTTTTAAGAAAGCTCGAGTCTCGTTATTTAAAATATGATATGTAAATTTAGATATTATTTTTTGAAAATGTACATGTCTCTCAAAAATGTCAGGCAAATCTGATAAACTCGTTATTTGGACTATAATAGACACGTTTATATACGAAAAATTGAAAAATATGGAAAAATGTTTTCCCAAAGTAATCAATCTCTGTCTTCATTCATCCTTCAAAATTTCTTAATTTGTCAATCACTCTGTATTTATCTAGTAAATGTTATTCTTTCCATGCTCAGGAGAAAAGATATAGCGGGTTTCTGGAATATTAATTAAAGCATTCACCATAACGCTGGTAAATTAAAAGCAAGCAAACATACTGTAAAAAAAAATGTTTGTATGGAGATTTTACCAAAATTAATTTCATAATATTTGATGTTCATTTTTGAATAAGAATTTATAAATGACTGGAATTAATTTTACATTTCCCTATGTAACCAATATTGAGACCTGAGAATGGTTGAAATAGATAGAAGTTTCGTAGATACTGTCTCTATATCCTCAAGAGAAAAATCTAATAATCTCACGAACTAAACATGTCTAAAACTACTAACACATTTAATTGTAAATGATATTGTCATTAAATAAAATGTTTCACATAATATAAGAATAAAATTGAATTAGATTTCTCAGTGAGTTCATTTTAAGCAGTGTTGATGTAAATATTTATAGAAATACATTCGCAATAATGAACCTAACTCTTACAATCTGTTCACATCTTTTACAATGTCGGTGACGTAATACTGGTAGTGGACGTCAATAAAACGTTTATTTTCAAACATCAATTTGCATTATATCCCGAGCCTCGACATACGACCCTACAATTATCTGAATAAATATTTAAATTGACACGTAGTTGAAGAGATCTCCCACTTTAAACAACTGTCTTATCACCTTACTCTATACAAACTCCTAATGTCTGTTTGTCCCCAATCACTTCCGCTTCAAAGATGGCCGCTGTTCTTGCGTAATGGCGTCATCAAGACAGCAATAGAAGGCGTTTCTGCTTTACAAATAAAATTAAATTCACCCTAATGTTTTCTTTACAAATCTGTGGAGTCAATTGAATTTGATGTCCCCTGGGTGGGGAAACAGACCTTGGTGAGACCATCAACGATCGTGCCCGAGGGTGGAAGTAGCGTCTTCGGAGACATTGCCAGACAAATGAAACTATTAATGTTTGTATGGTGGTCAGGATCTGTTCAATTACAATCTGAATGGTGATGTGATAGTTTTATTTTACCAATGATATAATCGTTAAATACTATCCATATCAAGTTGCTATTTAAAATTGATTTATATGTAAACACTAGTAATAATTACTTGTGATAAATATACTTGCTAAACCACTGACAGTTTATTTTCTCTCACCTATGACCTCGAATTCTTTATTTCACAGTTTGCTTGTTGGGAAACCATGTTTCATATTTTGTGGTTCGAACAGTACTCTACTTTAAGCACCCTTTCATTAACAATTTTCATGTACAACTAATTTCAGTACTCTTTCCATCATTTTCTAATATTTCGTAGACCGATCGTGTAATAGGTGGAATTATTATATTCTTATACTATCAAGGCCCACATATTAGTATTCAACTCGGTTTCGTGTTTTCGTATTGGAAAAATGTCCAAGCGGTCCGAAACGAACACGAACAGGTATTTAAAGCAGTTGACCAAAACTACTTAACTCTTATCTCTTTCATACTTTTTGCAAAAAAAAATCTGAGGCCTTCGCAGTTTGGGACGCCACATGGCACACAATACTGAAATTAAAGTTAAAAACAATCATATTCTACTTGAATAGCAACTAATTTCCTCGAGAATCCTGTCTATCTTATGATCATAAGTTTTCCCTGATTTCCGAATTATAGGGTTAGAAAAGAAAACTGTTTTTGGATATTTTCCTTCGTCTGATTTTACCAGTGCTATCAAATATTCCCAACAATGAAACAGTAAGTGACGTATCAAGACTGATAAATTAACCGTAAACGTCCTATCATTGTTTTATCATTAACCATTTAATACAATCTCGGCTTGTATCATGTAGAAATCAGGCCGGTGTAGTTTATGGTGGAACGAAAATGTGCCTAATCACTTGATAACGTTAATTAATCTTTATCATGTCAAATTGGTATGGGAATCCAAGAGATTCTGCTAGTGCCAACTCATGACCCTCATAATCTACTCCACCTTGCTTAGTTAATTAGTACAGATTAGTCAGTCACCTCTGTCCAATATTGGCACCTCCTGATATTGGTGATTCCACTATATAAGTGGCACTGACTAATTATGCCAATATTGGTTATCAGGAACTGTCTTTATCTTGACATTGTTGATTGGAAAAACTTGACCAATTGTTGCTTATTCTAAACTCTTTAAGTATGCTGAGAAGGACGTACAAAATGATGACAACTTCTGCTATCTCCAAGTTAAACTGGGCAATTAAGCCAGGGGAGTTGGGATGGGGCTGCACAAAACCTTCAAGGCGAGGCGTCAGTGAGCTAGCGTCTAACAATACTACGACCAAAACCATACCAAGAACAACCCACCTTTCTCAACAGTGTTACGGTTCTTCTTGAAGATACTTGCTTATCGAGCTTGGATATAGTAACTGCAGAAAAAAGACGCACATTTAATTAAAACTAACACATTTTTGAAGACATACCGGAAATATGATTGATAAACAAACAAATTAACATATTGAAAACACGGTATAATTTTCTCTACCCTATACATTACACTTGATAGTACTTCTAAAACAAACTAATATACATCATGTCAAGTATATCACTGTAACTAATGTATACAGCAGAAATTATAAACCCATTGGGGATATCAACGTATTTGTGGAAAATTAATTTGTAATGCATTAAGAGTAATATTCCCGCCGTTAACATGATATTTGAAGCAATATTCCCGCCGTTAACATGTTACAGTTGAATGGCAAGGAAAATATTTCTTCTGAGTTTTTCATGTTAATAGTTGGTAAGTCGTGATCCATGAAATGTTCGAGTCTAAATTCTCATTAAGATCGTTCTGAGATTTTATCAAGTGGTAAAAGTGTCATGTTGCCAGATTTTGGTTAACAACTTCTCATGTAGCTTCTAGGTGGACATTGGTCACTACTGGTCAGTTAGCATCTTCACTGTCTCAAGGTATGAAGGTGCTGATATGTGCCTGCGTTCTGTCATTCAGATAGGACGATAAACAGAGTGTTGCCTGTTAAAAATCGAGAAAGGGTATAATCTATTCTTTGTTGGTAAAATTTCCCCCATTGATCACTACTTGGCATCGCCCTTAAGTGGCACATAAAGGTGAATGAACAGTAGCAACATTCTTATTAAGGTTCAGCCTACAGTTTAAAATGAATTTGTGTATCAATACGTAAGTCTCTTCGGGAATAAAACCCTTTCTTTATAGTTTTAGTTTACGTAAGATTCAATATGTGAACAGTTTTCCATGACCGTAAAGACGTACTATCCCTGACGCTGCGAAGATGATTAGACGAAGCTATCTAATAAAACCACGGAATGTTGACCGTTAAATGATGCAGCATTCTTCTACTAATCACTATGAGATTTTATCATCCGCACCATCAAACAAGCATGTCAAATATATAGCGGGAAGTGATATCAGGTGTCGCAGAACAAAGCGGATGTTTAGAGAAGATCAAGCTAATATTTTCTCACATCAAGAAGTAATTAATATTTAAGGCATATCATTACACCGGGGCTGATAACGATGTGCAACATAAAAGCTACATATTACCTTGTATATTGATATATATGATGCATGTTTTCAACACATGGTGTATAGATTACTTTGTTGAGAATTTTGATTGATAATGTTCCAAGTTATTATATTAACTGCTAAATTTACAAAATATAACTACAATCCAAGTGTTTTATATGTGATAAATGACTTGGCCGGGCAGCATGTAATCTTTGTTTTTCTTATTTATACGTCTATTTTATGTCAATGGCAAGTGTTGCACCAGGCAAGGTATGCTTACTCTTTTAGACATCTGATACCATTATAAAATACTTCCTCATTTATGATTGATACAATTCCTCCTAAGAAAAGTTCGTTAGTTGCTACCTATGTATTATATTGTTTTTGATTCCGGGTTCCGTTTTGTCGTTCGGGTGTTTAGTTTTGTGTTATTTTAGTCTCCTTACCAAATTAGTTCTTTACAAAAGAACTTTATCCAAATTGCTTTTAACTTCCAAGGAAATGCGAAACTTATAAAGATTGTGTTGTTTTATTGGACAAAAGATATCAGATAAAGAACTGGTTGATCAGATTGTCCTGAATTATCCGGAATACATTATACATTGTCATCAAGACACGTTTACCGCTACGTTCAAAAGAATGAAAAGTTTTTGTCGATACATGGAAATGAGAAATACAGGTGGGGAAGATTCGAAATATATCATTTCTAAAGCATGTACAATTTGTCCAAAAAAAAATAATGGACATTGTTTTAAAAGCAGTTGTTTTCCATCTCGACAGTCAGTGACGGATTAGTCTGGGGCACAAAGAATACATTTCTCATAGTCTGGACATACAGAAACCTACCAAGAGGAAATATCCTTAAAGAGGCATTATGCAAAATTTTCATTGAAAAAAATATTGTAAATTATACCTGAAAATATTTCTAAAATATTCTTTTTTTCTTCTACCTGTATTTGTTTTAATTATGTTAATTAAAATATGATTGGACTAATTGTTGAAAAAACAGTATAGTTTTAGAGTTTGACGTTATAGAGCAACGAAACTTTTAGTTGAAACCTTCAGAAGAGGACAACTATTTATCTACAATTTGGCGTTATTTCGCTTACATCCGTATAACAGTTCTCAAACACCGATCTAAAACATAGCGACTGTAAAAGGTTTACTTTTGTATAGTTTTGGCGTCCGAAAAATCATTTTTCCAGTTAAAATTTTCAGATCATCTAAGGGGCACACATTCCCAGATTTTCAGCATCTAATATTTCAACCAACAAAAACATTAGACTGTCCCTTTAAAATAAAACATCCGAATAAATGTAAAATATGGACTAAGCAATTCATTTATTTCATTGTGGGAACTTTTTATACATGTTCTATAACGGTGGCCATTAATTACAAAACAGACATGGAATTGTTCACATGGATCGTGATTTTTCGTGAGCATAAAGACTTTTTGACAAATATTTTGGGATGTAGTCATCAAAATATCCAAAAGAAATAATTAGCTAGTGTAGAAGAAACACGATATGAAAGAAAGAGTCGTATTGTATGTAATGTTAAATATATTTGTCACTAGTTTTATGTCAATGTCAGATTACTAGGGTATTGTTTAAAAGAGACACGCTGGTTGAAAATAAAGATGTTTTATTCTAGAGTTTCTATTGTGTTATAAAAATATAGTGTTTTATACCCATATCTTAGTCCAATAAGTCACTCAAAAAGTTAAAATTGTCTCTATTTGAGTTGTACAATGGTTCAACGTTGGTGTTCGTCTAGGTATTCGCCAAGGTTACCTCTTATCGCCTTCATTATTAACACATTGCATAAATGATATCGACTACTGAAATAAACGTTGTGTACTTAACATTGATTACATATTTAATGATATTCTGCATTTCAATGGTGTTTTTAAAGTTTTTGTTTGTTCAAAAATTAAGTCCGGAACAAGAAAAATACAAGGGTTAAGAAAATTAGGAAATAATTTCGGTACTTGAATCAAAAATTGTATTGACGAACGTTCAGTACTAGATTTCTATTTCCCTAAGTGATCTATTGCTCTAAAAAGATATATTCATTTTCATAAATTAACTGTTTCATCTTTCAGACATGGAACTGAATCATAAAAACACTATAAATGCCACAATATGTAGCATTCTTTGGACTTCCAGTATCATGTTTCATTGCTTATTCATTACAATAAAACTGACTTGTGGGCTAATTTAAAAAGTATTTGACTCATCAGTCATGTCTTGTTGGAAATGCTTAATAGATATATTGAAATGATTCAGATATCAAATAGTATTGTGTTGGGGGTTTTGACTCGTATTTGAACGGATTATTAGTATAATGAAACCGATGATTAAGTAGGCAAACTACTGCGATTACTATCCATAAAATGTGACAAAAGTTAACCGAGTGACGTGGGAGAGACTCGTTAGGCGCCACTCGACGTTTCGAATTTCAGATAGTCAAGATCATCCAGATTTCCGTCTCGATGATGTTATAAAAGGTGGAGAATGACATCGCGAAGATCACGAAATCTAAAAAATTGGAGTAATTTTTGTTATTTCTTGCATTTGTGCGAATTCCAACCATAAAAACTTTATTGCTGGCACAATTTTGTTACCGAGTAAACTTGAAGAGACATCAATTTTGTTGGGAACTTAAGAACTTCAAAGATCAAGGACGTGTAGTGTGAAAAGAGGGGAAATTTGTCAGGACAGCTGAATTAACCTACGCTTTTTCAAACTGTCTAAGGATCCTTAAAGCGTCTCAGCACAATGGGTGCCAAAATAATCAACGCATATATACATGTACTTGCAAGTGACGTTCCCGTAAGACTAAACGAGTTTACACTAAATCATATGTTAATTCTTAGTAAAACGGTGTCACAACAATCATACATGAAGTAAATCAGACGACAGTCAAATTGATGTAGACTTTAATTTGATTTTAATGTTTTCCTAGCCCCTGTCATTAGTCGCCATTTTCTGGGGGCATATACAAATCAATTGATCTTATAAACGTATTTAGTGGTATTGATGTCGGTATAATTGTCCAGCTAATCTAAGTAAAATTATTGCCATTGTTTCTTTCAAACCTACTCCTCTGCGATGTAGGTAAACATCAATTGAAATGTAGAATATATTTGACGATTTATTGGTTTATTGACACATCGTTAAATAGTTTTCATTGATCAATTTCATACTGGGGATGCAATTTGTATCCAGACAATCTGCTTAAGTGCAGGTCATTATCAATTCGTTAAATTGATTTCATATAAAGGAATAACATGTTTATGTTTTTTTGTGATATTTTTAAATCCCACATTCTGAGTGATTGTCCGAGGGAAAGGGTTTTAAATATCACGAAAACCCGAGGTGTTTTATCTGATTTATAAACCGATGAGGACTTGTTTTTGTGAAGCGGAGAAATAAAAAAAATTAAATAAGGGGCGGAACTCGTGCCTACAAACTTGGTCATTTCACGGCGACCAGTGAGCTAGAATTTCTATTTGGCCACATATTGGAACGTATATGTACGTCTCAAGAACTTAAAATATGCTTAAGACTGTTTACAATGTAGCCCAGTAACAATTAAACCAAGATATAGACATCGAAATCCGGGGGAGATATAACTCCAAATCATAAAGAACCACAACGATATTTTAAAAATATGAACCTTGAACCTTTAAAAAGTCAAGATCTGTTTGGAAACTTTTATTTTACCAAATACAGTAGTCTAATTCCTGGAAACTATTAATTCAAATTAAGATTTCGAGAAAATGGCTCCTGTTGCCTCTACTATACATGTCATTGTAGGTAATTATCGTGTTTAAATAGGTACGTTTCAGTTAGAATTTACAATGTGAATTACATTGCCCGAGGGGCAAGGACTGATTATACTTACCTTTTTATATAAACACTATAATTTGTTCAATCAGACAGATAACAAGCGTGTAATCGGACAGTCTGCTTGACTGGACGAGGATGGCATTTGAAATGTGAACTCAAATCTTTAGGTGTCGTATATTTATCCTATCTTCATTCATTTATTGCACTTTTCTATCGATTTTTTTGGAGTTTTCATTTTTTCTGGAAACTCTGACACGAATCTCTTGGTGCATTATTTGCTTGATTGGTGTGTGACATAAAATCTAGTACGTGGAAATCGGGAGCTTGAAAATTTGTCGAATTGTCTTAAAACTTTTCACTGCATGTCATACAAGAATACAACTTCCCAAAGGTGAAAAAATAGTAAAGCCAAATTAATAAAGCTCACTTTATATTTTAACTCTAGAAATACTGTTTCCAAGCTTGGCAGGAAACCTCTTCTGGAATAGGTATGCCATAATAACATAGAAAGATGAACTACGAAAGGCAGTCGGAAAATACGGGTAGATATTTAATAAACAAGAGGCGTGTCATCTCGAATATTAATTGATATAAATCACCTTTAATTTGCATAATTAATTACTTTATATTAACTAGTACAAGTTCATGAGGCTAATTTGTCAATTTTAATGAGGATATGACACTTGAATTACAAAATCTGAGAGGCAAATAGAAAGAAATATTAAAACAGAATTTAAAAAAATGCGATCTTCAAACAACTGACCTATTTTCAGTCTGCGTCCCTACTGAAGTTGAACTAATTCTCATGTCTACACTTCCAGACGAGCAAATAGGTATATAGATTCAAATTAGACATTTCTGAACATTTTTCGAATTTCTGAATGGCTTGAAATTCTGTTTATCAGCTTCCATTGAACAGGGCTGTAGCCATAGAACTGTAATAGTATATTATAGTTCTATACTGTAGCTCAGTAAAATGCTAACTAGTGACGCATTGACGTCAATTTTACAGGTGGAAATCTGCTTTTAGATGTTCCTATCTCATTTGAAAATTACTGCTGTGATTTCTTTATATGACAATACTTTGAGGACGACTGTAGCCCAAACTTTAATTAACTTATGACGTCAAATGCTTGATGAAAGTGTAGGAATGGGTTCTTCTATAGGCACAAAATATAAGTGAATAATCACAACTTTTCCTTCATATATCCATTTGAATAGTGGACTTTTATGGACTTTTCTCAGAGAGTAATTCGAGAGTTCTGAATGTAATTTCATGAATTTCTCAATATTCTAAGAAATTATGAAAAATTACCTTATAAGTTGAGAAACATCATAATAATCAACTTTCTTCCTTATATGGCAATCAATTTATGTCAAAAATTTATGATAATTGAAAAGTGATATAAAAATGAATAATTGACGTTACTAATTAGTAATCTAATTAGCCTAGAGTACTAATTACTGACTTGTCATGTTTAACATCTTATACTTGACACAATATATACATAAATCTTTCCATTTAAAAAAACATCCATAATTCATCTTGGTGGAAAGTAGTAATTATTGCAAAAGGACCAACGTTTGCACGATGCATATCAAGGAATAATAGTTCAGAGAGACAGACAGACAGAGCGTCCAATTTGGTAAATTCTGTCAGTATATCTTGTGTATGAAATGCCGTTTCAAGTCTGACGTTCAGCTTTCCTAAAGGATGAAAAGAAACACCAGAATGACACATCAACAACACAGAACTCTACCTTTTGTGGATTTTCTGTTTTGGTCGGAAACCGGAAGTGATTGTGTCACTTGAATTCCTAAATGCACATACATGCATTAGTAATTACGATCACAGACGCCAGACGTCATTTTCACTTTTTAAGTAATTGGAAAGTTTACTTAGCATTGCATCAGGCGTTCATGATTCAGATTTGTCCAATATGCAGCTCAAAATACCGTACCACAATAAAAATGTATGCAAGAAAACAATTAACAGTCTAGTCGCGATTGGTAAATGTATTCAAATCAGAAAAAAAGGAAGTTGAACAAAAATTGTTGTTATGGAAAGATTATTACATCATTAAACCTATCAATTAAATGAAATACATTCATATCATTAATACGGGAGTAGCAAGGCGTGAGATCTCTACTGGAGCTTCAGTCTAGCTGTTAATTTACCCCAACATGATCGATGGCCCAACACTCACAAATTACTCGCCCTATTGAACTCGCACTAGATCCGTTCATTATCGCATAAAACCAAGTTTGATCATTTTGACAAGCTAAACTACCGCTGTCATATTTTTCGAGTTTGATAGAGTGCTCGCAAATCTGGGTTCGCGATTAATTTTGACTTAGATTTTCAGTGTAATCCAGTCTATTACAGTTCAGTTCAATGGTTTTTGGCAATTAAGATTTTTAGATACCATTTTTTATATTCTATTTCCAAAATTTGGTAATTTCTGAGCTTCTAGTTTCAGCGTAACCGGATATGCCGTGAAATCGGGCATATATATTTTTCAAAAAAGGCACTATCATCAAGTGAATTCTGCTTGATCGCTCTTTCTTTCTGCTTTTTTATGGGCGCACAAAGGCAGTTTGTCACAATTTCGTAAACTCATTGGTTTGTTGACAGATACTAATTATGACAGAGTGAACACACTCTTTATAATTTATATTTCTGCATTCTCGATTCTCAACCCCACAACGCTCAGTTGAAATACTCATTTTGAGTAGCACGTTTGTCGACTGCTAGGCGATTGGGGTTCGAATCCTTCTGAAGCCACCCTCAGTGCTTTCAAGAGTCCACCCGGTGTCGGCTTGTAACCCACTTGTAACTATCAGCCTGTTAAACCACACCAAGTTTTTGTACTGATATATTTATGTGGCAAAGAATATGAAGATCGATTTATGTATGTGGTAGGAATTCTTACTTACAGATTTATGTGGCAAGGTTCTCTATACACCTCATAATTCTTGAGCTGATAAAAGAACTCGTTGTACCACCGGCAGATCTTGCCTTGATTTCTTCCATTTACAAGAATGATTGTGTCATTGTAAATAACTAAAACAGATTTCTCTATAATTACAACAGCATTCTTGACGTGTTTCAAATCTTTTATTTTCTCCTTCGTTGCTATTGAGGCCTCCACAGTTACAAAAAGATTGGAGCAGAACTTGAACAATTACAAATTTTTCGGTTTTAAATATGTAAAAATTTCAACCCTCTGAACTCATTCATTTTAACTCTAAATATGTATACAGGCTATCACCCTATTTGCATTGTAATATATTGAGTATAGAAAGTGTCTCTCTAACTAATGTTGTACAGTCTCCTAAACTACAGAAAACGACGAAGTACAGAATTAGTTCAGACAACTTTACAACATTAGTTCGGAAATACGTAATTATAATTATGTATTTCCAAACTAATGTTGTAAAGTTTTCTGAACTAATACATTACTTCCGTACAAATTGAGTACAGTCTTCTGAACTAATCTTGTCATCCGAACTAATTGTGTACAGTCTTCTAAACTAATTTTGCACTTCTGTACTAACTGAGTAAAGTCTTCTGAACTAATTCTGTACTTCCGAACTAATTGTGTACAGTCTTCTGAACTAATTTGTATGTCCGAACTAATTGTATACAGTCTTCTGAACTAATTCTGTACTTCCGAACTAATTGAGTACAGTCTTCTGAACTAATTCTGTACTTCCCAACTAATTGTGTACAGTCTCTACACATACCTGGCCGAACTAATTGTGTCCAGCCCTATACCCCTGTCTAACTAATTATTTACAGCCTATACACATGCCATACAACTAATTATGTAAACCAAAATAGTACATGTACCTGTGTGATATGATGGAAAAGAGTATATTTCAGAGCATGTAAATACCAGAAAAGCATGCAAATACACATTTATTGGACCTATAGGGGGCAAGAGGGGGGGATTTTGACAACCGACCAATTTCTTACTTTAAAGACCATTCCTCTTTGCCCCTCCGAACAATCAAGTCTGGATACGGGCCTTATTGGACCAAAAATTTGGATTACAGAAAATTACAAAAATAACCTTAAATTTTGAGCTGCGTCATGACAGTTTGGTCTATTATAAAAGAATAAATGTTGTTGGCAATAAGACATTAGAAACAATAATTACATAGCGTTTAGTAGATTCTAGACAGTGATATGAAGAGGTATTTGTGATAAGAGCCAATGTTTATGATATTATTGGAGAAGTTATGAAGTTGAAGGAGGCTTGAATTATGATCTCTCCAACTACTTGTCAACTAAACAAAGAAATAATTTGATGGTGTTAACAGATTCCAAAACATTGAAGACTTTGTGTTCATGAAAATCAAGATGTGATCGGTTAGCCATCTAGTAGAAATAAAAACCTCTTGCTTTTCTGTGTACCTTAACGTACACATAATATAGATAAAGAAGCACAAAATATATTCACATGCTCATATTGGCAGCATTCAAACGAAGTGAATAACTATATAGTCGAACAATACTTCCATGCTTATTACCGGATGCAATTCGGCTTTGTATAAACATGTCCTAACAATCTTGATTTTCGCAATAATTTGCTGACGTTCCGAAGCTTTGTGTGCTATACCATGCCAATTGGAAACAAAAGACACTTTGTATCTACAGTTACCAAACATCTTTATCATGAAGATTACTGTAAACAATGATAATTTCAAACTCTCAATATAAATTTCATTTATTTGATAAATAATTGTAAATTGGCGTCACCAACTAATTTGAATTCAAATCCATATCTTACAAATCATAAGCAATATGAATTCATAGTTCATTGGAAAATCCAAAATGAATCACGTCTAATACGTATGCTCATCTTTGAAAATTCAAATCATAATTACACCTACATCTAATGTTTTACTGGATAGGCTTACGATTGGAAAATAATTGTTTACCAAATTTGAACATATTAATCATCTGATCCAAAACGTTTCAATCTGGAATAGAAAATTCAATCAATTCGATGAATTTGTAATCTCATTTGCATACAAGAATCTTTACACGAGATACAAATTATCTCTATTGGATACAAAAGAGGTGTCAGTCAAACCTTAACTCCGCCCTCTGAATACTTTGACAACTGGGTGAAAATGGGAGCAACTACGTTTCTTTATCGCCTGCTAATAGATGGTTGTTAAATGGTACATTATAAGATATGTTTTAATGTTTCAATATTATTACAATGGATTTAAGCAAGAAAGATAACTCGGCACCAACGCTCAGTGAGACATCACCATCATCCTCACCAAGATCAGCATCACTGGGAGTAGAAAATCGAAGTCTCCACGACGAAAGGATACCGTCTCCAAATATGACTTTAACAAACTTTTCCATAGCAGAAATTCTGAAACCAGATTTTGGTGTAAAACAGTTGAAAACGAACATTTTTCATCGAATTTATAATAGACCCAGTGTGATTTCCTCAAATTTTCTTTCAAAGGACAATAACCGTCGTGTACCTAGAATACCAGTTTCATCAAGTAGGCCTTCAGAAACATCTAAAAAGGAACAGTTACCGAGTCCGGATTCTAATTCCGAAGAAAAAAAGAATTTGTGGCCAGCTTGGGTTTATTGTACCCGATATTCAGATAGACCGACATCAGGTAATATTTCAGTTTCTTTTTTTGCATTTTTGTTCATTTTTTCAAGTGTTGAATGCTATTTTCACGAGCAATAACAAGTAGAGCACACATATTTTAAGGGAAATGGACAGCATCTTTCCGCAAAATTATTCATTATTTATTGTCGGGAAATCTCTAAACTACCTATGTTTTTGTCTCTGCTTCTCAAAACACTTTGATTGGGGAGGGGTGAGCCGGGTGCCAATGTACATGTTTATTGTAACTTTTAATGAGGGGGATTTCGAAAAAGTACACTTTTGATTATGGATAAATGTGAAACTAAATTTTGAAATAGCTCGACAGGAAAATTATATTACTAAGAGCACCGATTATTCAACGATTAAAAAACTTTAATTTTCAATTTCCAGAAATCAGTAAGCTGTTAACGATAATATAATCAGAATGAATCTTGTTTTTTATGCCTTTTTTTTTGAAAATATTTCTTGGTGGCTAAATCACAAACTTAGAGAAAACTGTCGTTAAAGGATATAGTCATCTAGATATTGCTTCTGTAAACAGATAAACATTGCAATTATATGATTTCCCCAGTAACATATTTAATTAAAGACGAACTTAACGTCTATTTATCATTCTAAGAACTGTTACGGTTTTACTCAAATTGAGTAGTATCAGCTTCATGTAGTAAATATTAAGACGATTTCATCCCTATGTAAATTTCAATTTAAATGGATAGCTAAATCTGTGTATATTTAATTATATTAAATTGATATTTGAATTATATTTATATAAATAATTGATTAAATATTCTCGCACGTGTCTCGTGCTCTACACGTACACCGCACGTGGTCAACAATTAAGACCGAATTCCAACTAAGGAATGGCTTTATTCTTTCAAATATATTACTATTAATTCATTTAGCATGGAAATATTTAACTATGAAAAGGCGAAAACGATTATATAACATTATGTTATTTCTAAATATAATTCGCTATATAAATTATATCTATAATTACATAAATTATCATATTTAATGAGTGTTCGGGTGTTAATTACCCTGGTTAATTAGAAACAATATATTAATATCTCTATTAATGTATAATTATAACTCCATTGTTCTGTGTGTTAATTAGGAATTATGAAAATGATAAATTAACAAGTCTATGCAGGTGTACGTTATTAATCAATATTCTTCTAACCATATTTTATTCTAAAATATACATTTTTATATTTCTACTATTTGTCTACGAGTTATTGCCCTTGATTTTGAAGAACGCTTGTGTAGGACCAGTAATGCTGGAAGGCCTAATAGTGTGGTCTTAGTAATGGCTTTTGACTATTTTATCTCCTATGATAAAGAATAGTTCGAAATATCACCAAAATGTCAAATTGAGAAAAAATTAAATCTATCAATTTGCGAAAATTTCAACTTTCGACTATTTAGGCTACCAACAAATGAAATTTACGTTTAAAGATGAAACCAAAATAAGATGGCGCTAGTATATCATAGATTGTCATGGTCTTGATATGTTACTACAACAATTCCCGAGAAAAATGTATACGCTTTGAATTAAGAGCAAGAAACATCTCGGTCCTGTCCCGTACACAATACTAAAATATCTCAGAAATTTGGTCGTGTTGATTTGTACGTCCATGTATGCCAGAGAGCATATTCGCATGGATAATATCAACCGTTGCTAGAGGAGCATAGCCTGACAAATTCCTGAAAAATGTACGAAAACATGAAATTTGACTTTAGATTCCAACTTATTGATCATGTTGATTTGTAAATGTCATGTCAAGAGGAAATTCATTATAGATGAGATGGGAATCAGTCTTTAATTTAGATCGGCTCTATAGTTCTTCTGACACCTTCTGTTACCATTAATACTGATTTGTCACCCCCATAATTATACCCCTTGCTTTCACTGTGGCAGCTGATTGGTTGTTAAAATCGCTAACACCATGTAGAATAATAAGGTAGAATTTGTTCCACGATGTAGAATTCGTAATTGGCTGTGTTGGAATTGGATGTACTATGCAGAATCTAGATGTAAAAATTATAATTGGGTGTACATATACACATGTAAAATCTCGATGTAAATAGAATGCTGAATACTATTAATAATAATCTTTATTTGGGTGAAAATCAGTCTAATAGCAGAATATTATTAAAATAAGCAAATAGTATTTCCATAATGATGATGACGGATAGGCCTAAGTAAATAGAATGAATTAAATAGAACGGTAAATGGGAAAATTATTATGATGTTGAATCGGTAAATAGAACGTAGAATTTGTAAAAATTACGTAATAATGAGATAAATAATGTGGAAATAATGACGTTGAATCGGTAAATAGAAGGAAGTTTGTATAAATAATGACGTTGAATCGGTAAATAGAAGGAAGTTTGTATAAATAATGACGTTGAATCGGTAAATAGAAGGAAGTTTGTATAAATGATGACGTTGAATCGGTAAATAGAAGGAAGTTTGTATAAATAATGACGTTGAATCGGTAAATAGAAGGAAGTTTGTATAAATGATGACGTTGAATCGGTAAATAGAAGGAAGTTTGTATAAATGATGACGTTGAATCGGTAAATAGAAGGAAGTTTGTATAAATAATGACGTTGAATCGGTAAATAGAAGGAAGTTTGTATAAATAATGACGCTGAATCGGTAAATAGAAGGAAGTTTGTATAAATAATGACGCTGAATCGGTAAATAGAAGGAAGTTTGTATAAATAATGACGTTGAATCGGTAAATAGAAGGAAGTTTGTATAAATAATGACGTTGAATATGGTAAATATGAGTAAAATGGACAAATTGGATGTTGAATAAATACTGTGTCCCATCTGAAATTGATTGTAAACAGAAAATATGCAAGATTCAGTCGTGAAACAAATTTATAAGCATATATATTTTATGTGATGGTTTTTTTATCATTTCAGGGCCAAGAGCTCGCCATGTCAGAAGAAAAAGAAACAGTTCAGAAAGTTCGGAGGACAAACGACCGAGAGTTGCCTTCACAAATGAACAATTAGAAAAACTGAAAGTAGAATTTGAGGAATGTCGTTATTTGACAGAAGCTCGGCGACGAGATTTGGCGATTCGCCTTCACCTATCAGAGTCTCAAATCAAAATCTGGTTCCAAAATAAACGGGCGAAACTGAAGAAATCATCAAGTAGTGAAAATCCTCTGGCACAATGCTTAAGAAATCAAGGTCTCTATAACCATGCACCACTAAGTGATTGACACTACTGTGCAGTTTCGCAATTCACACTGCCTTCTGTTGACATTGTCAAGGATTAATATGCTATTGGCATTGTCTAATATTGACATTGACAAGTACAGTATTGACAGTATATTGTACTGGAATTCTCTGATATTGAATTTGGCATTGTCAGATTGTGGTATTGGCATTGTCTGGTAATGGCATTGCCCGATATTGACATTGTTAATCTCTGGTATTGACAATGTCTGCTATGGAAATTTTAACACTCCTTTTTTTGACATTTAAAGGGATTGGCATTGTCTGATTATGACTTTGTCAGACTCTCGTTTTGGCATTGTCCGATATTGCCATTGACATTGTCTGGTGTTGACAATGTCAGAATCTGGTATTGACATTGTCTGGTATTGCCAGACAATTACATTGTCTAATATATTCATTGACATTGCTAGGTTATATGGAATTATGTGGTATTGACATTGACATTGCCTGGTGTTGACAATGTCAGACTCTGGTGTCCTACTGTTATTGTCTGGTATTGACATTGTCTGGGGCAGATATTTTGGAAAACGATGTTGTGATTATTGAGACTATTATTATTATTATTATTATTATTATGTTGTTAATGTTTTTGTTGGTTTATCTGATATAAAATACCGAATGCATCATTATCTGTTTTTCCTTTTGTCTGCACTCAAAATAGCTGTATTACGAGTGTTATGACTATGGGTTTTTGTCCAATCAACTTTTATGACGTTCTTTCATACAAGAGTACCATCTTTAACAAGTGTCATTTAGACATGCTTCCACACCTGTATTTTGCTTCACTGGTTTAAAGAACATGTTTCAGTTACCCAAGTCTGCAATGATTTAATAACGAACCATTTAAATCAAGGTTGCCCGTGTCACACCTCTTGCTTTTCGCGGCACAGGAGATTAGGGATTTGATCAAGCACTTTAAGCAGCTTTCTTGCTAACTGTATAAGTATCACAGTCAGTATATAATAGTTTCTACAGCACCTACAGTTCCCTACACAAACCAGAATATTATTTGTAAGCAATAACCACAATATTCTTTACCGTAAAATTATCATTATCGGATGGTTTGGGCCTTTCTGTTCACTTCCTTTTTGCACCCAAGAACATAATGTAAGCATGTCTAAACAGTCCCGGTCAAATTGGATCATAAAGACAAACCGGAAATTAAGCTCATGAAAATCGTTATTATGCCCACAGAATTAGAGACAGAAATTATTCGCGTAAATCGTGGTCCTATGACATTTGGACCAAGTTTGTAAGGTTGATCCTGGCGTTCGGTGTCATGATCCTACGCACGTAACGACATTATAGTTAAGTTATGAATAGTCAAGTGAGTGTGATAAAACTTCAATTATCAGTAAATTTGGACATCTGTTTTGATAAAAATATGTCCTCGTGATTAAATTCTTGAAAACTTGACAAAAAGTACGTTGGTCTACTTTAAAAGTTGAATTGAGTTTCCCAATCAGATTAAAATGCTACCCTGTGGGTGAATCCACTTGCCATCCATGCAGGCCCGTCGCCTGACCATTATTAATGGGGGGGCAAAGATTGTTACGCAAAGTCTCCCTTGGCTACGGGCCAGCATCCATGCAGCGTAGAGAGCATCAAGATCTATATTTTACATACAGACAGTAATATTTCTCGATGCAAAATATGAGAGTAGCTACTCTGAAAATGTAGGCACAATCACTCACATCATGTAGCTGTCAATTTGAGGACCTCTTCATGGCTCAGATGAGATGTGTGCAGCAGAAGGGAGATAACTGCATATTAAATGGTTGCAAACGATACCACAATTCAACACAGCATAACATTATTCTTCCCAGTCATATTGACGTATATTATACTGATAAGCAATTAAGCTTGAACATTGTAAAATGTGAATTAGGGTAAAGAAAACATGAGAAAAATATCTGAGCTCCAGATCTGGTAAGAAATTTGTTACTAAATGAACTTACAGAGGGCAATAATTTTCAGTGTGACTACGCCGCACGTTTACCAATATAAACACTTTTGTCTATCGATAACGAGAGATAAATCAAGTAGGTATGATAAGATAAAAGGATTTAATCTGTCAAAAATAAGATGTGTTAATCAAAAATCACGTAGACTAGTCAACATGTCGGTAATTCCTCTTCTCAAGTCTATTCTTGAGTGCCATTTCTTCCCATTGGCATATATACAGTGACACCCTCTCAACCAAGGCACCAACGGGACTAACAGAGAATCCCGATTAAGAGTTGAATACTCAAACACAGTTAATCCCTGGTCATATGTCGTCCATTAAAAAGCGTAAATATCAATGGAGAAATGCATTCGTAGCTACGGGCGGCCATTGTCTATTGTCAGGCGTAGCGAGAATGACCGTCGTAGAGATATAAAAAAAAAGTTTCGTCATGGGTTTAAATCTTGGGCGTTCCTAAGTCATAAGGTAACTATTGAGAAAGAAGGCAGTGCAGGATAAAAAAGCCATGATCTTGGGTAGACAAATTCATCTGGCTCAATAATTAGACAATTATTTTAAGCATAGATAGGGGGAAGAGATCAGTCTTTTCGAGCAGATAAAAAAACACCTTTTTTCACTACGATCTATTTGAACTTCTTACCTCTGTATTCCCAGCAACAAAGACTACAGACTACGTTTAATAAGTTCGAGTTATGCCCCTTTGGTTAATCTTTAATTACGAAGGTAAAAAGAGTGTTCCATTTAGAAAAATGAAAGTAGGAATTGTGTGTCATTTTAACTTATTTTCTGCTTTAATACCACCGAAACAATAAATAATAAAACTTGAAATTCTTAGGAATATTCAGATAATCTTGCTGTTAGACTCCAGCGAGTATCAGCAGTTTGTAGAGGAGCTAAAATCACAACACTTCGTCTATGTTAAGCGCTAACAGAATAATGGATTTTGAAACGTTTATTAAAGATAGAAATCAGCCTGTTGTCTTTAAAAACTTTATAAATGAATGGTCGGCCAGGAAATGGACTCTCCAACATCTAGCTCAATATTTGAAAGACACGGAAATCAAGTGTAAAATTGGACCCAAATTTCAAGGTTAGTACCAGTAGGCCAATTATTTGACAATGCAGTTATAAAAAATTATCCTGGTTGGGCAAGAACACAAGGGCTATTCTACCTGTTTGCATGTTAATTATTGACTCTTTGAACCCTGTTGTGCCAACCATGTCTGTTATTGGCCAATTAGTGATAGCTTTGAATATGGAATATATTTCCCTACTTCAATACAAGGCCTATTGTTCTGATGTATTTTTGAAATATGTTATTATATCTTCAGGAATATTTGAAACACAGTGCTTGTATCTAGATATTACTATAGATGATTTTATTGAATGGTGTTCTAGTAAGAGTAGACCCTCGAATCCTCTACATCAGATTGATAAAGACAAGTACTTCTGTTATTTAGATTATAAATATATGGTGGAATTATTTTCAGATAATGAGGAAATTTTACAAGTAGGTTTTCTGTTTTTACCCCTGATAAATTTCATTGATAATTTTCATCATAATTTGCCATGATGTATAATCAAAATGGCGTTTGAGGTTTCTGTTCAATTACTGTATAATTGCCAATATATGTAAAATGTGCACCTCTTCTGGAAAAAAATCTCTTTCAAAGTAAATATGAACCACATACTGACGCAAAATCAAAGAGTTGGTGTAATGCAAACACTGTAATATTGAGTGCCTACTGCACGACTCTATCTTACTATATGGAACTATATTTAACCCTAAATGGATTTATTGAGCACATTTACAATTACATGCATAGCCTATTGTTGAGAACAAATGATCAATATTCCATTACCATATTTAAGCTTTTAAAAATACTTGAAATTAGCTCTGCTTTAATCTCAATCTTAACAGGTTTCTCAGTACATATCAATACATATTCACATGTTTAGTTGTTTAATATCTGAATATTGTTTATATTATTATTATAGAGTGTAGATTGGGGTGTGTTTGGTTTAACAGATCGTTATGGTAATGATAGTACAATATGGATAGGATCTGATGGTTGTACAACACCTTGTCATTATGATACTTATGGTTTCAATCTGGTATCTCAGATCTCTGGCAGGTAAGCTGTATGAATTAACTAACTGAAATATCTTTAGTATGATTTGTTCCGTGACATTTTACTTGTGAAAGCTCTTACAAGTAATTTAGTTTTGATATTTAGCTTAATTTCAACCTTTGGCAAAGCAAATGAGCCACCACACTCCCCAAATATTGTCAATGTAATGCAAACCAATTGCACGTTCTAGGAGTTCTAGGTTAATTTTTATATGAATTTAGCAAGTTTGGACCATAGTTCAAAGTCTAAAATCGTTTTCTTGCTGCATAACAACAATTTTATGATCACCTATTTCAAACTGAACCTATAGTAGCAAGATAACCAAGAGTTATATCCCTTGTTGTATGATTTTAGAAAGAAATGGTATTTATTTCCACCAGGGGATATGGAATCACTGTATCCAACTAGAATACCATATGAAGAATCCAGTGTATTCAGTGAAGTTAATATCACTAATACTGATTTTAATAGACATCCTCATTTTAAGGTAACATGAACAACGCTTACTCGAGTCTTTAACTGGAAAATGACTTTAATATATGACCACTCATTAACTGTATAATTCTGTTACTAATGCGCACCCATTTGCAGTAATAGGAAATGTAACTGTAAACATAATAGCAACATTATTTAAAAAAACTTTGATAGTATTGAAATCATGAAATATTACTACCATGACAAACTTGGCAGCATTGGAATTTTACAGAAATGCACCCTCAGATATATGGAATTTTTTCAGAACTGTCATCCTTATATGGTAATATTAGAGCCAGGGGATGTATTGTATGTACCTAAACATTGGTGGCATTATGTTCAGTGCCTGGATACAGCTATAAGTGTCAATACTTGGGTTGAAATGGTAGGTATTGAGCTCAAAGTTCATCTGGAAGCAGGCTTAATCCCATCTTGGGTCATTGGTCAAAAAGCTTTTTGTTCTTTGAGATTACTCATGACAAATCCATCCAACTCAATGATTAAACAATTAGATGGTTGGTTTGTTACAGTAACAACAATTTAAGGTGTTACCTCAATAATGAAAAATAGCACTCTACCTGAACCTATCTCAAATCGCAAGCATGCTGAAAAAATCAAAGAGTTAGACATAAAATCATTCAAATTAGAAATTGGCTTTTTATCCAATTTCAATAAATATGGATTTATTAGGAAAATCCATGTGCTTGAGGTATGACTAAAGATCACCTAGTTAAGCCTGTTAACATTTTAGGAAGATGACAATGAGACAAGAGTTAGAGAAGCTATAACAAGAATACTGATATCAAGTTTATCATCCAGTAATAATGATAGTAACAACAGTCTGGTCAATCCCACTGAGGTCTGTTCCAGGATTTTACATAACTCTTATTAGAGAGCTTTCAAATCTCTAAAGGAAATTCTTCCCTAGGTCATTACATTTTGAAAGATCACATCCTCTCTTCCCTGAAACCAAAGATCCAACAAACTCAATATTTTTATCAGTAACTTCTTATGAAATGCACTTCTTAGTTGCTGAATATTGAAATTTACTGTTAAATTCTGTTGTATTTTCAGATCCTACAAAGTAATGAAGTAAATTTTGAATATTTTCAAAATTCCTTGGAAAATATGGTAAAATCTAGTAGGATAGAAACAGACAATAGGCAAAGCAGTGGTTCCGAATGTCTTCTGAATGAAAATAACAAAGGTGATAGTTATCCAGTAACTGATAACGCCAACAAAGAATCAGTATCAACTGATGCTTGTAATTACAATAAATTTCAGCAATTCTGTGATAAATTCCGATCTTGGAAAGTTCATGATTTTGAAGGAAGCAACAGATTAAAATCCATTGGGAAAAGAAAATTGAATGAAAGTGACATTTTTCAATCAGGTAAACAAAAATTTCTGAAATTGAACGAAAGTGAGCAAAAAACATCTGACGATAAATGTAATACTCCAATGGAGAAAGACTCTTATTGTTCAGATATAGACAGTGACATAACTTTATTAAAAAGTGCCAAAAATACCCCCCGAATATACACTGTATCTAAATGTAAGCTCTCAGATCTTCATGACGGCAAAGATTCTGGTTTAACAGCAGATAATTCCATTGACAAAGCAGGAGTTTCAAACTCTGTCCAACAGAGCCATAAACTGATCAAAAGTATTTTGAAGCCAACGGTTATTGATAAGATTTTGGAAGAATTTAATAAAATAGATTGACTTTCTTTCTGTCTTTATTTTCGCATCCTCTCTCAATCCATAATTTGTTAACTTATAATGGAGATGCCGTTGAAACTCTCTCAAAGAAAAGTTAGGAATAAAAAAAGAGAAGTTTAATGCCGTTGACATTGCAGAATATGTCTTTGCTCCTTGTATGGTGTTGTATGTCCTCATTAGCCCATATATAAAGAAAGTTTACAATGCGTGACCTTGTCTCTCCTCAATTCAGATTCAGAAAATATTTCCCGAGATGTTATTTTTATTTAATTTAAAGGAAATGGTCTCCCTTTGATCACAGATTGAGTTCCTTCTGAGTATATATTATTACAGGAAATGGTCGCTGGAGGAATGTCGCAGAAAATGTCCTCTGTGTACTTGAAAGGATGGTCTCTGACACCCAAAAATCACCCTGTGCGCAGACAAAGCGTGATAGTATGATAGAGGCCTGGTTAGATAGATACCATGTGAAATATAAGAAAGTCAAAGATGTTGCCATTTTATAAAAGTAGCAAATATATCTATTGACTGCATAATCAAATTGGCGCTAATTGGTGTTTTGGCTGGATTCATTTTCTTTCCTAAATTTTACCTCTCCTTTCATGAGAAGCACATGAAACAATTCTCAGTGTCGGAGCCGTTATCATTGTAAGGGCGCTAAAATGTCCATACCCCCGTACCCTCTTTTATTTTCTCGGACACCAATATCGCTTTTATTTGAAGGAAGCTGAAGTTTTTAGAAGAATTTTATTGTGTTGTTTTACATCTAATTGAATCAGTTTTTCTCCGTCAAAACTCGAGTGGTTACGACTCCTTACCAACTGGGTTTTTCACAAATAAAGTAATGCTCGTCGTTACAAAGCTCATCAGACCAGCCGTCTTCAGCAATGGCCCCGCAATGTTCTCGGTGGATATAATCGGGAGCAAGTCGGTTGTCAGGTTGGGCTTTTCTCCAGTATTTCAAAAGGACAGGACTTAATGATCTTGTCCATCGCCAAATACCTTCTACCACCATATCTTGGGCAGCAAACCAGAACATCTTACCTGCAGAGGAAAGAGAAAAAGGTGTTTTTAAAGAGCCACGTCATGTTATTTTAAATGTATTTGAGGCATAGCATTAATCAGATGTTAAGATCTACCGTTATAATTTTCATACTTGCGCTCGAAACACATGTTATATTTCCAAATAGATTCGTAAAGTATTACGACTTCGTTAAAAACGAGAATCAAAAATGTATAACAATCATTCGTGGCCCTTTAAATAACGAACCCGTGGTTGGAGCGCAAGCCTCTGCAGGTAAAGATCTGTGGTAAAAAAAAGAAAAATAGTCTCAAAAAACTGATACATTTTTTATTATAACATAAATTTTTCCATCGCAATCAATGACTCTGCCCATCAGTTAGTTAGACGCTAGGTTTTTCACAAATGAAATAATGAAGATGTTTGCAATCTTCATCGTACCAAGAGCCATGCATCTCAATAGTGGCGCAATGTTCCCCCTGGGCATGCTTTGTAACGTTATTATCTGGTTGTCCTGGAGCCCAATTTTGAACGAGAACTGGACTCATTTTGACTGCCATTCGCCATTGATCTTCCACGACAATGTCAGTTGCCGAAATCCAAAAGGAACCACCTAACAATGGAAAAATACATTTATATAACAGTATCAGCCTCTTCGCTTGATGCAAAAACCACCTGATAATATATCATCATCAATAGCAAACGGAATATCGTAAAGTTTTGCTAGCGATCTGCAACAGATTGAGCTTTACGGGAACTGAAGAGGATTGTCGAAAGCTGCAATACAATCCGCACTTTCTTTAAGTGCTACATCCACTACTTACGACACTTTATTTGACGAAGTTAGACGACCAACATCTTCACGATCACACCATTGGAGTGATGAAGATTCCATGATCTCAAATTTGCAGAATTTAGTACAATATTTCAGCTGTTTCGTCTCCAATATCAAATATTGATCTTAAAACATTCTCTCTACCAAGACCAAGATCAGTCTCACATACTCGTGTACACTGTTTTTTTTTCCAAAATGTCTTTGCTCATTTACGACAAGCCCTCCCTTTGAAATTTCTAATTCGTAGTTATAGAAATCAGTTGTATTCTAGCCTTAGATTGTAGTAGACTCTTACCATTCTGTGAAGTCAAAAATGTTTCCAGTGACATGAGTTATAGTGAAGTGACGGGAGGGAACGGCTGGGGCGTAGAGGGGACGTGGGATAAGGGGGGTGTATGGTTTGCTTCTTAATGTTTCAAGTCTTACCATGATGTTTCTTTAATTCTTGTGCAAGGAATTCTTGTTCAGCAGCTGTTTCAATAGTTAAAAGTTCTGAATCTAAGGCTCGGCAATAACCCTTAAAATACAAACAATTGGGTTTATCTTAAAATGATTATGACTTAAACCAATCATAATGACACTCTCTGTGTTGAAGAAGAGCATTGGTTTAAGGCAAAAACAGAAACCATAATGCATTTTTATGGAGTAAGCGCTTTCCTCAAGGCATCTCGAAGATCTTGTCAACCAGCTGGTTCGTGATCAAACCTCCAGACAAGGTTTTCCAGACTATTTTAAGTCAATTGCTCCGGTTGTTTTATTGTTTTGTGTTTTTTTTTTATGAAATTTTGCTAAAGAGATGATTTTATTTAATTTGAAAGTGAAATATAGATGATCCTTAAACATGTCTTCAGAGTATGGTTTATTAAACAGGTGTGAAATACTTATAAACCTAATATATATTTACTTACCACGGCTTGTCCCCAGGATACCTTGATACGTGGAATGACATAACAACTGTCATCAAAATAGAAAAATCCACTCGGACATCCTTTAACACCTAAAAAACGAAAAAAAAGTAAATTGTCTAAAGACGATCGGTACGATACTCGGCAAAATACAGCTCTAGATGGTTGTTTCGTTAATTTTCAATGAGTTATACTTCACTCATGATCTATCGACAAAATCATTGTTTTCACAATCAATTTGAAGTTTGCACCAATTATCATCTTGTTTAAATGATGCTGTCAGATTTAGAGTATGTGCCTAAGCAGCATAAAAACAAAAATCTAATCCTGGTAGATTGTTTAGCGTTCAATTAACTGCCAGCTGGCTTTAAAAGCTACAATTTGTCTTCCTGTTTATTTCCTTTGTTAAACGCCATTTGTTACAAGGGTATTTGAGAGAACATAAGATAACATGAAATTGCAAATTTAGAAACAGACCAAGCAGCTTCGACACCTCATATCACATGAAGGAGAAATCTTATTCGAAATACAGCGATATTGTTCTACACTGAATTGCATTTTGGTCGTAACTCGAAAGTCATTTTATGGATTGTAAGTTATTCTGGTAACAAAGTAATGTATCGAAGAACATAATCATGTGTCGCAAACCCAAGTCGCAAAGTGTCATCGAGTGTCCTGGAAGACTGAGCATGCTCATGATGGTACAGACATCGCTTCAATACATACCGGTACTATTTTATCGATAACAAAACGCTTTTTTGCTTAAAAGTATATATAATTAAAACCTTATTGAGGGAAAACTTAGGGATTTGTAAAAGAATTATCAAAGAATTGTATACTCACATTCGTGAAATTGTTCTGGTAGTACGCAATATACTGTAGCAATAGTTGCGACTGTTAAAGCAGCGACGAAACTCCAGGAGACCATGATGTTGCTAAAAAGACCAGTTCTCTAACTAAACACACCACCAAATGAAAGACGTTATCGCTCAAGATTTAAAATGCTCGAGAAAGTTGGTAAAGTTGAAGTTAATTTGAATAATTTTATTCTTAATCTATATGTGAATAAAGGTCGATTGTTATTCAAATTCATCATTTAAATTACGTTTCAATTAGCTCACGATTAAGTGTTTATTTAAAATCAATCTTCTTTACGTTGATACCAGTGGCGCCATCTGGTCACCGCACAATAATTACCCTACATACCTTAACGTTATGCGTTAATAGAAGAATTCCTATATGCATAAATGTATAGTTTAGAATGGGTAAATTTCCAATGAAATTTCGAGTGGGTCAGTAAAATAACTCACCACATACTTTTATTTTTGTTTACTGTGAAATCTGACACTAATTTATGCTAATTTATGTATCAATCATTTGTAATAATAGCGAGGTATGAATTTAATTTTGAACCCAAAATTCCTGATCTGTGAGTACCTTTGTACCACGTGTTACCGTCATTCCTTGTTGTATGTTTTTATGTAGGTTAATTAAAAACAATATAATCATTAAGTATAGGCGGACAATATTTCGCACGAACAATAAGGAAATAAACTCAGATATGAATTTTTCAATTATGACCATTATTGGTCAAGCTGTTGACCGTTAACTTAAATTCGTTATACGCGGGTGGGTTTAAATTCCAACCGCCCCCACAGCCCAAACGCTAATAAAAATTTGCGATACTTTAAGGATCTAATATTTCAAACTGCGAAAAGAAACATTTTCAATTTGTAGTGACGTCAATATTAGGGAATCACAGATTTTTAAATATAAAACTAAACAAATAAATAATTCTTTCTTGCACTAAAATATATTTCAACGCATGATCCAAATAACTATGGTAATATCTGAAATTCGGACTCGTAATACACGCAATTTACCTGAAAGCCATAGAGTTGTCTAATTATTCAGTTTATAAGCTGACTGAGGCCAATTTTTAGCTACACATATCGCTTTTTAGAAGTGAAATCCAAAACCTTACTCGCCTGGAACTAGATACAAAGTGACTTCTTTTATACGGTTTCAAAACGCAGAATTCAAATGAATTAAGCTGTCGTAATTTCCGGTAATAGTTATACATGGATTGTTTTTATTAGATTGTATACGAACTCGTTGTTGTCGGTTCTTAACTCGTTGTTGTCGGTTCTTAATCGTGAAAAGTACTTCCTGTTTATGATCAATTTCATTCGTATAAAAGATGCCTACATGCACGAATAACAATGTAAATTCTAATTTAAGGTCGGGGTGACAATATGTCATACCTCTGAGAAGCGATATCATAAAAACTTCCATTCAAGCGGAAAACTTTGACAATTGATTCATCAAGGAAGATAATTTCAATAAGCAAGGGAGTTAACTCATCTCAAATTGTTAATTCCATCTATTCAATGTAGGTCATGTAGCGTACAAATGCATGTGTAAAATGATAAATAAATAACGTTGAAGAATTCCAATTGTATATGAGTTTTGCTCTACTTCTATCAACCGAACTAAACTATAAGTTTCCGGCTTATGTGAAAAGTACCAACATTGTTCGTCGTTGGATATGGAATAAGGTAGAATTGAGGAAGGCTCCTTTTAGTGCAGCTTAACATATATCCAGTCTTGCAACCAACCAGATGTTTCTCTTGTCGAGTACGGTTTTAACCTACCAGTGGAGCAGGGCCGGAACTCAAATGCATAGGACTCCGAGGCTCTTTATGCTACTGTCTTATAGCGTTTAGAATTTCTGAAAAGTCAGATATAATATATGTCTTCCTGCATATTTTCTTGGGGTGGGCTTCTCTTGGATCAACTAGTCCTTATGGTCAGAGTAGACCAATGTATCTCACCCGTTCCCCACTGCACACCAAAAGTCGTTATCTAGTTTTCAATAACCTAACCAGATGCAGAAAAGTAGGACATGATCTTCATCTAATTTAATTTCTTGTGTCTGTAGCGATAAATTTCCCCTCCGATGGAGAATTCGAAAATCTAAATTATGATGTTTATTCTCCCGCTGAGATTTCAAGAGGAATATAATTAGTATGACGTATGTTTAATGGGACCCTAGATTGTTGTTGATGATGAGAATTCTATCAATTATTTACAGTACAATTCCCTCTTCCAATATCTAACAACAACCAAGAAACAATAAACATAACCCATCTTTGATTTCGGTTTAATTGGCTGGAGCCTTAATTATGGTTTTATGTTTTTGTATGCCGAGTTTGCAAGCGCGGATTCTTCAGTATTGTTGATAACGCCGTTTATAATGATATTATATTTTAACTTTCATGGTCGACATCATAAGGATGCAAATCATTGATATGTTATCTGTGCAATGACCTAATTTGTGCCCCATGAAATATTGTAATGGTTTCTATTCCTGTTTTGATAGAGGATTCTGCATCAAGACACAATGAACTGCACCTCAGTTTATTCCGGGAAAAGCTCCACATAATCTAGTCATTTGGGTGGGGAAAGGAACAGAGGTCGTGCATGTGAAACACTCCTCGACAGTTTTGAAATCACCCACTGGTTTTTCTTATTTCCAAGACCCACGGAATTGACTATTCTTCAATCAGATGAAGTTGGGCGTTGGGAAATGCAAGAGTACCAAACAGAGAGAACGAGGCCTCGGACGCCATAAATCAGTACTTATGCCTTGTGCAAATATAATAGACGAGGAACGGTGGGGCGTATGGTGCGCACCGTTCACCACACCGGACGCCACACCTCGTCCTCTCCCACAGCTCTCATACACAGTATTCTGCTACTGGTTTTGTTACTTAAACGTTTAAGCTTTCAAGTATGTTAGTAAAAAAGCAAACATGTTGTACATAACACAATCTTTATTTAGAAGTAATCTACATTTCTCTTCAAACCTGGAAAAAAAGTAAAATTCACAATTATTCATGAAACATTAAAAAGACTCTAAAAGGATATTAAAAATGTTCACAAATTTGTCTATGTCAAGACCTATTTCTGATGCAATAGCCATTTGTGTTTCGAGAGTTCTCCACAGCCACTTAAACGTCAATTACCAGCAAGAGCAATTGTATTTAACAAAACCACTCACAACCACGGCTATATAGGCCATAGCGGATAGGTAAGAAAGCCTTCTTTATGATAGCGAAGCCTGTGAGTTCGGCCGTCCTATTTGGACCAAAACCATCACTCTTGTAATGTACAATGGTGAAAGTTTTGTCAATGTCTGTGCCTCAGTTAGTTACATTGTCCAAGTTAGCCTCTCTGACTTATTACGTCATAAAATATACAACGTAAATATGTAGGCTATATACCTGCTTAATAGATAGGCTTTTCACAAACAAAATGGTATTTTTGTTCACAATCCTCGTCATACCATCTATAATGGGTTCTATCACTCAGCACCACGCAATCTTGAACGTGGCCCTTTCTGTTCATTTTATTATCAGGTTGGTAAGGCCCCCAAAATGTTTTTACTACTGGACCCATAGTGTTACACCATCTCCAATCGCCTTCAAAAGTCAAATCAGTAGCAGCGATCCAGAAATGACTGGCTGAAATAGATGAACAGAATATTTACTACTCAAAGGAAGCTCAAGATCCAATGGAAATAGACCCTTATTTTATTTCCTAGAGATGAGCTTGTTTTGAATGAAAGTTCGATGTCAGTAGCATCGATCCAGCAGTGACAGGCAAACGATATGATCACAATATTACACATTTCAGTGGTCAAATAATTAAGCCAGGGATACACGTGTACTCGTTAAAGTGTCTTCTTTCTCATTCGATAAAGCTACATTGTAGTTGTTTTTAGAATAAAAAATCCTACATCTAATTGGTCTGTAACAAAAGCTGATGGGCGGAAATTACGACAGCCTCAATATTCAGATTGATATTAACATTCTAAAGTGCAGTTATTGCAGTATTGACAATGAGTTGCTTTCAAAGTATACATAGTCTAATATTTTTTAAGAAAATGTTTTGATAAAATTCCGGTACAAAAGGCACGTAAGAATAGTCCAAATAACCATTGAAGCGCCTTGAATTTCTGTGGTCTGAACGACTTTATTTAAACGTTGGCGGTAGTTGGCGAATTCGACTATCCGTTTTGAAAGTGAAACGACATGCCGGGGGCGTATTAAATAGCTGCGGGACAATGCATCTGTTTTTTTTTAAAAAAAAATATCTGCTGTTTTTAGACTGCCAATGTATGTTTTCTATTTTGAAATTCCTTGATCGGCCTACTCAATTATCATTAAAACGTTGTTTTAAAACTTGTTTGTGTGATATTTCATTGTCGAATTGATTCTGTCTTTCTTCAGACAAAACAGGCATCCCGAGGCCTATTACAAGTAACAAATATACTTTTCATTTGATTACAAATTCTTCCATTCATTCACGTAATTCTTTAGGTTTTTGTCAAAGAGACGAAAGCGAGTTTGTCTTGAACACATGTGTCAATGTCAAACGCTTTTAAGTTAAAGAACACAAAAAAGCTTGTTAATTCTACTGTTAACATGTGTTGTACAACGACATCATACAACTGATGGTTAGTAAGCAGCTTTTGATGTTTTCCCATTGAAACGTTGTAGGACAATTACAAATACAATAAATAGATAAATATCACAGCAAACAATGACGTCAAGTCGGGAATAATTTGATATTGTTTGAAATATCTGACCGAAAAATACATGGGCCCAAAAAAAGTGTATCGCAGGGAAATACCCACACACGCTGAAATTGGGTAGCCGAGAAAACACAGTCCTCGACTATTTACAATTACTTATGGCAATAGTCGGCAGTGTCGTTTCTATAAATCACTCGCTGGGGGGAAGGGGTAGCGAGTTTGGGCCACAGAATTGTCAATGTGGGCTCAAAGGCAAATATTTTCCTATGTAAAGTGAGATTTTTGTGGAGGGGGTCAAAGCCGAATCAAATATCTTTAGGAGACTATATAAATAAACTAGAAATACATATTTCACTACCTCGTTTTTTTGTCAGATAACCCTCCAAGAAATTCTGTTCTTCTTCATCATCAACTCTGACTAATTCTGAATCGAAAGTGTGGCAGAATTCCTGAAATTGGAGGGGAATATAAAAGCAATGTACATGGTGTGTCTGTGGATATTCAGACACTCTTTGGTACCCCAAACTCGGGTCGATTGCGATTTTCAAGATATCTTGAGAGTCGTATCGATCACATCCAAAAGATTTACGGCACTAATATGACTCAGATCCACAAATTGTGGTATTATGGAAACTACTATCAACTGTTCTGTCACAGATTCTGAACACCCAGGTCAATTATTTTCGTAAGAAATTCCTCATTTTATTCTACACCAGCCAAATAATTGTCAAAATTTTCCTGAAATACTCACCAATGCGTCGCCCCATGTTACACTGGCGTCAGGAACTACATAGCATTGTGTTTTAAATCTGGTAAAGCCGGTTGCACACCTTGGTTCACCTAAAATGTCCAAATATTACAGTTGATCATGGAGATAAACATAAAACAAACATTACTTTCGTGGAATCCAAATGGATACGGACCAAACTGGCAAGGGGAACACGTGCATGTGATGTCCGCCACAGTATTTATTGTTATTACCCCTACATTTCCTGATCACTCCAGGCTAACATTGCAGTCAATACGTTCACAAATGTTCATAGATGAAAAAGAAACTCAAATTGTGTTCATATAATACCTGTGTAAAAATGTAACATAAGCTTTTGAATCGGTTTGGCGATACTCAATTATTGCTATAGCAAAGCGACCCATAATTTTTTCTAAGTGTAGGGCTAATGAAACCCTAAACACTTTGCAGTTTACAACTAGAGAAATTTTGCACACACTTGAATTTGCCTATACTCTTACTTACTATGATTTCTAACTGTCGAGGAATTAAACAAACACAGTCTGCACAACACAGGTCTTAGTTTATTGTCCCATCTTAACGACTAGAAGAAACCGACGAAATCACCTGAGCTCGTCCCGTTAATATTTCTCAATGTAAAATTCTACACTTATGACAACAGCTTATCCTAAGATTTTTTGTGGAACGGGGCCCAGAAGCGTTAATTATTTAACCTCTCTGATTTTAACAATATATTTATCTTCCAGAGATGAATAAATAGTACTTACATAGGATGCTTTCACTGAAATGTGTATCATCTTGAATAGCCAATGAAATGGCGATGGTGGCCACGAAAACAGCAATTTCTCGCCAGCTTAACATTCTTGCTGTTCAGAGATTCAAATGAACGTATTTCAGAAAATGGAGAAAGAAATTTTTATTCGCCTCGACTTTGGAAAAAAAAATCGAATGAACTTTGCATAAGACATAAATCATAACTATGTAATTTACATAACAAGAGAATAATTCTTAATGTTTAGATCAAGTTAATTGACTTTAATGACCACACAGGTGTTATTGATCATAATTGGAATTTAGGTTATATGTAAATATATAGGGGGCAATGTTTTTTCCTATCGCCTCTGTAATCTAACCTAGAACCCCAAATATAGGTGGATTGAAGATTGCATCAACAAACCTTTACTTGATTGTACATTCAGATCAGTGTGTTTGGGGTAGGGTAGTTATTACAAAGTTGGAGAGCAATGCAAGAAGCTTACAATTAAAAAAATAAAACGACCCCTCCCCTCCATATAAAGCCAATGTTAAAATTACCAAGACATTTTAAAAAAAATGTCACCGAAAGTATTTTGGTTGTGGTAGGGGAAAGGGGAGGGTGATATATTTTTTAAAATTTCAGTTTTCAATTTCAGTCATTTGTCGAAAACATACTGTTGTCTAAACCCCCAATGCCTCGCAATGAAAGGTGAGTTTGGAAGTGCAGTGTGTCAATAAATAGATTTCTTAAAGATTCAACATGCAAGTGTCAATGGAGTTTCCTCGTTTTCCTGCTCAACTCTCAAGGCAATAGTAGTCTTGTAATTTCTGTGTAACTCCAGGCAATAACTGGCATAGCGGAGATTCATTTCATCGACGGTAACAATGCACATTCCCTTGTGTATATCTGGTTCTTCACAAGTCATTGGGTATCCAATGGAATGTTGGAAATACAAAGATTGTGCACTACGAGTTCAGACAGACGCCATTGATGTTCAATCAAGGTTGAGAGGAGGTTCGCATTATTTAATATGGACATTTCATTTATTACCCTGAACTACCAGCAGATTCCTATCTCATTAATAAAATACAGCTCGCTGTTTTTTTCGTGGTATACTTTACTAATTCTAAATCAGATAAACTTGAAAAGATTTTCTTTCACCAGAATATTATTATTAACTCCCTTGAAGTTGAATGATTTATTTTTTGCAGTAAAGTTTGTTAGAAGTAGTCTCCCTTGATTTTCCTTTAATTTATTTATTCATATATTTATTTATTCTGCTTTACCTTTCTTTATTGTTATTATGCCCTACATTATTACGTATTTCACTGTTTTTTCCTTTATATTAGTGGCTTTGAAATTAAATTGTACGTAGTAGCATATTTTGTGTCCGCTTCCTGTCTTTCTGTGCTAAGTTATAATGAATGAATTTAAAAGAGATAAATACAATTAGCTCCAATTAGCTACGTATGCGAACACTACAAGTCGTAAAAAATGACGACAGGGTTAACATATAATCCATGTTCCAGAAAAAAAAACATTATTAATTGTTGCTGTTCATAGCCTCGCATTTTGACAGATATAAAAATACAATATATAATTCATTAAATGGCGTCACATCGGTAAATTAAAAGATGAAGATTTGTAGAAGCTACGATTGCTGTTTCTGGGCCACGGAACTTTCTACTTTTATCTTTAATTTTTTTATTAGCTTTTACTTTTGCCATCTAACTGAAGTGGTTATATTAGAAATTAAAGCTAATAAAAAAAAGAAAGTTTGGTATTATTTTAACAAGACTGTCGGATGACTCATATACAACGATTCGGATTTGAAATAGTTCATAACACTTAGTGTCATGACAAGTAAAGACGATGTACTGTCTTCAAATCGTAATAAATTCCATGATTGTCTACATTAAGTACACCCAAGAGAATTAGAAGTTGAGAATACGACGGATTCGACATAATAGGACTAACAAATATCTCCGTCTGCTCTGGGCGCGGCGGTGTCATCTACCTTCTGACAATCGCTGACCCAAAACGAAGTTAATATTCTTTTTGAAACGACAGATAGTATTTGAATAATTTATTATTCTAATTCCCCAGTCACCAGCACTGATACAATACGCTTGATTAGTTGCGGTATGCTCGAGTAAATAACATTATTTTTGAGTAAAGTTATGCCATCCGCATGTAAATAAGCAGTTAGCATGAGAAAAGTTACTATTATGCTCAAAACAGTAACACAATGCTCGTTCCAATTTATTCTACTCTCTTGTCTAAGTTATACACAAGCGAAATTACTCCTCACGCAAAGTTACACAATGTGCAAGTGAAGTTGTTATGTACTCAAGCTAAGTTACAATATGCTCAAGTGAAGTTGTTATTTCCTCAAGCTAAGTTACAATATGCTAAAATGAAGTTGTTATTTCCTCAAGCTAAGTTACAATATGTTCAAGTGAAGTTATAATGTACTCAAGCTAAGTCACAATATGTTCAAATAAAGTTGTAAAGTGCTCAAGTAAAATTACAATATGCTCAGTTATTCTTAAGTAAAGTTATTCTTAGTGGGCTAAAGCAACAATTAACTTATATACATGTATGTTTGTGTGGGAAGGGGGACCTGGTCGAGTAATATTTATATTCGTGTTTAAAGATGTTATGAGATTCGAATACCAATGCTTTGTCCGTAATATTTCTGACCATGCCCTCTGATTGTACCTCCACCCCCTCCCTTCCTTCCATTTAATTTTCCGTCATCGTCTTTAATAGCATTTTGTACTTCTAAATAAAAAGTCTGTTATCTGCCATATGCTGATTATGGTATAAAACAAACCACCGTGACATCCACTGAATTTAACTCCGCAATATGGTTTATGTCAATTCCGTTCAGTCAACATTCAATTTCAGTTTAGAATAGAAGAATTTATTTTAATTGAAGAATTCTTGTGACATAGTCTTATATTGTGGATAGGAAATTAGTTATTCCCCTTTAAATAAGCCGAACAAAAGGCGGGAGAAGTAAGCGGGGTTGAAATGGATTTAAAACTGTGTCGTTAATTTTCTGAACGAGCGTCAGACCGTAAATTAATTAAGTTATTTACCACTTACGATAATTCAATCGAATTAAGGCCCGAGACCAGACGCTACCGCTATCAGATTTACTCCAATCAAGTCATAGTTTAGATTTTCTTAGAAAAGATGTGTGGGAATCATTTAAGCTTATTCCATCCTTAAAGTCTTGAAAGGAGTTGTCTGGTTTGATAATCAAAAGAACGATTCTTTGTGGGTCGTTTTCATAGATATGTGTAAGCACCATTCTGTTAAATAATAGAAACTAGCGTAGGATGTGTTTATAGATCTAAAATTGTCCTCATAATCATCACATTTGTGCGGAAATAAGTTCCTCTTCACAAGGTGTCCTTCATTAATACTCCTTGATGGTAATTTGTCAATTACATTATTCTCAAGTTTCAAATCAGGATCATAATTCCCAATAACCATGAAATTTTTAATGATGTTTTCTGAGACGCCAAAAAATAACAGGCCTTAAAGGTAATTTGTCAATTCCGGCATTCTCAAGTCTAAAATTATGATCAGAAGTCGGAATGTCCCGACCCGGCTTTCGTATGATAGTCCTGCAAACGTATGCATAGGTTTATTTATAACGGTTATCTCCCGAGCCCCGTGTGCTACAGGCTGTGCACGTTAAAGATACCTCGAAAATTGAAAATCAAAAAAGAGCAGGCTAATGCCGCCGTCCTGGCAAGATGTACCTCATTGCATCCTGTATGGCATTCACGCTCTTCATTAGCTCACATGGTGCAGACAAGTAGAACGAAAAACTCTATTCATTTCATATATTTTCCCAAAACCCCTACATTCAATTTCCTCTACAACCAAGGTTCTCCTACAATTAGCGACATGTACCTGCCTGGCATTATGAACCGACCCAAAGAGGAAAATAAGGTCTTAAGTAAAGATGTAGTAGAAATGAAAGGGGTATAGCTTTTGTAGTTTGAATTTATTGATATGTTAGGACCACGAACTTTGTTGTTGCTGATGGGGAAATGGGATGTAGGTGTTTTGGGAGGTTACATTTGGTCAGTTTAAACCTGAAAATAGTTAGATGTCCAGAAAAAATGTTTCTCTTCTCAGGGTGTCCTTCATTAACACATTTCGGTCATATGTTCAATCTGATATTGCAGTAGTGAGAATTTACACTAAAACTATGAAAAAGAACTTAAAACTGTTTAATAATAACTGGTTACAATATTCCAAATACATCGGTGTTGTCCGTCTGTACAGGTGCTCTGGTCAATCCAAGATGCCCCTGATATCATATCATTCCGTATTTATATTAAAGTTTGTGCATTGACATTAATTAATTAACAATTGATAATTATAACATATAAAAGATTATGTAAAACAATCGACAATTAATACGTAAAAAGATTAAAGCGAATTAAAATGAGATGTCTAGCTGACAGTTTCTGATAATATTGGGACGTCTATAACGGATTAGTTTCTATAACATCACAGTATCATAATATTCTCAAGTCTAATATTATGATCATTACTTCCAAAATGCCGCATGTATTCATGTTCGCACATTACACGTATTGATACGGTTGCAGGATCAAAACATGAGACTATTAATAATAATTTTATACTAACTTTTTTTTGGCACCCATTTAGACAAAATTCTAATTTTCAATAGGTCTCACTTAACTAAACATTATATGCAAGATGACGTAAAGAATAGTATGTAGGTTCATATCTTATCTGCCTTGAAGCGAGAAACATTTTTGATTCCATGAATAGTGCTTTCGAGAATCTTGCAAAACACAGCATTTAATGTTTGATTGCAGATAAATCAAGGTTTTTTCCTTGTTGTCATACGAATATATTCATCAATCTAATGTTTATCAAACGAACGGTATTCTACACACGCCAAGTTTCAAATTTTAATAGTATTTTTTATATATGAATTCTTTACTGTTCTGGTTGTTTCTCTTCCCATATGATATTTATCACGCAATACAACATTGTTCTCTAGTCAATTTACAATTACCTGCTAACTGATGGCCCAATTTCAATGACGGCTCAGGATCCCTCGAGGCGACATTTCCCGCTTCTGAACACAAGTCTACAATTGTATACAATGTATATTGCCTTCTAGATCTACGAATCTTTCTACGAAGGTATATGCAAGTTTGACATATATTTCAGATACTCCGGCGTTTTCATGCGATTTACCATTTCCAAAATATGTTGCAGAATAAGTCGTAGGTTTCCATAAGGTGCATAACTCAATAGCCTAATATAATACAAAAGAGTAAAACGTATAATTTCATGTCAAGTCATTCCAATAAGCTGTTCTGATTGTTTACAATGGTTACAGGGGAAAATTACTTCTATATGTCCAGTCCATGTGTAACACCAGCGATAATTTTTGTATGAGTTAAAGTTCAACCAAATCAGTCAAAGCCATCAAAGTTGATCGAGAAGGTCAATCGTTTTTTTTTTCAGATTGCAACTGTTTTATGTAGCTTAAATCTATTTTTTTAAAATCGCCTCTCTGCACCAATTAAAATGAAAATTAATTAACTTTTTTGTGAATAACAATACAGAAACACAAAAAATTAGTGCTGCGTAAGAAAATTCACATGCCTCATACTGCAGTTCACCCAATTAGTATACAAACTTCAAAGAAAACCGTCATTTTTTCGCTCATTGAATTCGTTTGATGTGTAAACGATTGAAATTTCACAGAAAATGTTTACTCATTATTAAAAGTAAAACTGTCATGAACTTTTTAAGTTGATCATGTTATCTGAAACTTTAGTCAATAAATGTCCAATATTATGCTAGGGCGAGGGTCGAGTATCTACAATTAAAGTTCTATTTGATTACAAGGGTGTCATATGATTCAATTAAAAAGTGTCAATCGACTTTTTCGTCCTCTCTTCTGCACCAAAAGACCTAATGAAGTCACATAATGAGCAACATCAACTTTGTATTCTTATGGTGTACGAGTAAACACAACAAATGGAAATATAGACAACTTTAAATCCATTTAGTTTTTTTTTCAGCAGTGAATTCAGGCCTGTGTCGATGGTCTGAATAATGCCCGACGTACGGCGACGTTCAGTTCGCCTACGGTTAATGGGAGGGGTGGGGGGAAAGCGCGTCTAAAACTAGAGAAGGGGTACGAATAATCCACATTTTTCGTCGTAAAGATGGTATTTCTCAATTCCACACTCACGACAAATTCTTATGTCAAGATTTTTTGAGGAACGGGGCCCTATAGGTAATGGCCATAATGCAATTTGTTGTATTGTAATGAACGTAATATATATGTTGGATATAACAGTCATATACGTTACAATGATAGCTAGGCCTACATATATGTTACAATGATAGTTATATATGTTGCAATTATAGTCATATACGTTACAATGATAGTCATATACGTTACAATGATAGTCATATACGTTACAATGATAGTCATAAACGTTACAATGATAGTTATATACGTTACAATGATAGTTATATACGTTACAATGATAGTTATATACGTTACAATGATAGTCATGTTACAATGATGGTCACGTTACAACGATAGTCATTTACATGTATGTTGTAATGATAGTCATATATGTTGTTATATACGTTACAATGATAGTTATATACGTTACAATGATAGTCATGTTACAATGATGGTCACGTTACAACGATAGTTATATACGTTACAATGATAGTTATATACGTTACAATGATAGTCATGTTACAATGATGGTCACGTTACAACGATAGTCATTTACATGTATGTTGTAATGATAGTCATATATGTTGTAATGATAGTCATATATGTTGTAATGATAGTCATGTTGTAATGATAGTCATATATATTGTAATGATAGTCATGTTGTAATGATAGTCATGTTGTAATGATAGTCATAATATATTGTAATGATAGTCACAAACGTTGTAATGATAGTCATAAACGTTACAGTGATAGTCGTATGTTGTAATGATAGTAAGATACGTTGCAATGATAGTCATGTATCTTTTGATGATAGTATAATCCTTGTCAATTATTAGTCAAAGTTGTGTCGAAATGAGTCTCAGCAATGCCAAATATGAGTCAAAGTTATGGCAAATATGATCCGAGTCGAACCCTTTGATGTATACATGTAAAAGGCGAGTCGAATAATAGGTGTGGGCGGTATAGAAAATAGAAAAACAACAAAGACTGGAAGAATAACAGAATCTTATTCATAGAGTCAAATAAATTATTTAATATAACATGTTTATTGTAATTAATAATAATGTGTTTTTGATTTGATCACAACAAGCAGAAAGTAACTTAAGCCAATTAAATGATAGAAGATAATTACATTTGGATCAGACAAATATCTTGTTAGTGTGGCACACCAACCATATTCCTTACTCAGGTTGACTCGACAGCCATGGTTTTTATTTTTCTCTCATTTTACAGCTATTTCCTATAAATTCCATATATAGGCCTAAATTACACAAAAATTGATGACGTCAATAAAATCATCGTGACGCCTTAAATTCACGTTCTGTGTGATTGTTTCCAGAAATAATAAATTGAAAAAAAAATAGAAATTCGAATGTGTTAATTGGTAAGAATTTGCTGTCTAATTTTTTTGACATTTTCCAGTTTCTATATAACGTGCACACATTGTTTACTAATGAATATAAAAACAACTTTTCGGATTATCATAGTTAATAAGAACACTGCAAACATAGTTGGAAATAAATAATAAAAAAAAAACTTCTTAGACAAAAAATGATTTAAAGTTAAAATAAGCAAACAATGTTAAAAAACAAAGCCTTTTATCTTTCTAGAATTTAAAATAAAAAAGTGTTGGAAAGAGACTTAGATTTATTCCACAGAACGAAAATAGACTTCAGAGATTTCAAATGGTTCAGTTTTTCACAAAAATGCGAACAATTTCCAAGCCAAAGAAGAATTGGCATTGAAATCACTTCTTTATTAATGAGCTTTGCTTTGATGATTCTCTGATATAGTTTGTTCCTTGGTAATCCCAATCACAGAGCATAACGAAGGTTCCTAACAATGCTTACAAGGTCTGTATACTGGTTCGTTTTAGAATTAAGAGACAGATGATGTAACGTTGATAATCCCAATCGCAGAGGTCTATCAGGTATTTCAAACTAAATTGTCTATACGACAGATACTCGAACATTGCTCATTTTTTCATGTGGTAGACAGATACAAGTACTGGTCTTCGGCATTTCTTGAGAGAGACATTTTCCACATGAGTGGTATCGAGTGCTTTAACAAAGTAACTGTCATTTGTTTCCTACGGTTGAATTATATAATCGGAATAACTGCATTGTTTTTCCATGTTCTTGGGAGGATGAATTCGACAGATGATGAAGTGCGTAGCCACAACAGAGAAGTATCGGGTACTTTAGCATTGTAACTATCGGTTATTGAAAGTGCACAGTTTTCCTACGGTTGAGAACTTTGTCGGTAATTAAATATTTCTGGATGGTTTTTCCAATTTCTTGAGAGTAGATATATTGAATATAAGATGAAGTTGCTAAGCACCATTGATCTAAATGTTCGTACTTCAATCTAAAATTAAATCCTGATGATGTCTTCGTTCTTCATGTTGTGACTTGGACCCCACACTGAAAAGAGAAGAATGAACGATAAGTTTTATATAACACCAATTTGGAAGCAGTGTTGTTTCTAGGAAACATTAGGTGAAAGGACCGGGCAGTTGCCACTGGTTACCTGTTACAAGGGGAGGGTGGCGGGGGGATACAGACTATTCTTTACTTTGTAGGATGATAACAAATTTAGAGAGGGCATCTTTTTGCTGCAATATCAATCTGGATTATTTTGACTTTACACAGGATGGAATATTAAGCGTAATATAACAGAATATTTGTTTAAACCACATCCCTTATCAATATACATGTATAGATCGACCGTGGTTCACTTTGCCCAAATAGCTTCGTATGTGGCGGGATATTTTGATAATAAAAACGACCCTTTTCACAAAGAAAGATTGCTAGTATTTATAAAACAAAACGTAAAATAGACCTCGTACAATCGTCGAAATTTGTCGGTTTGAACATCGCCTGACATTATGAATATAAACGATCTTAATACGAGATTTACCTGTTAAAGTGAAACACGTTAGAAATGTGTAATAGTTTCGATGAGTGACAATGTCGTTATAGATTTCTTTATTATTTAGGATTTGTGACAATATCTGGTGTAAGGATTCGTCGTAAAATTTTATTTGTCCTCGGCCAGAAGATAAAGCAGTTAGGTACAATAACATAACATAATTAACCTTTCATTCATTCAAATATTATATCAAACGAAATTGTATTGACATTTTCAGTTGGCGTGACTTAATCCCGAAGAAAATTGTTACGTTACGTAGTGTTTAAAATAAAAAAAACCTACAACTATAAGGAAGAAATTTAGATCAGCAATTTGTTTTAGTATCAGCGCTTTAATGTTATAAACGTTCTACATCTGGTTGAAGTTCAGAATGAAAAATCACGAATCTTGGCAATTAATTATTTGATCCATATAAAGGTCTAATAACAGAAAAACTTTCTCCAGCTCGTATTATTATGTGTGTAATGTTTCAATACTTCCCTGTATTGCAATTTAGTTTTATATCTTTAAATTTGAGACTTCATGTAAGAAACCCAAAGAAATAAACAACTATATTTTTCACGGATCACAACTAACTATTAAGGATCCTTTCTTCCAGCTGGTCCTAGGCCAAACCTTTTGGCAATGATCTTTCTCGGAGTATCCGTATCTCAGAATAAGATGTAGATTTGACTAACCAGAATGTTCGGAAGCATCAGGTGTCCCGGAATACAGGATGTCCTCTGCTTTGCTTTCGACATGTGCCAAAATAGAGCAACATTAAGAATTTCCTCGTGACTGTTTGTTTAGTTGAAATACAACTTTACGTTAACGAGTCAATGTTTGATTGAAAAATTTTGAACTCTCGTCAAAGACGAATTGTGTCAGACACGAATTGAACAAATCAGCTGTAAGAAAAATAGTAAAATGTGTAATCCTAATAAGATTTAAACACATACAAAGTTCAACGATACAATTAACTTTTTTTTATTGTCGATGTGACAGACTTTTATTAGCTTGAAGTTGTTAAACTGTTAAACTTTAATGTGTGTATTTTTATTCCGGTTCTCTTTCTAGTGCACTATAGTCTTTTTATGATTTTTCTGAACGACTTTCTTGATCTTTTATTCAAACGGCAACATAAGAAAGAAAGACAGAAAAAAGGACGAAAGAAAAAAGGAAATGAAGAAATAGAAAGCAAAAAAAGAAAAAAAAAAAGAAAGAGACAAACAACTATTTATACACGGGTTCATTTCGATTGCTGGTCCTTGGCCAAACCTCTTACCATTGACGTATTGCACCTTCCTTCCAAATGTTATGTTCCAACTTATTGCGGCGGGCCCGAGTCTGATTTTGTCAAAGTGATGATACATAGTTCAAGACCAAGAAAGAAACCAAAACATAGTCCGTAAAATTAAAAGTCATTGGCAAAACCTGCAAGCAATAAATTGCCAGTTTGAGTGGAAGACACGTAACATGAGTCCGATGATGTTCAATGTTACGCACTCTACTTATATATTGTTTTCCTCTGTGCTCTACTGTAATCTATGTGGAACTAAGAGCTATAGGTTATAGTAATTGATAATATGCAGAGCATTGGAAATATGAAATAATCATTTCTGAAGTGTAAATTTACAATAATATTATCCATGCGTCAAATGTTGTCCTTGACAAGTATAATTATCCGATAATTTGAAAAAAAAACCCACTGGTTTGAGAGCTTTCAAGGTGCCCATTGTGTTGTTCACTGAGACCCTTGTTGGATACAAGAATTTCAGACTTCTCGAGTGTCCAGATATTAGGGCGTAAGAGTCTAAGAGAGTTGCACGATTCTTTACTCGTACCAGAATATTACATACGTGTATATGTAATAATTACATGACGGCGTCCTATCCACAGACGTGTTTTATTCACTGGTGTCAGTCCGGGTCAAAACAGCGGAACCAAAAAGGCCAATTAGTCTGTCGCACGCTTTCGTCTCAAACAGTTGGAATTCCAATTTTTTTCTTTTGTAATAACGGTTTTCATTTGTCTATAATTATAAGAACCAGTCAGAATTTCCAGAGCTCGTCTTTTAACGTCGGTGGGTGTTTCGGGACTTAAATCCCATCAGGACCAGAATAACCGAATTAGGAAAAATGCTGCTGGCACTTGTTTCTGGAATATAACCATCATCAGGACCAAAATAACTAAATTGTCTACAGCTCATCTCATACTGTCGGTGGGTGTTTTTGGTATAACATCCTCATTAGGACCAAAATAACTGAATTGTCTAGGGCTCATCCCATACTGTCGATGTTTTGGTATAACACCTTCATCGGGACCAGAATAGCCGAATTGTTCAAAGCTCATCCCAAGCTACCGATAAATTTTTTCGGATACAAATCCTCATTCAAAGTAATTTATGAGGAAAAAATGAGAATTTTTGAACTGGGAGTAGTCTATATATATTGTAATAACCTCGTTGTTTATCGGTTTGTTTAAATGATATCCTGTGATACGCACCGAAAAGAAGTCCCTGGTGATTTATTAAAATAAATAATTTTCTGGTTTTCTATTTTTAATTGGCTGATTCTATATGAAAGTGAAGGCATCCATGCAGAGTAAATAATTCCCCATCATTTTATATTAAATTTTAATGCTACCAATTGTTTGATTCCATTTCAAGCGAGTCTAGTCGTCTATTTTCATTTTTTCATTCTATTTTTCGTCCCAATTTTCTACCGCTTCTAGTAATTAATCAGACAATTTGTCTGATTTGTTAACAGTCTTTGATCTATCGAGTGTTATTTATTCAATTCTACTATTTGTATAAAGGGAAAACGTGTGTATTTGTGCTCTGTAACTTGTTTGTATGCTTGGTAAATAGTAAGTATACAAACAACGACCTTCTTCAATAAATAATAACATAAGGCGCCAATAAACATACATTAACCGATATGAAAATTATCTATGTGAACTCTCTTAATGGATGCCTCTTTTACAAACACAGTCGCAGAGTTGTATCGTGTCATGAGGGGTTAACCTACAATGATGTCATTCAATTGCTGTTCCTAATACCCCAGTTTTGATACATCAGTCATTGTTAACATTGCACTAAAACAACTGTTGAACTAAAATGAATCTTCAGTATCAATAGGAGGACTTCCAAGATATAGTATGAGGATTTCTCGAATAATTTAAGCAATACTGAAGCGATGGTCGAGAAATGCGACAGAATGTTATTTTCGTTTGAAAATTACGTTATTTGAGTTTCTCAGAGTGGGAGTGCCCGATGAAATAAAATGTCATGAAATAGAAATGATATCATTATATTTTCGTGACGTATTTACCGCCAATTAATGAAAAAATTCGTAATGAAAGTTTGTAGTTGAGTCATTAGAATATGATATGTCATTATGACTCCAATTACGAAAATTATAAGGTATATTATAAGTTTAACTTGATCTCTTGATTCATATTCACAGAGAAAAAAACATCAGACCTGTCTATTTCTAACATTGTATGGTCAATATTAAAACGTTTTAATACTATTAATTAATCATAACTTATCACAAATAAGAATGTCAATGGATGTAAACAAGCGCAAACGCCTACCATAACATGGAAAATACTTAACTGAGAGTCCCATTACCCCCCTTTCAGAGTAGCTGGTGGTTCTGCACGTAAGTGAAAAATATTGGGATTTGCAAAACCATTTCCGGTCGAATTCTAGTTGAGAGCGTTTATCCCATGACCATCGATGCTCTTGATATTTTGAAATGTTCACTGGTATACCTTCATATTGTATATTCGACTTTTATATTCGACTTTATAGTTTCCATAATTCAGACCATGGTATGTTTAGGTTTTAAAGAATGAAAATTTCAAATGTTGTCAATTCATATTCAAATATACCTACATTTTACAGATGAGACAACTTGCAATATCTGAGATGAAACTGAGATGTCAGAGACGACTGGGCAGGTTTTGATGAAGGGAGTGCATGTAACGCTCTGACCACCGCCTGTTGACTCAAATGAGAAGTGATTGACTTTTTTCACCCTGAATTACCGTCAGATTCGCACTTCACTCCTTTAAACAAATAGATTAGAGATTTTCTTTCTAATTTTTTTCTCTAGTTTTTAGCGGCTCGGTGAAACTAAGCAGACTTCCTTTAGGGAAATGTAGTTCCCAACGGAAGCGGGAAAACACTTTACTGACAGAAACAAACTTGCACCGACGTTGATATTCCACAGGAGTCATTGTCTGATGAGTGGTTGATTTTTTTCTGGTTAGGTGATTTCGGAAATTCTGTATCACAGAGTAAAATGTTGCTGCGAACAGAAATTATTCATTCCATTTTGTACGTCTGACAGATTTAATCTTCAGTCTGATTTGAAAAAGAGTTGAATTTAGTTTGTGAAATGAGCCGTCCATTTTGACTGAAGGCCATCTTTCATGAACTATTTTTAGAATTTGCACGTCTTAAGTGCTCGCTTTGATAGCTGGAGATCTATTCATGAACTATCAATGACGTCACAGTAATCGAAGTCCTCACTAAAACGGAATTAAAATAGAATCCGAAGGAATTTTATAGATTAATAAATTCAATTAAAAGCATATTTTCCTCAAATTTCCGATATGGGTTTTTGCTCGGATTTCGGAAGTTCTCCAAGTAAAGGAAATTATAGGGCTTTTTACAAGTTTGTTTCTGTAGAAAACACCAATAAACACGACTTAACGTAAATTACCTGATATCTTAATACGGCACGAACTAATCATCTGTCTTTATGTTGGATTACTCTGTGGCTAAATCTGAACAACATTATTTGTTTAAGAATGGATGCTATTTAATCTTTCTAATAGATATATTCAACTAAAAACCATGTCATAAGATCTGCCATTTTTGCATTGGAGAATTTTATAAAGCCCTGGATAATTGATATGTCATAACTACCGATTGTTAGATTTAATAGTATAAGAACGGAACGTTGGGTTTGTATTCTGAAAAATGATCAGTTGAGCTGTATCAGCAGTACAGGCTTAATAAGACGACTAAATACATTCATTATGAAATGTGAAACATCTACCATTGAGCTTTATCAGCAATGTAATCATTATTTTACGACTTTCTCCCTTGAAAAGTCAAATTGTCTCGCTACTTGACCAGTAATCAATGGTCACATTTTAAGTGGAAATATTTCTTAAAGAAACCACCTGAAAGGTCAGACTTAAACAACATTTAATCATTAGACAGACAATTAGCAACGTTTCTAGATGTTAATTGAATCAGGGGTATAGAAATACCTTTACCTTCAAAAAAGGTCATCTGAATTTTTATATAAGACACTGTTGCTCAACTATAAGTGACGAATTAATTAGAGTAAGAAACGCAAGAAACACAAAAAATTGTGAAAAATGTTTTCTATGTTTAGATTTTTTACTTCTTCTCTTAATTATGTATTTTTCTTTCGTGATAAGTAATCTTCTTGTCGGGAAATTTGTCTTTCCTATTTGTGGAATACTTGAAACCAAAAAGAAGTTCTCCTTTGAAAGCAAAACTACGGAAGCGTCCTTGGGCCATGATAAATAAAACAAAATATTTTATTCTAAAAATATCTTGAAATTAACGCCTTATTTTCGCCTTATTAATATCAAAAACATGATAATAGAATACAATATTTTTTCATTGTCCCAGGACGCTTCCATACAATAAACCTTCTGAACATGAAAAAAATGATCATCTCGTCTCTCTCATTTTTTGACATGAATCTCGAGTATTACATCTGAGAGTCTGGGGGATAAAATATGCCATCACAATCAAAAAAGTTCCAATTTTAAAATACGCAATTTGGATTGCTTTGTATACTAGATGTCAACGTTCGTCAACGTTTATCAACGTTATAGCCTCTATCCCCTCAATTGAACATTACAGGCTCAAGAATTTTGCTTAAAAACCGACTTCCCTTCATTAGATTGTACAATGCTCGTCTGTCATCATTTACCAGATAAGACGTAGAACAAACTACTATATTTTACAAGGACAACAACTCATGTTCACTTAGGATCCTTTCAACCAGCTGGTCCTTGACAAAACCTCTTGGCATTGATATTTCCTGTATTATTCACACCTATTTACAGATGGGTCGGCTGGAATTATGAGTGAAGATGACCAGGTGCAAAACTCCAAAGCAATTTTTTAAACCTAGGTTTTCAGTACCGTGTAGAAATGTGAGTTAATGGTGACTAAGTAGAGATAGTGATCTCGTACCTTATGGAATTATAGCATTAGTGATTAGTATATAAATACAGATTTATCTAATGTATGGTAAAACAATCCGTAGTTTTTACCGATTTTATCTCTTTCTTTATTATTAAAAGAGATTAACAACTCATTTCTTCTGTAAACAAATTTTTAAATCATGAAACGTTTTGATAACGCAAATGTCTGTGATATTGTCCAAAGAATTGCCATGCATCCACAGTGTAACGCCGTGGTTTTCAACTTATATTTGTATGTGCCCCCAACTTGTATTTTGCATGAAATGAAATTTGCAGATATCGAAATTGAAACTAAGATTGAATACCATGCACGGTCTTAGAAAGTACAAAATGCTGCAAATAATTCTCTGATTACTTAGAGACGATGTTAGCCTGCGCCGTGTATAGTCATACTATGAGATCATGTATATATTGTAGTAAGTAAGTTTTTATTACGGCCTGGGACACATCAATGTCCATTAGGAACGTGCAATTGTTCTCACTTGGAAAATGTTCTTTTGGTTGAAAACCTATGATGTAACGTGTATCGTTTTAGCTAAATTGCAGTAGTTAAAATAAAACACAAGCATTGAGATAATCTTTTCTCAAACGGTTAATTGTAGTTATCAAATTGCTTCAGTAAAAGTTTTGAAGAGTCAGAGTCAATAAGTGATAAGCAAAACTTTAAGGGGAGAGAGAACATATTGAACGATCTTCGTGTTTTATCTTCGCCAACTTTCAATAAAAACATTGATAACAAATTGCTATATTAAGCTGTTTCAGAGATATGTTAGCATCGACAGATTCAAAGTTAGTTGCAATATCGCATGTGAAATAATTGTGACTGGTAAATACAATACATTAAGAATTTCTGATGGAGCCACTATCATGCAAGTCCTGAAAGCCGGAAAAATCTGACTAAGCATGAACGTAAAACCATGACCCAACCGCACAAGCAGGCCCAACTGAACACTATTGTGATGATTTTGATAAAACTTAGATTATGGCTCACAGTACTGGTTTATTTCCATATCATTGAAAATAATAAATTTGAAAAAAAAATTGGTGATATCAAATCTAAGGCTGTAATGATGTAATGAAACAACGTCATATCACGTTTTTCTGCTACCAGATGACATTCACGTTTCTGATTATTCTTCTTTGTTAATTTCAGTAAGTGTATTTAAATGATGACCACTATTAGCAATATATAATACTGTTAATAGTTTTACAGCTTTTGTGATTGTAGTTTTGTTGTTTTTAGTTTTCTTTTGTATTATACGTTGTGTGCCTTTGAAGGGGAAAATTGTAAAAAAGCTAGTCCTAATTTTCACCCTAATAAAGATTTGATTATTATTATTGTTATTATCATTACCGATCTTTGCACAATTGATAACTTCCGGTTGGGTTGTTTGGTTATTTCCTGGTTGGGGATCACTGGACAAGTAAAAAATTACACGAGCCTAATAAGAAAATAAAATCAAGCAAATATGAAGAATTCGAGTTTACATCAGCCTTGAGCTCTTAATGGACACAGAGTAGCTGCTCGTAATACCCTGCAGTGAATAATATTATAATTCCAGTTCGTCAAGTATCAGATAAAAACTGACTGTTTTTGCAACATAATTTCCGATTGAATTCCAGTTTGAAAGGGTTTATTTCACTACTTTCGAGGTTCTTGATATTTTTCCTCTCATTGGGCACCATGTTCTGAATATTTGAATTGGTAGGTTAAATGTAATAAACTTAGTAATAACTACTTACCTTTGTGCCAAAATATTTTCTAGAATTGATTGAAATTTCTGCAATCTCTCATCTGAAGAAGTTTCAGGAGATTCCTCGGAACCATATTCAGTATCTTCCGATTCTTCTAAATTTTTATCTTCAATTTTATCGTCATCTGTCAGCTCGGTGTGGAATCCCCAAATTGAAAAATCATCCGTTGGGCTCCCTGTGTTCTGAGATCGTTTGCCAGCGAAATGGAATCCGTTACAACGACACAAATTTCCTCCACGACCACGACTGCATCTTGAGGCACAAAAACTTTCCAATCGAAATGTATGAGATGCCACAACCGTAAAAAGAAGAAGATTTGCTATGCAAAATAGTATTGTAAAATTTGCCATATCCGTAAGTAAAAGTTTGAGTCTTTCCTCGAAGGAACGATCACACCCAATTAAACACTGATATAAGTTGGTCTGGTTATTCCAATTTCTGTCAAGAATTCAAACTTTCAAATATTTCAAGAGAGAAAAAACTATTTGAATTGATATTTTACCCGTGCTTTGATTCAAATCTTAAGAGCGTTTTAACCTGTGTAAGTTAGGTGTCGTTTATCTAAGTCTGTTATGCCACCTTTAGAGCGCGAGAAAAACCTTTGACGTTGCCAGATTAATTAAACCATACGACTACTCTTAATAATTATCACAAAGTATCATTTGATTAGCTCAGCCTGCCAGTTATATTCTGTAGAAGAGAAGACACCCACTTGGTGTTCTCTAAACTTAAATAATTAATATTCCCATGTATTAAACCGAGGTATTGTAATGATCGAAAGCCTGGAATGCAGAGAAAAAAGTACAATATATATAACGGAATGCCAAAGTACGTCGGAATTGTTACGCCCCGAAGATTACTCCACGCACCTCACGGTTCGCGCATGCCCCTAGGAAGAGTCGAATTAGGAATTTCCTCGCTTACACGATCGCCTTGTAATCAAGATGAGCGATCAATTGAACTTCATGCTGTTAACTATTCATTAATAAAAGCTTTCGACAGAAAGAGTCTATTTTCCGGAATGTAACGAACAAAAGATGTGGAATCGTTTAACAAGGATGACGAGAATGCGAACAGGGCATCTTTTCATTGCGGATAAAATGATAACCCAACTGACGACACTTAATACAGTTATTTTATTGATTCCTTATACAAACTTTTCAGACAAATTCTACGTAATTCTAGTTTCAATTTAAACCTCGCCCTCGCATAATTACTTCAGGTTCGTATTTCGGGGATGATTATTTGTCGAGCGATTAAAGTTACATAATTTATTTCATAGTCTGATAGATAAAACAATATATGTTTTGAACAATAAATCGACCGGTTTCTATCAATTAGTTTTAAAGGCCAACTTTAACTTTTTAAAATTGAATGGTAAGCAAACAAAATGATTTCAAAGTAATTGATAACTCGTTTAAAACGCCTACTGGTCTGTTTTGGAATTTTATATTTTTATACCAGTGGTTGAAGTACAAATAGAGTAGTTACTGAACCCTTAAAGAGCACTATAGATGTTTCTTATCTTAATCGAATTCCTGTTATATACTAGCACTCACGAGATTATCTTCACCAGTGGCTCAACTACCATAGTGACTGGTTGAATGTTCATGTTCATGAGCCTCACCCCTAAAAAACAAAATAAAATAAAAGTAATATGTTAATGAGTGAAATAGCATTTACTATAGACGGAATATCGTCTTCCATTAACATGCATTAAATTGACTTACAGAGGGATATACAGAATAGCCTATGTAAAAAAAATCCCAGGGGGAGCGCCCCAACCCACTTTTGTCCGCGGACCCCCACTAATCTAGTTGAACCACTGATCTTCACAATGCCGAGCTATTATGAACTGTTGTGAAGAAGATTTATCTCTTGACACTGTGAAGATGGGGATGGATTTAGAAGAACAGACATGTGCAAATGGCAAAGCGAAAATTCGTGTTTGCATGTATTGCCATTCAAACTCCTACCTTTATCAATGAATATACCATACTTTATAAATATTTTATTACATTCAGAAAAATGTCGTCTGAATATTTGTATTAGGGTATATTGAGATGAGTCTCAATGAAAGCACTGGCCTAGGTCACAGGGCAATAGATAAGCTTATTAATTATGTGAAAATTATGTACAATAAGTGAATGTAACATTCGACCATGCAAATAGTAAACATATTATAGTTTGAGTATTCTAAACTTTAAATAGTTAGTAAAATAACGAAATAAGATGTGATCGAGGTCTATTTTGGGTGTTTCTGAAGAAGGCAGTAAGCCGAAACGTCAAATAACAGGACAATAATATAGTTTTCATATTATAGTCGTTCAAAGATAATATGGACTTCGGCGAACGTGTATCATTTCCGCGAGTAAGCTTCTGTTTGATTAATTACACACGGATTTTAATTCTAAAATGTGATACGGCTCTTTACACACTGATGTCCATCCACTCGTAAAGCAACATTCAGCAATCCATCGGCCTGTAAAGCAACATTCAGCAATCCATCGGCTAGTAAAAGTTACATTCAGCAATCCATCGAAAGGTAAAGCAACATTCAGCAATCCATCAGCCTGTAAAGCAACATTCAGCAATCTATCATATCCGAATTGATACCAAATTTGTGACCTTGGGGAATGCTTTACTCAGTAGTTTTTGTTTGCTTCTGTTATTTTGATAATTAATGTTAAATAAGTGTTAATAATGTTTAACTTGTTAGTGTCACACGGTGCACCGAAACGATAGGAAAATAATTTTGTTTACCACGACTTGGTCATCAAATATGATAGCAAAGGTCTACTGTGAAAGTTTCGCTGGAGTTCCGCAAAATATCAAGGTAATGAAGCAGTCATAGTATGCCGTAACTATGTCACACATCATGAGATCCTGGTATTTTGAACATCAGAGACTGGTCTTTACCGCTGAGTACCGGAAGTAGAGACGCTCTCCACAGAAGACACAACGGAATCTACCATTTTGATTTTTTGAGGAAATGTTAAGAAATAAATAATTTTAATCTTTAAATGATATTTAGAAATAGATTTTGTTTATCACATCAGGCAGCTGAATACCAAGGTGACTTCCCATTCGTCCATGTATTCGTACCGCTTAGTTGTTACAAATGAAATGAAGAGCTGGGGCCTAAGTCTGCTCTTTTTCGATTTCCACCTGTTGAAGGACGAGGCATCGGTTTATTGTTCAGTCTAAACAACTATATGCCTCTTCCATACTCCCTCCGACCTGCATCACAGGGAAAAACTGGGATGAAATAGGTTTTATCTGAACTTATGTCGGGATGGAACCCTGGACATGCAGTTTAGCCAGCAAGCGTCTAACGTACTGAGCTACTGGTTGTTACAAGAACAAAGTAGAGTTTTCATGTTTCCACATCTCCATAACACTTAATAGAAATGTGGTCGGTCGTTCTGGCCCGGATGGTCCGTGTTCAACATATCTACAGTATTACGTATGTATGGCCATAGAACAAAATTTGGCGAATCTCGTTTTGAGCCCCAGTGTCCTACATACAGTATCGATTATTCTGCACCGTACATCACAGTGACCGCACCAAACACCGTACCTCTTCTATTCGCAGCTATAACCCCCTACTTAGTTCAGTGTTAAAAAACCAGACTGACAATTCGCAGATGTTAGGATAGGATATGTAACAGATACCATACGGACCTTACATAATGCACATATTGAATGTTATCTCACATGCACATTATCAATTGGGTTCATTACTTTGCACTCAATTCCGAGTTTATCTATTACGTATTCATGATTGCCTATTTTTATAGCACCCTACTGATCTGATTCTTACTGGTATGTGTCCTACTGTTCTTGTCGTGTTGCTCTGTACTCTAATAATCAATGGCACCCAGCCTCAACAAACCATGAAAACTTGCGTGAAACAATTCTGTGGTAATGGACAAAAACTTGAATTTGATGGATGGGGAAAGCAAATTGAAGTGGTGTTGAATTCTGTCTACTATTCAAACACATTGTTTTCAGAATTATTTTCGTAATCAAATTACCAATACCAAAATAGTAGCGATGAGATATATAAGATACGATTATGTATCAGTAAATAGGATTTTGAAGAACATTTCAAAATACTTCAACGTTGTACGGAAAATTCTAATAATGCAAGTTTATGCTGCCATTGTCCCCGATGCACACATATAAAGATTAGAAAATCTATTAGCAATCCCTTAAGAATGTGCATGGATTCCATCAATAAAGATTATTCCAAAGAAGGCATTAGCAAGACATATACTCGATTTTTAGCTATTTCTGGCGATCGTTGGAAGTGAAAAAGTCACAAAGGGGGATAACCGAGTCCCCGAGCTGTATCACGCCTACCAAGTATGAATTATGTCCATAATATAAATCATACCATAATATTTTAATTACATTGATCGCACGCAATATTGTTCATTTGCAATGCCACTTGGGAGGGCTGAACAACATAGTAGACTCTAGTACTATGATGACACTAAACTCAAAGTGCACGATATAATCAAATAATCTATTCCACTTCGTAAGCTTTTTAGCTCGACCTTTTCTTTGGAAAGCCGACAATTAAAAAGGTTAGAAAATCCCCCATTATGATTGTACATAAATCTTAATGAATAACAGGAATTAACTAAAACATCTATCTGTTAAAGCAGGGGTTTTCAATCCTTTTCTTTCTATTTTTGCCTTCGCCCCTGGGTGTTAACTATGGACATATACGTGAAGGAACGTGTAATTCTCTACACGTAAGTAATATTGGCCTGTCTCAAACAGGAAACATCTTATTAGCGATATGCTAGTTTATACAAACATTAACACTGTAATTAATATAATTCAAGAATGTGTTAATTTTCACCAAAATTAAATATTTGAATGCTTCGTGACGTTGAATAAGTCATGTTTCCCCATTGTTGCAGTCGACCCATATTCTAATGGGTACAGATGATCTGGTTTGGCATAGAAACAAATGGACGAAAGGGTCTTCGTGAACCTAAGTTAACCTAACAAAACATAAAACATTTCGAATAAAACAGATGTAAAACAATTTCATAATAGAAAGTGTATCAATAAATAAATCTATTTTGATTATCAATACAAACATTATATTAACTCAGGTCTAATTATCTTCTAATAAACATATCAATATCTGGGATGGAAAATCGTTGGCATTGTTAGAAACTTTCCAGATATACTCGATAAGACTAAAATAGCCAACTAAATAAAAATCACCTAATGGACCCAATAATTATAGTCCATTACAATGCTGCTCTAAAATCCGCTTGGTACATTCAAGTCAACTGGTGATTCAAATGGTCCCGTTACTTACATCTGCGATCAATTGGACGGTTGCATTTCCGACCTCACAATAGCAAATGTAATAGTGATGTTAGTCCTTATTAATTTTTTTGAAACTGATGTTTAAAGATGGGTTTCCTTATTTTTGAGTGTCAAATTAAGCAACTATTTGATTGATTGGTGTTTCTGATGAATTATCATGTATTCTTAATCATATCATTATTATGTTCTTATTGCATATAAATAAGAGTATTAACCAATCATAAATGTACAGTCTGGATAACCAAAAAAAGACTGTTTGACCTTTCTTGATCGGTCACTCAGTGGAATTATGCTTTGTAATTCCATTTTAATTTAGTTAATTATGAATTTATTATGGACATGTGAGACAAACTGGTATTTTTCCAATCATTAGAACACCCCTTCTTTCTATTCATATAAGTATTAGCATTTTCATTTTCATAAATGAAAATAAGGGATCCCATCTTTAAAAAGTCTTCTATATTAACTGGACAAAATCGCAGTATGCATTAGGAATTGGAAGATTTGAAATCTATATAAACATACTATAACTGTACATGTTCTAGATTAAACGAGATATGTTGAGAGTCCTACATGGTTAAATCAATCGATCATTCTAATCACGAGCGTTATGAAAAATTATGTGTCCATGAAATTTGGCTGTCCCTTAAAGTGCACTACCTATGATAATGATCTGATAACAACAACGATTGTTGGTGATGATTGTATTGAGACCCAAGTTTTAAGATGAACAATTGTTGGTCTTTGCAATTTTCACGCGTCAAGGGAGGTTACCTTTTCTAAAACTATGCGATATTATTTTCATGAAACACAGACCCTATAGTCTGCTTGTCCAAAGACCATCTATTCTATAAAAACGATTGTAGATATTCTACTACTATTTTGCAATTATCAAAATCATTGCTCATTAATTTGATTGTTTGCACGGCGAAGGCGGGAAATCTGAAATTAGACTTCAGAACACAAAATGCAAACCACGAGGAATTTCCCGTGAATATGGGAGATAATCCCGTATGGTTTCTCTCTTGAAACTACCACTAGAATATTACAATGGACAAAAGTTCGGCATTTCATCTTGAAACTGCATTTTTTTCGCCAGAATGCTTCCTTAACGAAAAAGAGATGATAGTTCGGCACATAACAATAATATGTTTCACGTTTTTTATCAATAATGAGCGTATCCAAATTTGATCAAGCATATTTTTATTTAGTGGTACAAAAGTCATTGCGCGGCTATTTTTTTCCCAATTTTCTGTCCTAAATTGGCTATGTTTTTGTTTTTTTATGGTTGGTTATATATCTAAATATCAAAGAAAATTTGGATCAGCATTATATATAAAATAAAGCCTAGAATTTTATCAAGAAATGCCTGTATATATCAATAATAACATCTCGTTCATTATCTTAGAGTGAACATTAACGCCTCGGGTGATAACCGTTCGGAATGGTGCCATCAACTAACATAAACCATCACTTTTATCTCTGGGATTCCATCAAAATGATTAATATATGTCGGTCGTACAAATTGTTTCTTATTTCTTTGTTTATTCTTTGGCGATGAATATATATAACAACATTATCTACTGACGTTTATATACAAATACAATTTTAAAATAATTAGGTTGCAGCGCCATATTGTTCAGAAAGAGAATTCTTTTTGGATAATATTATATTCTGAACGATGTTAATTAAACTATAATTAATGACTGGGAGTAATATAGGAGGAACAGGAAGTATTTTAATGAATTCGCTGACTTAAATGTTTTAAAATGGTCACAGTTACAGGCCTCACGCCACACAATTTTTAAAATTCTTTTGTGGATTGAACGCTTAATTTATGATAATTAGAAATGCTGCCTATAGTTCAAAGATTTTGAAATAAAAGGGCAATCAAGGGTGATCTGCTGAACCCCTTCTCCCCAAAATATGATATAATATTCCGTCACTTGATTGTCGCAACCTCCCACCATGACCCCTGACCCAACTTTCCTTGCCTTCAAAAAAGGTGATCATGTCATAAGGCGCTTTCATGACATGGTCAGTTTTTTCTGACTGTTCCAGATGTAGGGCATCTTGTGCCAAATAAGTCTTTGTATAATATACCTACAAAAAAACTTCAGATACTGACCTCTATCACGGGTCAAGTCGAAGTTAAAGCAATTAACGTTAGGTTTTGATTTCAGTTAGGAACCAGGCGGCCACTAACCTCGTTATAATAACAAAACTCTGAAATTTACAACTTGTCTTCTAGTCGAGTGAGTTTTGTGATATTTTAAAGGATAATCATATCAGCTCTAGTTACTGATTGATTGGCGTCAAGCTGAGATTTAAAATGCAACAAAAATCTTTCTTGTTACAGTTCGAGAGATTAAAAAGATAAGACAGTCTATCTTGCTGATATTCTACATTAACTGTAATGGTGCCCTGAATTTAGCTAAATCAGCAAGATCTTAATACAAATCCTGCAAGTCAGCATGAAATTAAACATGGTAGTTTTCTGTTCATGGTTATCGCTCGCCTCGTGACATTGAAATAATTTGTATTTAAAAATGAAACTAAATCTATTCATGAACATCTATATTTGGTATCAAGTGAAATGTGCTTAAGACTGCAAAAATTCCCGTAGAATTTGTTTTGTTTTTTTGTTATATTGTTAAACAAACACACTACCTTACGTCTAATGAGGACGCTGATTTAGAAAATGCCTAATTAAATCGTTTTTTTTAATCTTTTGTTAATCTGGGCGTTATAACGTCAAATTTGACCAAAACTCTTCCTAATGAAATCAGCAGCTGTTTTTTGGGCCACAGTGGAAGAAGTGGTCAAGGGCTCATTCGACAACCGTTTCACGTGAGGCATTACGACTGTATCGTCACAAACCGTAACCCCCCCCCCCCCACCCCCCCTCATTTCCGTTCCCTTTAGCAAAGCAAAGATTGGATGAATATATTTTAGGCACTTTACCCAGTTGGTTAACCAACTACCTAGCTCGCTGGTAGTTGGTGGCAAGGGGAGCTCCATCTTAAAATAACCTTGACCCCCTTTTCAGTATATACAAATAACAAAGAACAAAGTTTCCTTTGTTGGATAATGTTATATATCTAAAATTCTGTTCTTAATTTTATTTTCTTCTATTGGAGCCAGAAATATGAACCTATTTATTTATTGATATATTTAATCTACTGACCTACTAATAAAATAATATAGTACCAATAAAAAGGGGTCGCATGACTGTTCCACATGGCATTTCCACTTGAAACATTGACCATTGACCCAAAGGCAAAGATATTATCATTTGTTATTTCTTTGGTTCTCTTCAGGAGATTAAACGCTATCAGAACGACACTGGAGGCCATCTTAAACTTGTCAGATTCTTCAAAATGTGGTGTTATTAAGAGAGGTCGTGACCCCATGATAGTTGTTTTACGGTAACTATAAACATAACAGATATAAATATATCTAAAGATAATATATCTTATTCTTTCTTGTCTGGACTCCACTCAATTCCACTTGTGAATTACTGGTGTTGACTGTTTTACCGTTATAAAAGTATGGTGCTCCAGCACGACCATCTTTTTTAATATCTAGACTGGAACTTTAAAGTGGCACAACTAGTTATTACCCAGTTAACGAATAATCTCGGTTGCCGGTTGTATAAACACTGACTGCCGAAACAAATAGCTGGGGTGGGATATGGGAAGGGAATTATCGCTAAATATTAAGCATAGATTATGAATAATTATTTAATCCAAAAGTCCAAGATTTTCATTTATTTTGATGTGATAACTCCCTTTTTATTCAATCAAATCAAATTTTCCAATCTATCCATTAATGCAATCAGTGGATAAATGTGAGGGATTGAGTCTCCCAAGTCCCTAGGATGTCATGGACAAATGCGTATAATGAGTAAGGTTATAAAAGGGAACCCTGTCTCACACCAAAATCATTAGTTCTTTGATACACCTGTTACACCAGTAAACATTTGTTTGGCATTTACGCTCTTTTGTAAAGCTCTCAATGGTCAGATATAGAGATTGAAAATGATGGTTAATCTTATAATCGATGTCCTTGAAGAAGCTATTGTTTCCAAGTTCGCTTCTCAATTTGTACTCTCAAATATTCTAAACTAATTTAGATATCTTGTTTACGGCCACTTACTGCAATCTTTTCTTTATTTATATAATTTCCTTCGCATTTTCGGAAATGGAAAACGTACAATTATTGTCACATGTAAAGAAATGTCGTGACTTTTTTTAATTCGGCAATTTTTTAAGTCTAGTCTGTGGATTACATTTTAAATATCTTAAATTATACTTTTTTCTATGGTATAAGAGGGTCTGCAAATCTCATTGCATGTTCACAGTCATTAAGTCAAAGGAAATGTCCCGATTTTCACCACTCATCACGGTGCTAAATCACGATTTCGATGTCCTAGAAAATTATGGAAAGGAATTTTCGTTCAGTTTGTCGATGATAAAGACTACATTGTTTTGGTTCAACCGTTTAAACATCTGTGTCTTTTTAAAACACATTTCGCTGAAGTTCCATTATTTTGCCTTTATGGTTTCTACGACACTTGTACTAAAAATAAAAAGGAAGGCAAAACCAACCGATAAATGTTTCTGTGTGAAACAGCTGACTATGGGTGAGAAAAGTAGAACAAGAGAAAACGTTGAGAATAAACTGACCATAAAATCTGAAATTCTCATCTGTATCTTTTTACAAATTAGTTCTTCAGATTTTTTACATCTAACATTCTAATACAAGATTTTTTCTAAATTTTGAAAAATGGGCCAAATTGTTCACGACAAAAAATCGTGGATGAGACTTTAGCTAATTTGCAATCGATCCGATTGACCTCAATTATTGATTTGATTCTGATAAACTATAGAAATTGTCAACTTTACCTGCTGATCCTCTATGCTTTTGGTCTCATGCTGGGCTTTATTTCATTAATCAATGTAATACATGTATTGTAATTCGTGAAATTCCCCATGGACAATTACTGAGCCTTTCCAAAGGACTTGATGTACGTCTATTAACAATTATTCTATTTTGCAAATGTCCTGTATCCGCATAGAGGCCTAATAAGTCGTTACCTACCCAGCTCTTTGAACGTTATAAATTTTCATATTGGACCGCTCATGAAATTTTTTAAAAAAATTGGATATTGATTATCAAAAATATTGCTTGCTTTCACAAACGTTTTAAATATTATTAAGTAATTTTCGGCCATTATGATGGTTTAAATACAAGTATATTAGAAAGCCATTGCTATGGTGTAGTGTTTCAGTGTGTTATGGTGTATACAGAACTACACCTTCATCTCGCCGCTTCAACGTCGAGCTCTGAGAATAGTACGATTCCAAGTCAGCGATTGGCTCCTTTTTTGCATGGGGTATATTAAAACTGCCTGTTATTGAAATGAGCTTTGGTCGCAGTCCTAGAAGACTGCACGCATTTAGAAACTATTGTATACTAGGAAATCTTGTGTTGGAAGGGTAGATTCTACTCTTCTACGCACGGGTTACCCTAGGTAAAAACAGCTAGGTAGCCGAAAATCGGCACCAAGGCTTAAAACATCTTTTTATCTGAAACATCCTGTGGATGTGGTGAGAGGTCCGGAATCGGCCTCGAAAGAATTAGTGGGTTGATATGGCTTCCATATCATTTAGCGTAGTGTCATTGTGCTTATTATTTGTATTTGTCCATTCTGCACCAAAGGAAACGGAAGAAGTGCCAGTTGAGCTCGGTAAGTTAATTTTTTTTAGTTCAGTCGGAAATATTCAGTTCAGTTTCATGCAAATCTTTAAGATGTTGCCTTTGTAATTTTTTGGCCGCCATTGATATTTTTAGAACATATTTCTTCGAGGTAAACATAAGAATTCGCATTCGTACTGTGGTTCTGTTTTGTTCTTTCGTTATTTCATGACAAGACTGCATTTTAAAATAACGCACTGAATTACTACGAGAATTTGAGTTACATACTTTTATCAGTTTGTATATATTCAAAATTATATTTCTGTAAGCGGGCAATGATAGGCTTCTAATTGCTAAATGGAGGAATTTCCAAAATCAATTATGTAATTATTATTGAAAGAATTTGCATAATTAATTATTCATTATGATGTGGGAGAATTTGTCATCAGTATTTATGTTGACACGTTTGGGATTTGTTTCTATAAGTCACGTGACATACCCTCATTAATAGTCAGTTATGTAGGTCATGTGAGGTCATCCAATATGGCGGACGGTACCGCCTGTAAAGTTCATTATGCCACGTATAAGGTTTTGAATTACTTGAATAATTTTAACGAGTCAGCGATTAAACTAAATGCTCGTGTTTCTTTTTTGAATTTATAAAATTTTGAAATTGTTTTACATTTGAATGAATTTGATGAAATAATTAACTAGCATCTTAGAAAAAATATACAAATGGTATATGAATTTATACATATTTGTTTGAAATTTTATTGCTATTTTCTTTTTATTTCTATATATACTATTTAAATGTTCTTCTTCTTTTATAAGATAGTATAGGGGAGTATCTGGCATTGATACTAAATGTTCTTAAACACTATTGTTGACACATTTGCATTATATATGAAATGATACTGACATAAAAGAGATCCCTGTCTTACCCCAATTGATAAAATATAATTCATACTATTTGAAATTAAATTGCAAATACATTCACATAATATCGAGTGAATGTGCAAAAGGGTATCTCCAGAGTTAATAAAAAAAACCTCCATATCCTCCCTTCACCGAAATCCAAAACTTATTAGGATAATTGGTCATATTAGCAATTGTTCATTGAAATTGTCACTTCGAAAAATCAAATTTTCTAAATAAATAGTAACGTAAAATAATTGAAATAAGAATTTCAAAACATGACTATATAATATATGGTATTTAATTGTCCATTGCTTCCCGTTTATAACAGAAAAAGATTATGTCCATTTGCTAGGGCATTACCTATAGGCCCTAACTGTAAGTCACCGGTACCCGTGTCCCTACTTTCATATTATCAAATGGCACAAACGACCTTGACCTATTTAAGAGGGGTCATTTTGAAATTCCTTTATGGTCACTTTTTATGTTTACCTCCTGTGGTTGAAAGTATTATGCCCTATGTTATGAGCGCCTGGAACCATTCTTGAAATTCTTTCATAATTCAGCTATTTAAAACAGGGCATTGCAATTTCCTCGGCACACGTGTTTTCAATTGAACATTTTACAAATTGCAACTGGAAGGGTGGTGATATAGGCGACATTCTGTTCTCCAATATTTATGCAAAGCTGAAGTTATTTTCAGGCACCTATCTGATAAATCTCTGATCTTGTTCGCCTTTTCTATTTTTCTATGTTGTATCTGATGAAATGGGTGTACATTTTTGGTACTGTCACTTCGACCCAGAAAAGACAATCGTATTTAAGTACATTCGCGTGGAATTTCCAAGACCGGACGAAATACTCTGGCAACTATGCAGGGAGTAAAATATGTCTATATTTATGCGTCAATGGTAGGAAACGAGTACATGAGTTCTTCCAGATGTCACAAACTAAGTAGTCATGGAAACACGACATTAAAAACACCATAGACATGTAGGTTATTTACATATTCTTGCATAGTTTCACTTACACGACAAAATTCTTTTTACGTTACGCTTTCACTTTGTTAGTGTGAATACAAAGGGAAATTGAACAGAAAAATGGTTTGTACCCCCTGTAGACCTAAACGTATGTGTCAGAATATGCCAAATCAATTATATTTTTCAAAACTTTTCTGAGGGAGAATCATTTCAGATCCATGGGAGACTTGCACCTATGGCGCTTTTACAGCGCTACCCTATAGGAATCTCAATCTCATTAAGTCCCTCTAATAAGTCAATCTGTCACCTGTTTGTAAACCCAGTCCCCAGTAGGCTGACGATTCACTGATTTACACATTTAACATCACACAATAATCACGATCGCTTTCGCCAGTGACTTCCGATGTCATGTCATTAGATTGTTCTCGAAATGGACGACGCCTTTCTTTGTAGATTCGCACATGTTTAGCTGAAATTTTCTCCTTTCGGTAGAAGGGAGCCGTTTATATCCATTATCTCTCCTTTAATACTGTCTCCTTTCCCATTTCAGTTTGTATGTATAATGGTGAAAAATATTATGATGAAGACGTTTGGACCCCAGATCAAAATAATACTTGTTTAGAATGTCAATGTAAAAAAGGAGAAGTAGTCTGTTATTTCAAAAAAGGATGCGAGGAAATCGAATATGGTGAGTTGTCTTTTCTTTGATTGATGAAAACCTTGAAATCGATGATCAAAAACTTAAGAAAATAGAATGTCAAATGTTCTACCAAATGACAATAAATAAAAATGCTTTGAATTGAATTAGGATCACACATAGATGCAAGCTCAAAAGACAACTATTAGCGCTTTAAAGAATGCCCACGCATTAGTTCATTCTACCGAATGGCCTTTATCTTTGAACTCAAAGTTTGCATTAATTTGATCTCATTAATGCGAATCCCTTATGAAACCTATATTTCTATTTTTTCTTTATTTTTTTCAGCTTCCGCCGAGGTGAAAAACGCTGTAAGTATTAAATTGAAACTATTAATTTTGGCCAAGTTGTCTTACTAGAAACATATTTTGATCACATGATTGAATCTTGATATTTTGCCAAATACAGGTGTTCATGTCGATTTCCTAGATACTGGTATCTGGAAATGACTATACTAATGGTTTCTTTTGTGATACATGTATACTCTGAAATAACTTGTCTTGGTATAATCTGGACCTTCCCATACTTCTTGAGTATGATTTTTAAGTAGGTTGAGAAAGTTGCAGATAATTTTTGAACGCAAAATTTATCTAAAAGGTTAAGTTGCCATTAGAAGCTTTATGTAATGAGATAACTTAGACTTCAGGACAGATTGAAAGTTGAGCAGGTGATCAAATAATGCTAATTTTATATGTAACCTTGTTTTTTGATATTTCAGGCCCTTGCAGCAGTCATGTCATCTGTCAGAGTAAGTTTTCTATTTCTCCTCATTACTGTCTTCAACACTCGAACGCACCTCATTGTTAATGTGACCTAATCTAAGCGATGTTTAATTGAACCTGACGGTCTGAAGTATTTAGGTTTGGGTATTTTGGTCAATACAGACCAAGTATGTAAAATGTGAAAATCTAAATTATAATGCTATGTACCTATTTATGTATTTTAGGGACCATCAGGTAATTCCGGTCCTGTCGGATCAGTAGGACGCATGGGTCCAATGGTAAGTAACTAGATTTTAAATTTATCAATAGAAATCAAGAATTCAAACCGTATCCAGTACAAATCAAATAATCGAGTCGCCTAATCATTTATTTTTCACTTTTAATTTGCCTTTAAGTTATTTAGATATACAAAAAAAATAGAAATAGTATATCCTTATATCTTGTGTGCTGAATTCACGAAAGCTGTTTCTCTGTTTATAGGGCGACTCCGGAAAAGATGGTGTAAACGGTATTCCTGGACCACCAGGTTCTCCTGGACCAAGTGAAATGGTAAATTCCATTTAATCTTTTATTCAGTAATTCAATCCAATACAGCTGTAGGGAACGCATTCTTCACCAATTCATTTATAAAATATAATAACAAAGAAGGTCTCCGGGGTGCCCCTTGTTTCACCTCGACGCCATTTGAGAAACTATTATTAAATAATAGCATTCTCCACATCTTTATTTATAAATAAAAATAACAAGCGGAGACCTGAGGCATCCTCCTGTGTTACACCGGTGCCAGTTTATAATTTTGTGGGTTTTATTAATTCCACAAGCGACCATGAACTACTTATTCAACAGTAACAAGTCTTGAAGGCACAATATTTCGACTTAGAATTATGAAATAGCTGACTCGTGAAGTTCTTGCAATCGTTTTCTTAGTCCAGATGTCTTCCACTCTTTCCATTCTCTCTCAAGAATGGCAGTATTTGATCAGACGATATCTAAATTTTTCTGCCTCGTACTAAATGGATGTATTTTATTTATTTTCTGTGATCAGTCTGCCGATCAAGCCTACAATATGTACTTTGCCAGAAACTTTGGAGATAAGGCTGGTGGTGCTCAGTATCCTGGACCTCAATACTTACAAGCACAAGTAGTGAGTATCACTTTTTTTTACATATATTTTGCTCGATAAAGATCAAATATAATATTATAGCATCAAGATGGTATCAATTATGGATTTCTTAATACAATAATTAGGATACTGCAATTCGAGTTTAATTCTGATTGTGTCGTTTTAGACAGAATAAGAAAAATGATTATTGATGAAATTTGCTATTATGTTAACATTTTTGACAATTAGAGTGATTATTTTGGTATATAAGCAATGTCTTCGAAAGTCAAGTTCTGCATAGCATGGGTATTATATTATACAAGTCATTGTGTCGATGTAGATGTAATATTTTCGATTAATAAGTATCATATGGTTAATGTTGACATATAGTTTCAATATAAAAACATATGTAACAGTTTTAAAAATACAGCTATTGTCAAACTAAATACAAAAGTAACATATTCCGAGGTGTCTACACATGGCATTCGAATTTGTCTAATTTCAAGCCAGACTCAAAGACAAACAAACCCTCTTGAGGAAATCCTTCAATAACTTACATGTATTTTATGACCAGATCAACAAATATGTACTTTCATTTTCAGGGCCCCATGGGACCACGAGGACCCCCTGGACCACCCGGTTCAGCTGGTCCACAAGGACCCCAAGGTTTAAGAGGAGATCATGGAGATCCAGGTCCACCTGTAAGTTTGACTCATTTATTGATGGTACAATACACGGATTAATGCCCTGGGCGCTTAGATTATAACTGCATAATATCACTCTTTTTTTGGAATTTAAGAGAATTACTTTGAAGTCATAGATTGCTGTCTTTTAACTACCGAATAACATTTACACTATAGCTTTAACCTATAGGCATTATCTTGAATGAAACAACCTTGCATCTTAATCATAATGAATTAATTAATCCCATATTTGTAGGGACCCCCCGGATCCCGCGGAGAGAACGGTAATCCCGGGCCACCTGGACCTGATGGAGAAAGTGGCCGACATGGAAATGATGGTCCACCCGGACCTGCTGGACCCAGAGTAAGTATTGCTTATTTCCTCTCCATTGCATCAGCGAATGAAATAGATCAAGAAAAGAAAGAAACTGTTTGTCATCTTCAATATTATGAAATGCTCATTCTTCTCCCTTTATAGACATCAGTGTACTGTCATCGTTAGTCGTCAGTTTGGAATTGATCAAATTATGCAATTTGTATTTTAGGGGCCCCCTGGACCTGCTGGTATGCCTGGTATGCCCGGATCCCAAGGACACAAGGTAAAGATCTTTTTCAATTTTCTTTTATCATTTATCATTTATGTTTACAGTATAAACAATTGATTTTTTAAAACAAGTATTTGGCTGTCACTTTGTATGTCTTCGATTAAACGTTTTTAAATGTTTTAAATTTTTGCATATTTATTGACAATATTTTAATTTTCTAATTCTGCAAATTATAAATCCTATTAAATTATTCTTCTTATCTTAATTTATATCTGATTTCAGGGTTTCCGAGGATTCCGAGGTAAACGAGGTGAACAAGGTCTTTCTGGTGAAACTGTAAGTGTATTTAAACCTAATAATGGCTATGAATAGATCATAGTTGAATTGATTCAGTATAGCAGTTGTTTATATTGTACCCATTGTGTCGTTTTATATTCCTCTACAGAATATATGGACGGTTCTACTGAAGCATTGAATAGGATCGCATCGAGTCGCCTGATATTCCTCTTCAATAAAAATCACTGTTCGATATAAAAGTACCACCAACAGAGACACTCAAGATAAAGTATTGCACACAATTACAAAAGAAGTCTGTAGAATGCAGGGCGGGGTACCACTTTAATATCGATTTGCCAATACGATGCAAAATTCAGCCTTGGGATGTTTCAATTCAATTGAAAATATCAATCTATAGGCCAACAAAGATTGTATAATATGTATATTATTTATTTTTCAGGGACCCGTCGGAAGCCCTGGTGCTCCCGGTGCCAATGGACCACAAGGACCCCGAGGTCCACCCGGAGGACGAGGACAAGATGGTCTCCCTGGTCCCCAAGTAAGTAACCTTATAAATTTCCAGATTTGTGGAACCTCAACTTTCATGAATAGTAGTAGCTCATTGGAATCATTTATTACAAACTGAATAGCTATTCTTTAAATTTCAAAATTGTAGTTGAACTTCGAGTAAAATCATTAAAAAGTTAAAATGCAATGATTTTAGACGGCCTTTGTTGCATCAATGGCACTCGACAGCAGATTTTTGTATGAGAAAAAGAGATCTTACAAAAGCCCATATCTGCGATATGAGTGTCATGGTTTCTTGATGTATTTTGCAGGGTCTTAGAGGTGTTGATGGTTTAGCTGGTCAACCTGGTCCAAGTGGACCCGTCGGACAACCTGGTCCACCTGGTATCCCCGGACAACCTGGTATTAAGGTAAGAACTATTTTTGCATGAAAGTCACAGATGAAACATCCGGTGATAAAACGATCCAACTTTGAAAGAAAGAAATAATTCTATTACTCGACACACGATATGGTAACTCTTGCTGGACAAACGAATAGCAAACCAGCTTTGACTAACATGACGGCTCTTGCAATAGATATCCTTAACTATAACTGAGCAGGAGCGAAAGGATGCTTATCCTAACTAACCCACATAACCGACATTCTTTAAATGATAAGTGTGTTTTATTCGTGTTTAGGGAGCTGCTGGTTCAAGCGGACCTAAAGGAGGATTCGGTCCACAAGGAGCTCGTGGTGAACCTGGAACACCCGGACCTGATGGAGAACCTGGTGCACACGGACAACCTGGTATGAATGGTGCTGATGGTGAGAAGGGATCTACTGTAAGTAGATGAATTTTATTCCAGAGTTTTGTTATTGAGGGGCTTTAATTACTACTGTTAACTATTGTTTATGTTTATATGTTAGTATTGTTGAATAATACTAGTTTATATGTTTTGAGTTGAATGGCGGCAACATTTACAAACAAATAATTATTATATTACTGATCATTAACATGTTTCAATCAAATATAAAAATTGTGTATTTGGAACGTATAACATCAATACTGATCCTTTCTGGTCTATTTTAGGGTGATCCTGGAGCTTCTGGTGCCCCCGGATTCCCCGGACCTCGAGGTCCACCCGGTCTTACTGGTAGCCCTGGATCTGTCGGAGCCAAAGGATCTGCTGTAAGTATTTATATACTTCTTTATATTAAAGTTTGCGCCACATGTCTAATTGTCTTATAGTGGTGCTAAACATTCAACGCCATCTTTCCTCTTAGTGAAATATAGATACATGTATTTTCATTGGGTATTTTCATTTCGTCTTTAAATTACACGAGGTTCAATTGTCCCAGCACAAAACCAGTATTTTCGTTATTCTGTCTATTTGGTTTAATCCATACTTTATAAAGGTTAATTCTTATTATAGGGAGAAGGTGGTCAAAACGGTTACAAGGGAGAACAAGGTACAAAGGGTATTCCTGGATCAACTGGTGAACGAGGACGACCTGGACCAGCTGGAATCCAAGGAAAGAGAGTAAGCACCATGTTCATACATTTCTAGGGTTACATTGTTTTTTTTCATTGAAAAGTTAATCTTAGCAGTTTATTTTAGATTGATATAAAATATTCATTCATTGAAATTGTAATTTTGGATTCTTATTTGTGACGTCCCAAAATTTAAATTGTATTCATGCAAGGTTGATATCATTTACAAAATTCATGAGGTTATTTTTCTTTACAGGGAGAACGTGGATCTCAAGGCCCACCTGGACCAACTGGATTAGAAGGAGAACGAGTATGTATTCTTTAATTATACGATCTTCAAAAACACGATTTATCATGAGGAGGTTCTTGAGAATCCTTTGATCTTTCCCAGCTCATGAGAAACCATTTACAGAGTCGACTTGAAAAATGAGGAAAGGTGGCTTTTTAAGGTCACACATAAACCTAGATAAGAACCCACACTAAAGGTAATGTGTTCCAATACGCTTAAATTACAGCTAGCTTGTTCTTACGTTGTAGGGTTTAAGCGGTGGACGAGGTATTCCCGGATCTCCTGGATCCCCCGGAGCCAAAGGAGAAGATGGACAACCAGGTAGCCGAGGATCTCGAGGTGAATCCGGATCCATGGTAAGACCTTATCTGCTACTTCCTCGTGTCGATCCTTGTTGATTCATCCAGAAGCACTTTAGTTTTATTGAAGCATACTGAAGCATCATTGACCTTTATTTCAATTCGTTAAGCTGAGTTGCAATCAAGATGGTAATTTATAGCACCCATGGGTTTTATTTTTATCAAGTGAACTTACCACGTATAATGTAACCGACTCTTTATCGAATGATTTACATTTTTTCTATCTATACATAGTTCAGTTTTATCACTCTATTGGCAAAAACATGATTGGTGATAAAAAAAAGTGCCTTTCCATTATTAGTGCTCTCGCGAAGATGTGTGAATATAATGTTGAATGTTTTTCTTTTAGGGTGAAGCCGGACGACCTGGACCACCAGGAGCCCCAGGAGAAGCTGTAAGTAAAGCTAGATTCTGGTTTAATCTTCTCAGTTATTCTGTTTCTAAGGAAAACATCGTTCATTCAAACCAAACCGACATTGCCATAGTCTATGAGTTGACGAATTATTTAAAGTAGATGTGAAACTAGCTTAATAACTTTTTTAAATCATTCACAATGTAAAAGTCTTTGGACAAATGGTGTCTCATTAGCCAATTTAACAAATTATACTGATTATTTCAGGGTGCTCCCGGACCACCAGGACCTGATGGTAAATCTGGAGCTACAGGACCTGCTGTAAGTATACTTTTGTAATGATATTGTGAGAACAATTGTGTTACAGTACTTTTACAAACCAGCTGTATTAATGTTTGGATCCGAAACTTCATAAGATTGAGTCTATTATCCTGTTGGTTTCAAGTTCTAGATAACAATAATAAAACATTGTGGCAGGTGTAGGCAGCGAGGCAGCCCATGCTGCTCACCCTTCCGGAAACCCATATGCCTCTCTGTGGTTTGACCCTAACTCGGCGCTCCATTTGGAGATTACACATTGCTATTTTGTAAGTTTGATATTTCCAGTGGACTGGATTGCCGCCAGGAAATTACAACAAATGTTATTTCTTTATATACAGGGTCCTCCCGGTAACGATGGACGACCTGGTGAGATGGGACCTCCTGGACAAACTGGTCCACCCGGAGCTCAAGGTCCACAAGGAGCTGCTGGAGAACGAGTAAGTTTCCTTTTTTGATTTCGATTGTAGATTAAACACCAAGCTGAGACATGAACGTGTGGGGATATATGCACAATATTCAAGTCTATAAAGTACATTATATAATCTTAGACCTCTGGTGAATGACATTGTTCTGCATAGATCTCCTGATACTACTTTAAGATTGCATCTGTCACATCGGTATTGCATTAAAGAATCTACATAGTTCGTATTATTTTTCATTTAATCATATAAAGTACATCAATTTCATTTTGTTAGGGATCCCAAGGTAAAAGTGGTAGCCCCGGTATTCAAGGAGAACGAGGTGCACCTGGTGATGCTGGATCTACCGGTGAAATGGGACCCCAAGGTGCTCCCGGACCTGAGGTATTGTATAGATGATTATAATCTTGCTATGTCACAATATGAACATATTGGAGGGGCTATGTGCAGATATCTGGTGAAGCACTATTTTGATCAACGCTTTTAAGTGCCCTGAAGTTTAAACCGATGATCACTTAAGTTGATTACACTAACGTAGAAAATCTTTGACCAAGTCATTTGAAAAATGAGACTTTTTTATTGTTTTCGACTAATTTTAAAAATGATATATCCCTTTTCACACGTAATGATTTGATTATGTATTTTATTTCAGGGAGAACAAGGAGAACGTGGTCCAGTCGGTCCTGATGGTCCCAACGGATTCCAGGTAGGATTAAGTGATATTTGCATATTATAAATGATGAGGTTAAATTATCATCTTAATGGAAAGTTGTCCTCGACGAAACACTGTTGGTAACAATATTTTTTTATATTCTGTTATATCTCTCGTCATATAACAGTTTTACGAAGTCCTTATCGGAGTGCGATTGGTATTTATAGATGTCTACCTACTTTTCAGGGACCTCCTGGATTACCTGGTAACCCTGGTACTGCTGGAACTGATGGTGAACCTGGTGTTCCCGGACCTCCTGGTCCACCTGGTAAAAATGGTTACCGAGTAAGTAATTACCTTATCATTTCTATAGTATTATAATAGATCTATAGTATCTCTCAAAATCAATATAAACTATGGAGCATCTCGTATATTGTATGTTGATCTGCATAAGGATGTTTCGAATGATTAAACAACGTCATTGTTTTTATAGGGTGAGCGTGGTTTCCCTGGAGCTCGAGGTGAACCTGGAGCAGAAGGAGAAGCTGGTCTTGCTGGTTTAGATGGTCCACCAGGACCTGATGGTAACCGAGTAAGTTGATTATTTATTCTATATATTCCTTATAAAAGTCCGGGATAAAGGAAAGGATAACACCTGCGCTTTTTTTTTTGGGCAACTCGGATATCAATTTTCTTTACATGATTGTTCATTTACCAGGTGCCAACCAAATTCCAGTATTTAGCTCTAAGAAATATACATTGTGATTGTAATTTCTTACAAAGCAACTACATATATATGTATTGGATTTGTTTCTATTTAGGGTCCACCCGGAGAAAACGGTATCAAAGGAGAAGGTGGCCCACAAGGAGCTGTTGTAAGTATAATTTTTCATTCCATTCCTTTTTCATGATGTTTATATTCTTTTGATCCATAAGTTGCCATTTGATTGTCGATATCATATTGTATTTTAATGCTATGCTAATTATATTTCAGGGTTTACGTGGCCCCCGAGGACCCGTCGGACCCCCTGGTACAAGTGGTGATTTGGTAAGTATAGTCATTTGATTTCTTTCATATTTTTCCTTTTTAGAGAACAATAAATCTCTTACTTATTATGCCTGTTCTGCGAACTCAAAGCTTTATTTCGTGTTTTATTTCTTATTTGTTGCTTTTTTTTACGACTAAATTTTTTAATTCATTAAGGGTGATGTTGGTAACAATGGTGCTGATGGTGCTCCCGGACGTCCTGGACCTCCCGGTAACCGAGGTCCACCCGGGCCTATTGGTCTTGCTGGACCACCAGCTGCTAAAGGAGCTGCAGGTGACGCTGGATCAAGAGGAGAATCTGGACCCCCTGGTGCTTCTGGAGAACGTGGTGTTGCTGGACCTCAAGGTGAACAAGGATACCCCGGTCTTCCCGTAAGTATCATTAATTTATTCATTGCTCGTTCTAGGAAGGGAGAAAGAGGGCTGTATCCTCTCCAGATTGTATTTTATGGTTTGTGATTTAAATTTTTGTCTATGCTTGATATGCCAAAATTATAGACTTTTACTGCGTGAAATCTAGTGTCTAGTGATACACACATTTCTAGTGTATATTTGGTAGTTTGTGATCTTAGATTGATTTAATTTCTCCACTGTTATTTTAGGGAGCTGCTGGACCTAACGGTATGAAGGGAGAACGAGGTGCCCCAGGATCTAAGGGAGAAACCGGAGATGCTGGAGCAGCTGGTGAACCAGGAGCAGCTGGACCTTCTGTAAGTTTATTTGAGAATAATTCACAATAATGCAATCATGTCCTGGTACTGTCAATGGATTTTATATATTATATTCTAAACAGCAAACACAAACAATTTGTGATACGATTTCTTCCATATGAATTATACTTTTTGAGCTTTTTTGATTTCGTTACATATTGTAGGGTGTACGAGGTATTGCTGGTCGACAAGGAGCCCGTGGTGATGCTGGAGCTGATGGTATTCCTGGAGAACCGGGTAATCCCGGAGCTCTTGGTGCCCCTGGTCGTGCCGGACAACAAGGTCTTCCCGGACCATCCGGACCTCCCGGAATTCCTGGAATCAAGGGATCTCGAGGTGGAACTGGATCACCTGGTCAACCTGGAAGCAATGGTGCCCGAGGACAACCCGGTCTCCCTGGAAACAAAGGTGTCAGAGGTGAAGAAGGTACCCCTGTAAGTACAAATGAAAGTATACCTTAATCAGACAGAAAAGGACAAATTTCATTTTAGTCTGAAATCTGTGACGCCAGAGATGATGATGATTAAGGTTTAACAATATGAGATATACTGTTTCACGCAGTTACTGATACAGTTGTACAAATGATATTTTGAAATTTCAGGGAACTGTTGGACCAACTGGTGCCCCCGGACCAAGTGGTGAACGTGGTGAGCCTGGACAACCCGGTGTTGGTGGTGAACGAGGTCCAACTGGATCTCCCGGAGCCACTGTAAGTTGTTCTCAATAAATCAAGATGTGCATTTCCTCACTTTGGAAGTCCTCAATCTAAACTTTTTTTTCGATTATATGAGTGGTTAACTATGTATAACCCCTAAGTGCCATTTCATTTTCAATATTTCTTAAGAGTCATTTTGTATTCTTTAATCTGATATGAATAATTTAAATATTACTTTTAGGGACCACGAGGAGAAGCTGGAAGACGAGGTCGAAACGGTCTTCCCGGACCTTCTGGACCTGTTGGTAACCCTGGTAATCCTGGTATGGTTGGTGAATCTGGACCTACTGTAAGTATTACAGAGCAAAGCGATTTGGCAAATAAGGGTCGTAGTTTGATGTATTTTGAAATTGAGTAGAGAATGATTATTTGTATTGTCACATTGTCTCTTCAATACATCCGAAACTGTTACATATTTTTACTATGTCTTATGTCGTATTAAGGGTTAATGGGTATTCAAGATGTCACGTAGGTTTAATTCTAGTGTCTGTAGGATGCTTTTGATTTGATAGATTGGTACAACAGGATGAGCATAAAATTAGGACAGAGGAGAATTACACGACGATGTTCACATTCGTGAGGTAATCCGAGGAAATTTGGTGTCGTCGAAGTGTTCACTATCAAATAACCTCTGCTTTATTTATGTTTTAGGGACCACCCGGTAATGATGGTACCCCTGGAACTTCTGGACGACCTGGTGAGAAGGGACCCGATGGTGAAGTTGGTTTAGTTGGAGGACCAGGTCTTCCTGGATTACCTGTAAGTATTCGAAAATGATTGTGACTTTATTTTGCATTGGAAATTTTAAAGAAACATTAGACGATGCATTGATATGGGAAATGTGTTTTTGCTTTGTAGCAGACATATTATAGAAACATTTTCAGGAGACTATTGATGCGTTATTAGTGAAATTTCTGTTTTTCATTAATCGAAGCGTCACATACTATAACCTATACATTATTTTCAGGGACCACCCGGATCTGCTGGTGCCACCGGACCAAGTGGAGAACCTGGATTAAGAGTAAGTTGGAACTAATCTTTTTACTACCAGAATTCTAAAAGTGTAATAGTGAATTATATGCGTTCATATTTTATGATCATTTTACATCCCATCTTAAAATGGAAAACTATCTATTGGACTGAGTTTAAAGTTCTTAATAAATATTAATTCGATGTTTCTTTCAGGGAGAAGTTGGACCCGTAGGACGAGTAGGACGTGCTGGACAACGAGGACCTCCTGTAAGTATTGCTTACTATTGTTACTTTACAGATAGATTATAAATCAATGGAGGAAATTTGCAACCAGCTTTTGTTTATGTTTTGAGCTGAATTGCACAAGGTGAACTCGCATTGTATTAGTCCATTGTTTAAGCTCGGATTTCTAAAGTAGACACACAATTGCAATTGCTTGTTCATTGTTTAAGCTGCTTTTTATAAAGCGAATTCTCAATGTGGCTTTTTTTAGTTTAATGTTGGATCTCCCGAAGTGTTTATCCGGAACTAGTTATTATTATCAAATCTGTTTTCAGGGTGTACAAGGTATTCAAGGACCCGAAGGATCAGTTGGTGATGCTGGACCAACAGGAGATAAGGGAGACCCAGGATTTGCTGGTATGCCCGGTCTTCCAGGACCTCAGGTTAGTAGCTTCATTGAAAAAAGATCCGGTTTTCCCCAATCTCAAACTTCAAAAGATGAATTTAGGGAATTTAATTTATTGGGGGATTATTATGATTTATTTGGTTAATTTGTTAATATAGCTCAGTGTTCCCCATTCTAAAAACTAAGGAACTGGGAAAAAAGAATTATTAAATTAGTTTGTTATAGGTAAAGTTTGGCTCACTGTAATATTCTTGAAAATTTCAAAAGAGGATCTTGGATATTCATAACTCAATTTCTTTTTTAATTCGTTAGTCAGAAATGCAGTATTTTTCATGAAGCGTTCTTCTATTGCAGGGTCCAATTGGTGATCTTGGTCTTCCAGGTCCACCCGGACCTCAAGGCAACAGAGTAAGTTTTTATTTACTTCAATAATAATGCACGGAAACGGCCAGTGCCAATAAAATTAAATGATAAGGTTAAAAGAAGATGGACCAATGCACAAGAGAAAACATAGACTAGTGGGATCAACATTAGTGTAGAGGTCGGGAAGTTGAAAGAGACAAAAATACAAAATTGGATAAAATGACTAAAGGACTTAAGGGTCATTATCGCTTTGTTATGTTGTAAAGAATGTATAGCACCGTTCTACTCCTTGTGACAATTTGCTATTATTCCCGTTTGAGTGATCTTCTAGTCTTTACAATTTAGAATTATATTAATGTTTGGATGCCTCATGATACTGATTGTTTTGTTTTTACAAGGGATCCGAGGGAAAGAGAGGTAGTATGGGTATTGATGGTTCTCCAGGTCAAGAAGGTCCAATCGGTCAACCCGTAAGTATATATTTACTGTATTAAAATTCGTTGCTGCTCGTTTCAGCTCCATCGAAACGTTGCTTTTCCCTGGTTAGGTTGCGAAATATACTAACAGCTTAGATTGCGTCTTCTGAGTGGATGAACCCTCCGGTGAAGTACTCTGGTGTAGTAAGATGAAAACAAACATGTAACTGGTTACGTATCTGAACAGGGCCAAATAAAAATGGAGGGTTGTTTGTTTTTTTTTGTGTGTATCCATATCACTTTATTCCAGGGTCCCAGAGGTCGACCAGGAGAAGACGGAAGACGCGTAAGTTGTAACATCTTTTGGTTATCCTTATGAAAGCAAGAGAGCTATTTATAAATAGAATAAAATATAATTTATATGAGTGCCGAATTGCATACAAAGAAAATTGCCTCAATAACTAGGCTTGGCATCTTGAGATTTAATGTTCTAGAGAAGATTGAATGGTGGTAGTAAGATTGACCATTTTTTATAACTCTTATCATTTTCATTTTAGGGTTCAAGTGGTCCAGTTGGCCCACGTGGTCCACCCGTAAGTATGCTCAACTTTAAGATTACACGAATGAAGTCCTAGAGTCACAAGTGGTTCAACTAAATTTTGAACATTGAAACTTGTTATATTCTAGCTTGCCATTTGAAATTATATGATTCTAAGTTATATTTTAAGATTCCAAAGAAAATACGGTGATTTTATCAGGAGGCGAAATGAAAAATCTTAAATCTCAGTTGATTAAGGTGTAAAAACTATATCTCCTTATAACTTCATATCATTCAAGCGTTTTAATACCTTTTCCTTCATTCTAGGGCCCCCCTGGACGAAGTGTCTACTCTAACGCCATTTCTGGTTTCTTCCAAAGTGAGGTAAAAGGCGATCCTTACCAGGTACGTTGTAGTTTTTAGGGGACCTTTGGGACCATGTCAGTGTGAACAAATAGCTGAATCGCGAGTCACGTTTTAACATGACAAAAATGTCATGTGCTGGGTCATGATAAATACAAATGACCTTTTACGGTACGAATGATATAATTGTACGAATGAAATTAACAAGTGATAAAAAGTCAAGGAGTAACGGAACGACTATAGAGTATATTATCCAAAATCAAGGTCACGTTGTCGGATATTATATAAAATTCCACGTTGTTCAAGTTGTCATATATCAATTAAAGCAAGTACATTACATATCAGTCAAAGTTCACGTTGTCAAATATCAAATCAAAGTTCACGTTGTCAAATATCAAATCAAAGTTCACGTTGTCGAATATCAAATCAAAGTTCACGTTGTCGAATATCAAATCAAAGTTCACGTTGTCGAATATCAAAACAAAGTTCACGTTGTCAAATATCAAAACAAAGTTCACGTTGTCAAATATCAAATCAAAGTTCACGTTGTCAAATATCAAATCAAAGTTCACGTTGTCAAATATCAAATCAAAGTTCACGTTGTTGTCAAATATCAAATCAAAGTTCACGTTGTCAAATATCAAATCAAAGTTCACGTTGTCAAATGTCAAATCAAAGTTCACGTTGAACCTCGGTTCAAGGGTCTCAATAGCAACGTACCCATCAGTAGCCTAGATCAAGCTAGCTACTAATACTGTTGTTATTACTAAAATTCAGATCGTCATATACTCATGGTCGCTTCTGCACTAATAAAATAATACATATTTCATCTGCTTATTGTTGCGATTGACATTGCTGTTCTCATAGTGAACATTTTAGGTTCAAAATTCTTATTAGAAGTAATTTCTATTATTATCAGCTTATATATGCGTTTCATTTCATTTTGATACTGTACACCGAATTATTTCAAGATGAGACTACTTTATCATTTATCCTCAAATACATTCAAAAGGACATGCAATTATTGGATATAGGGACCTTTCCATTAATGACATCCACATGAATATGACTGAAATTTAATAGTCCTTGTTATGAAAAATATTGTTAATGGGATACATTATTTAGCATTTGTTAATGATTGAGATCAGTATGTTTGCCTTATCGATTAATGAAATCTAAATGAAATTTTTGCATAAATTAAATTGTGTTTTAATTATGTTTCAGGCTGACGCAGCAGATGAAATTGACCAAGAGGTTAACATTTTATTCAAAAATTATTTATATATAGCAATTCCTTTTGCTTTTATTTATTTATTCCCTTTATATATATTGCATCATCTCTCAAACGTCGCTGCGATGGTTTATCATTGATAACCTTCAACTGCAAGCTCTGGAACGGTCATATATCTGCTTGTGCATTTTGTGAAAGATGTTTTGGTTGGATGCTTTAAAATGTTATTTTGAAACTTGCATTATTTGAGCAATCTACGTGCCTCCATAACATCCCTATACTTTGTCCTCTATAGTAAAGGCATAGTTCAAGATTTTTAAAGGAAAAGGAGAAGACAGAAACAAGTCATAATGAAGGCGACTTTGCGAAAATGCGGAGAATGTTTAATTTTACCTATATATCGATCAGCCTTCCTTATATCCTGCTAACTCCAATATATTTATAACTTTTATTGCTTTGCTTCATGCATCATATTTCATACAGAGGCATTGCTTTGATAAAAAAAAAGCTTCGCTCGTCTCTGCATAAAATGGCGAATCCGAAGGAATCCGACATCGAAGGATCAAAATGCATCATCGCGTTTTGTGAGTTTTGCCTGAGATTTTTTAGGCATATTCAATTTTTATGTTTAGACCAAGAAAGCCCTTAAACTTATGGAGAAAGTCAAAGAAGAAATTTCCAAGATTGAAACCCCAACTGGTGAGAAAGATTCTCCAGCTATCAACTGCAGAGATCTTCATTTGGCTCAACCTCATCTCGAAGATGGTATGTATTGAATCTAATTTTCAACAAAATGGCTATTCCATTCTGAAGGACCGCTATCACTACTATCATGGATCTTTGCTACATTTTTATGCGAGACATATTTACACCTGCCCGCCCTATGTGTGCAGTTCCAGGCATGTTAAAGGTCTTTTAAAAAGGGGAAGTTTTTCTAACCATCCCAAAGAGCCAATGCATTACGTTCAACGTAACCCAACAAGTGTTTATAACATGTATTGTTTAAATACAGGCCACTACTTTGTTGATCCTAATGGTGGTGGAATCGGTGATGCTCTTAAAGTCTACTGCACATTCAGCAAAAACGAAACCTGTATCCCAGCTTACAAAGAAAAAGTGAGTACAAGTAGCCCTGAACATACAAAGCCTCTTAAGACTTTGTCTTTGGTTTCTGTAATTCCAGAAAATATTTTGATGGATTATGGCGTCAACATTTTCCGCTTGAATGTGAATGATAATTGGAATAATGCCTTCATAATCTGGTTTCAAGTTTCCTGTGAAATTACAAGAAACACAGACAGTACAAATTAAAGCCATAAGCGTTCCAATAATGTATGTAGCAGGAGCAAACAACCGATTTCCGTAGACAATTTACCATAACATTAGATTTTGTTTCTGTTATTCAATATTCTATGAAGTGCTATAATCTTGTCATTTGATTACAATTCTAGTTCCCCAAGAAATCATGGTTTGATACCTTTGGAGGTAGACAATCCTTTGCCGATGTTGCTGGACAAGGAAGCGAAGATGATGCTAGAGTAAGTTGAAATCTGTCTGTTATTGTCTTGAATTGTCTAGTGGAATGTCGTTACTATCAGATATGTAATGACTAGTAATCTATTGAACTTTGTTCGTGCCTTGTTGATAAGCAATTTGTGGAATCCTGTTACTGTTTTTCGTTTACTGGTATTTTATGTCAAATAACGGACCTTTACCTAATGATACACTACTCCTGAGTTATTGTATAGCATACTGTATTGTTATTAACAACTACCATTGTTTACCATAAAATGTGTTTTCACCTCTTAATTTCGTCTATTAAGTAATCGTAATCTATGGAGCCTTGGTCTATCGACCATATCTTTTGGTATCTAGAGAAAATAATATCCTTACCTTCTCTATTTCAGTTCGTTTATGCTAAACATGATTCCATTTTCAACTTCTTCCGAAAACACCACAATAGAGCTCGACAAGAAATCACCATTAAGTGTAAAAATACCAACATCGTTTACGATAAAGCATCAGGCAACTATGAACATGCCGTTGATTTATTAAGTGATGATTTTGAAATCATGTCACCAGATGGTAAAAAGGGCTTTAAATACCGAGTCAGAGAAGACGGATGTAGGGTAAGTAGCGAGTTGTTGATTCAATGGGTGTGTTCGATTAGATTTCCTTTCGTTAGCTAAAACCAACATGACAATAAAAGCTGACACGCTAAGGGGGAAATGCTCGGATACCTACACAAAATACACTGCCTGTCAACGCCAAAGGTGAATATTACAGTGCAAATAATTCACGGAATTCGATTATTGACTGCTTTCACTCTGCTTATGAGAAAAGATTCAAGCAGCATCAAACGTCGCAAGGGGGGAACCGAAAGTCTGAAATATGCCAGGGCCTTAGGAAGTTTTGCTGAAACCTGAAAACAAGACTAATTTTGGATTAATCGAAAGAATTGTTATCTTTTTTCAGGTTAAGGATGGCACATGGAAGAAATCTGTGATAGCTGTAGTAACAAAAAATAATCGTATGTCAAGATTACCAATTCGAGATATAGGTCTATATGATGTGGGTGGAGCTAACCAAGAACTGGCTGTAGAGCTTGGACCAGTATGCTTCAGTTGAGCAAACACATAAAAACTCTTTCTTCATTCATTAGACAATTTATTTCAATTTTTTTAATCTTCAATAGGAAAAATTACTTTAAAAATCGCCGAATCATATTTGTAAGTGTTATATGTTCATATTTATGTTTTTTGAGATTCAAACCGGAAAAATTAAATTGATAAAGATCTTCATTTTATATGGACCAATCCAAGCTTGATGGCCTCGTGGCGGATATATTGGTTCGAGTCACTTTCAGTGACCCATGAGTCAAACTCAATCTTGACTCTTAAGGACTCATGTGTCAAATATCGATGACTCAAGACGACTGTGATGTTTACAGCTCTATTACTGCCATAATGAATCATACTGTGTTATAAACGCTATCATATTAGATGAAAATATTTGGATATTTTGTTATTCTGTAAATAAAAGTGATAAAGTAAGCATTTCATTGCTACCTCCGCCTATCAGATCCGTCCATCTGCCAGTTTTCACTAAACTCAAATAAAAAAGACCAAAAAATCTACCATTGTGTTCTGTCTTTTTATATATATTGTGCCTTTCGGTGATCCAGCTCTTCTATAAAGAAATGCATACCTGAATCCTGTGTTTTCAGAGCAGGCTGAATATGTCATTTCAGCTATATTGGCTGCTTGAAAACGGAAAAGCTTGGCAGTTCTTGCAAATTTGAGATTTAGTCTCATTAAGTCCCTCAAAGTCTGACTGCCGGTGAATGCTTGTAAGTTTGACTTTCGGTGTCATCCAGTTACTTGAAGTCTTACTTCCGGTGTCGTCTGTTGTCATTTAATCTTACTTCCGGTGTCATATAGTGACGCAGAGTCTTACTTCCGGTGTCATCTAGTGTCACTGCCTTACTTCCGCTGTTATCTATCGCTCTAGGTCTGACTTCCACTATCACTGTCGACCTACGATGGATCATTGAAATGATTTTAAATGAGTTGACATATGCATTGGCCTAGTGCTTGATGGGGCAATTTTAAGGTGGGTCATTCAATGAGTTGATTTGTGCACCAGTCAAAAAGTGGGATGGGGCAATTTTATAGTGTATAAGGAAGTATCTATATATAAGTCGTTTTTCCACACTGAAATATGATAATATAAAACAAATGTAATAGGATTTTAATAAGGATTACACAATATTACATTTTAACAACACGCATTTTACAGATCCGATCCAAGTCGATCTATTTCTGATAAAATTCTGTCCATATCAGAATGCTCACAAGCTGGGTTGATCACAATGATTCTAAAGAAGTTCACCAGGCCTTTCATCTTGATGGGAACAAAACCAATCATTAAACTACCTTCCTTTATCATTCTCTCTTTGATTATTGGCGATATCTGTAATCAAAATAACCATTGCATTAATCAGCGCTTTACATAGTTCACACAATACAATACCAGAGTCCTACCCATTAATCTGAACACAAAATCACGTTTAACTGGCATATTAAATAGAAATCCATGAACATGGAAAGTATAAAAGTAAAATTATAATTGCCTAGGCATATCAAAGAATTGGTTTGTGGCTCAGGGGTGTCAACGTTTTTCCCATTTGGAGCACCTTTTGGTGGGAAAAAGACAAACCATTCAAACACCCAATACTACAAATAAAAACAATGTATCAACGTACCTTTCCTAGTTTTTCCCACCATTCAGGTGTTTCCTTTTGTCCCCTCAAACTGGGTGGAATATACCAGAAACAAATATTCGTACATTGATACTGTAATTACAATGTATACATTTCAAAACCAATTAATACATATCAGACCGAACTTCCTTTCAATACAAAAGTCGATCATCAAGGACCAAGCGACTTGAATAGAAGTGCAAACTGGAAAGTATATACAAAAGCCATAAATTCAACATTTGTGATTATTATCGTATTATTCTAAATTGAACGCTATGATTCCGAAACTGTTACTGAAATGTAAGAAACGGGGAAACTCCTATAAAATTAAGCATGTGTGACATCTACACCATTTATTGACTTCTAAATACATAAAACTATATTCACCTCAGGTAAAACGGATCTGAATCCTTCTGTTTCGTTAATTTTCTTAGTAAGGTACCTAGAACAGAAAAACTAAATACTTGTAAGGACCGACAGATGACGATAAAAACATACTGTTAGGTACTGTCTCCTTGACGTTGATGAACATACCTATTTTTGATATATCTGTCTACACCTCACATTGTAATCGGTAATCCTGAGCAAACCCCCTTCCCCCTTCCCCAAACAAACAAACAAACCCTCTCGCTGTGGCCAATATCTTGTTGCATTTTATTGTAGAATATTACAAATTATGAACCTTCTTTTACTTACTGAGCATTATCAAAGGCATTATCGACTCTTTCTTCTAAACCTTTGTCACCTTTCCCCTTCCATAATAACCACAATTTTGTTACATCAACTTTCCTACCACATTGTACAGTTTTATCACCTATATCATACGACGTGTCATAGAATTTATCGGGTTGGAAGAGATATTCAGCATAAGCTCTGTTTGTTTTCTCCAGTAGACCCTGTAATTAATTTTAATTTCATGACACAGGCTTTTTTGCTAAACCTTGAATATTAGATCTAAAACGAAATCTTAAAATATTTTGTTCCAGATTTATGTTTTTAAATGGTTGACTAAAATGTTGAATTTCGTATCACGAAACGACATATTTCGTAATCTTTGTTACATACAATGTTACTTTTACAAAAGAAAACAAAGTAGCGTCGTAATCTTTACAGACTATTTGACAGGATGGTACAGAGGCATCAGATTATAATGTGCAACAGTTAACTGACGACGCCAGCTAGTGATTATTCACTAGAGCTTAATGTAAATAATAATTCAAGCTCAAAAGCTAAATTTTTTATACCAATGTGATTCATACCTTTACTTTCACAAAAATTGCAGAACATTGAATTTGAGCACCGACCATCTTATGAAAATTCAATGCAACTGAGTCAGCCCTGTAAAAAGAGAATTTGAATAATTCTAAATTTGATACATAGCTTCACGAAGTTTGATTTGTTGTGCACCTGCTTTGATAACTATCAACTATTTCTCGTTATTTTTATTGATACAATATGCACGATTCTTTTAGTTATTTAACCACAACAACCGAAAATTAGAAATTCCACTTCCGCTCCATTAAAACAAATACGCCCCAAACATCAAAGAATTATCAAGAAAAACCCTTTGAATATTTTTATATCATTTTGCATGATGTACTAATTATTGAAATGTTCTTTGTAAACCTTTTACTCTCTTGACAGAGCTCAATCTGTATCACATTATCTTGTAACAATCAACCAGTCACAAGGTTTATAAACAGGAAGTGGTTGATTTAATACTTCCGATCAGTGGTGTTTCTGTAATTCATTAAATGAGGGGGCTTGGTGGGGCCACAGATTTGTTAGGGGAGAAACTTTTTTCCGAAGTACAATGATAAGAATTCGAAAGTGGGGGTCAAAGCTGGGTCGATATCGGTTCTGGGGGAAGAGTGCATGACCCACACTTGTCCCACAGTGGGAGCGCCACTGCTGATATCAATTTTCCCAAACTTAAAACATTTCATCAAATCAATATGGTATTACCTTTCTACTCCTTTCATTAAATGTCTGTGTTTCGAAGACAAGAGGGCTCCACCACCCCAGGCGCCCTGAAAAATCAAATTTACTTGTGATTTGTTACTTAATTACTTGTCAAAATTATAAGATTTCGGGGTAAGATAACGAAACGTAATGTCGTCGTTAATAACCTACTTGTTGTTTGGCTGTTCTTGCTAAATATATGGCATTTTGCACTACATGACTGTCTTCGATAGAAAGTGCCTTTCATGTTATCAAATTTCCTTTCGACTTGTCTCCGTTTCTCTTTCAGATTAAAGTGTAAATCTGAATTCTTGGTTTCGTGGTTTTTGTCTGAGTGACTTCACTTGACATATATGATCTGACGAAATTGTCATTCATCTCCTGTTGTGCGTCATTTAATATTGAATCAATACAATTTAAGTTAATGTTCAATAAAAGTTGTCTCGAGGCAAGTTATGCGAGGGCAAATTAATTATATTTGTTAAATATTAGTTTGAATATTCAGCCGTAATTGTACTTTTTTGATTGTTTAGCATAAATTATTACAGTCTTTGATGCTATTGGGTCAAATTTCAGAACATGGTTTAAAGAGCAATCCCGTCAGATCATGGATGGGTAGTGAAGGTTGGTTACATCTATACTTACGTCTACATGGAACCAGATGTTGTTTTTCTTACAAACATCAGCTACTGCATTTAGATCATCGTAGGCACCTAATACTGTACTTCCACATGTACCCATTACAAAGAACGGCACGTTTCCCTGAAAATATGTAAATAACAAGTCAGTATTGCATTCTTAATAAAATATATCTTATTATAAGTAATATGTCCTAAACAGACTTTATGTCCATTGTTATGAATATTTTTTGGAGATTTTATTGTTTGCACTTTTTTGAAAAATAAAGAATGCAGTTATTCAAAAAATAAACAGGAAAATATTTATTTCATTGAGTGCTTTCTCGTCCATATTTTACTTCTGAAAAATTTATGTTAACAGTGTAAGATTTTATTACTACTTGCTTTTTTCTTGGAATCTTCGATCTTAGCTTCTAGATCTGAGACTATCATACAACCTTTATCGTCAGTTTTAACATTGATAATATGTTCTGTACCAAATCCAAGATATCCACCTGCTTTTAATAGTGAATAGTGAGCCTGAAAAACAAAATAGCTACTTTTGATATTGCTTTTCATGGTTGTAAAGCCTACTTGGTGGGATATTTAGGACGTAAAACTCCATTCATTTCACTTTCATTTACTTGGTGGGATATGGGCAGTCATAGTATGTTAACATGTGTGTATTCTTTTAGAGTCCATGTTTATTAGTTTTCTTCTGAAACCAGGAAGCACTGGCTACAGTATCGGATCCAACTGGCTTCGCGCATTCGGCAATGTCCAGTTCCCTATCAAACGCTATGTGGCCCCCACTAATCGGGTGAACTAGAATTTGAGAGTATAGCCGTTTGAAATGAAAACATAATAACTCTTACATATCGCCACTGTACAAAATTGCTTTATCAATCGAAAAATACAAACAGATTCGTTGCAATGACTTACTTGATCAGATGCATAAAGATCTAATTTGGGTTGGTCGTACATTCCTTTAGTTTTCATGTCTGGGAAGCGATGGTATCTAGCTAAGTGTGTCGCCATTAAATTACAAAAAGATCCACCTAAATACAAAAAATACACGAAATTAATTTAATCTAATACGTCAAGAGGAATTCAAGAGATGAACAGGACAATCATAATTTTAAAAGGTTTCAATGTAGGTTTTTTTTTTTCAGTCAGAAGTCCTTAGTACATATTGTTTAGATTGGTAACGAACATTTACAATTTTAGGAGGTCGATTGCTCTTTATTATCTTGGTAAAAGCAATAAATTTGAATTTCAGAAATTACACATACCAGCTCCGAAAACACCGTCGCCATTTTCAAATCCAATTAATTTGCATATTTTCTGAACCATATATTGTTCTAATATAACAAATACTGGGGCTACTTCAAAGGTGTGTCTGAAAAAGGGTTTTAGAAAATCATATGTTGTGAGGCTCTGGGTGTCAGGGTGTTTAGGGGTGTAATCCAAGTGGGGACACCTAATTCCTTTCTGACAGAGATTTCTAACCAAAAGTTTGGATGGTTCCAAAATCATGGCTGCTTAAAACTTGAGCTCGTTGTAAATCATAATGATCGTTTCAAATTCCCTAGAATGTACTATGATTACCTTTGTGGATCTACTTACAAATTAGTATTCAAAGAATCTGTGACCCAAGAACCAGCCAGACTGTAGGGTTCTACTCCACTGTACAGTTGGTTATAAAACTGTAGACTACCTGAAAGTACGACAAAAAAAAAATTCAAACATGCTTGGCACTTTTTGGAAAGTAAAAGAGGCTAATAAAGACGGACAACGCTATGCAGTGTGAAATGAGGGATATTTAGCCAGGACAGATGTATTAGCCTACTTTTTTAATTTCCATCTGTCGTTTTTGTTTTTTATAGCCAACAAAGTCTGTAACACATAGGGTCTCTGTTTGTTGTCCTATCTGAAAGACTAGTCGCTTTTTCCATGACAGCCTGCATCACGGACAAAGGGTAAACGGATAGAAATTCTGAGCAACTGCGACCCCTTTAACACAATTTAAAGATCTTACAGAAATACTCAATATAACTTCAAACAAAGACTTGACAAGTGAAGTTTGAGATGTTTATATTTTCATATTCCCATGAAAATTCATCACGAAAATGACAGTTCCAACCAAATTTATAGCATTTTCTACATATTGGCTCCATATGTAAACCACATTTTACACGACGATTATAAATCTTTCTCTAATAATGTAGGGATTTATTTATTATCTATGTTATTTTAATGTACAAATCATCATTTGAGTTTCGACTGAATTATTTTTATGTTTCTATGAGCTTAAAGAAATTGCTAACTGTGCATCATATCTAATTGAATTAAGTTTATCTGATTTTTTCAGGTTTTTAATTTTCAAAAGTAATCTATAAACTTATATTAGTTTCACATTATAGGACATAATAGCAACATGTAAGAAACGTCCGTTAGGTTTTTTGACGTCGTCAAAACTGATCAAAATCAAAATGAGGATATTGGGAATTATTCCAAAGCTTGAAAATTTAGAAAACTTTTGAAATTCTACATATTTCTTATCTCAAACTAAGGCTATTTATCGTCGCTCAACTAGATTTACTCGATGAGTGGGTCCCTCCCACACGTATGGGTTCGCTTTGCATACGCTCTCATTTCTTTTCTAGGGGTGGGGGTCTTGTCGAAGTCGGGGTGCCTGGAGTATATAGTTGAGCCACTGGCTAATTACCTGTTTTGACACTATATTTGAGGATACGTTTACAATCTTCTAAAATATCAGCATTCGATGTCCCTTCTTTTCCAATTGGTAGGTTTAATAGTTTCTAAATATAACAAAATAACATGTTTATATAAAGATTGTAAAAAACATAATAATTCAAGTTTTAGAAAGAGGATTCTGGCTCATTAATGTGTATAGGAGATACTCGTGAGCTCTACTTGGTTTGATGGTAACAAAACGATCTGATGTTGAGGTTGGAAGATTTCTCCAAAGGACGCAGATCGGTATCTATTGAGCCATCTATGGTAAATTTCGATTTTGGAGCAAACTTTTAGCAAAATGCATTGTCATGGTTCCAAAAGTTACCTTCAACTCTTCTGGGTGTTGAAATTCTATAACCGGTGTTTCCCGTTTGGTTCCTTTTACTAGAGCTTCTTCAACCATTAAATTGTGGACATCCTGAAGAAACTTTAAGGTTTCTGGATCTTCATACGTTTTATCTAAAACAGAGTCATGATGTACATGGTTTTGCAACAACCGCAGATCTTTTTTGCCTTTCCTCTTAATAAAAATACTCATTATGATCAATCAAGAATTCCTTTCGTCCAAGTCGAGAGCAAAATGGTTTCAGTAGGTATTCCATATGTCCGGCATTCATTGTTAGTTTCTACCACTCTAAAGGTCCCTATTGGTTGCGAAGACTCTTCAGATCTGTGCTAGTTCTCATTACATCACATATTATTTAAACGTTTACCTGACATGACTGAAGTTGTTTGAAACGAACGTTTTACTTTCGATATAATTCGGTGTTTTTGAGTGGCCGTGGATATTAGTCGCTCCCCAAACTTTCTCAGCATTCTACAAGAAAAAATGAAAAATCTCGATGTATGATCTTATATATGATGTCTTTACCCATATGTTCCAAAATGAGGTGAAACAGGTACACGACATGGATAAGACCAATAAAGAAAACACATTCGTGTGGTATATAGTATGGTTAATTGGATATAGTTCTGGACAGAATTCCAGACTACCCCATCGCATACTTAGAAAAGCAACAAAATGAGTGGTGGTCCCCGGGATTGTTTTTAAACATATGCTCTCTTGAATTTTTTCTTGGGATTGGGGCCCCCTTAGAGCCGGAACGTGGACTTGATTCAACCAGTCCGTATAGTAGTTGGAGGAAAGCCCATTTGTAGTTCATCCCGTTTTCTCGTTTGTTCGAGTAGTAGCCAAATAAGTTCCAACCTAACTGTACTGTACCGATCTTCACAGCTCCACTTCCCTTTCTAATTCCATAGTTACAAAGTAACAGGTGCACCGTAGTCAGTCTCCTATGCTACGCTTCTACCTCATTGCATTCTAGGTACAAATGCATTATATGCTGCACCTATTCCCAATTGCAAACTGATCCCCAGTTCACAACCTATCTCAAGCAGGTCATCCGAGCCACACCCCATCATCATTGCATAGTTGAAATGGGCAGAGTCTCAGTACAAGAGAACTACAACCAATCCTTCCCGCCACACCATTTCTTTTTAGCATACTTGGCATGTGAAGAATTAAATTCCAATGCATTCATATTTATAAACTAGTCGACATTTAAACAAATATGCAAGTTATGTATACAGAAATAAGTCTGATGTAGTCGACACCCACTCGTTATACGTTTTCTGACTTCTCGTTCATTAAAAATGTGAACCATTCCGTCACCAGTAATGTGTTATATATTCAGTGAATAGAACGAGAACTATTTGCTTACCGATTGCAGCTAAAATTGTGTATTCAAAGGCAAACCACTGACGAATAATAACAGTTGAGTTAGGAGCAAGATAATAGTTTCATAACAAATTATTATTTGTAGCATACCAACGCTATAACAAGTTAGTCAATTCGAATAGATAACCTACATTACATACACACATTACAAACAAGCACGGAATGTCCTAAATGTTTTCTGTTCTACTTCGTAGACAAGTACACCAACAAAGCAGAGAACATGTAGCATTGGTAAGTGTTTTCACATGAACTTCTTGCATTCTTGAAACCAAAGAGTCAAACGTGTTTCAAAACCAACCATATTATGATCGAACAACTTACCAAGCCAGTCTTACATCCTATGTTGAAAAAGATAACTGTTTGAAATAAAAATGTTTGTATTCAAGGCCAGTGACTGTTATATCAAAAGATTTTGATCTATGTATAGTTTATATTATATTACTATGAAATTTGAGATGCTATCAGTAAGAGCAATTTCATTGAAGCTTGGTTTCATTGTATACTATATTGTTAAGATTTATAAATGACAATACTATATAACATAAAATACAAAAGAAAATATTATGATATAAATATAGTAAATGTCGGTCAAATCTTATAGAATCTAGATAATTGAGTAAGAGGGCTGACTGCATGAGGGTAGCCCGTAGCTACAAGGGACAAGAGGAGCTATTGCCCCCTTGAAAAAATCTGACAACCGATCAACTATATTACTGCAACTAAAAACCATGCACCATTGTCCCTCTAGATATATCACTTGCTCCTCTGAACAATCAAGTCCGACTACGGGCCTGCTCTACATAGTCCTCCTATAGTTCACACATTAGCTAGTGATTCTGCAAGGTCTGAATGCAGATCAAGAAAAGATTTTCTACAGTCATCCTAAAGAAGTTATTCACAGCGGAAATGACGTCATTATTACTAGTAAGATTACTAGAATCAGCTAATTCCTTTTGCATTTTGGGAGGCTGGAAGTCTGACGTGCTAAATTGAGCCATAAAATCATGGGCATAAATTTGATTGTCATGGGGCTGCTAAAATCTTTGACATCTTTCTTGCAGATGGGTAGGTTTACAAGATGGTCTGGTACAAAGACAATATTAACACTACAGCTACTATTCTTATGTCTATGACCCATTTTTGAGTGCAAAAGTCTGTTTCAATCTGATGGAGATATCTCATAAAAACCATAATACTTAGTCTTAGTCTAGATCACGCCTGTGCAACCTAAGGCCCGCGAGATGATTTCGTGCGGCCCACGGCGCCATGTAAAATTTGGGGGAAATGCGGCCCACGAGCAAATGCTTCGTTTGCTCTTGTCAAATATGTCTGTTATGCACATTGAAATACGTTATTGAATAAATAACTTGAAAAAATTTCATGCTTCTCATTGTTTATTCCATGGTGTATTGATGGTTGGCTAAGTGGCCTACTCGCATCCCTCAAATGTGGCCCGCCGTTGAGGAAAGGCTGCACAGACCTGGTCTAGATCATTGTTTGATTACTTCATTCAGCCAAGATAGATGAATCTACTTTGGAAATTGTCATAAGCTGAAAAGATCAGAATCTCGGCTGATTCAAATAAAAGTTTAAGAGACAACATCTTTAAAAAAAAAAGCCTATAAATCTTGAAGAGTATCAAATTACTGTATGATATCAAGACCCTCAGCAACCAGACAAAGCCAAGGTCAGGTTGCTCTAGAACCACACCCTGAATTAGTTCATGATTTTATCAAATTTATATAATATTAAAATCAGGTCATAAGTCTGTATAATCATACGATAGGTAAAGGGAGTGGGTATATTAAACATGTATACATTATGCTTCCACGAATGATTACGAGTTTGATGTCATCAAGTCCTTGATACAGCAAGGCCATTCTACGAAGATAGTAGAAAACCTTGCATTATGATTTAACGAATGGTTACTAGTTAGACACAATATGGCCCTTGATACTGCATAACGAGTGTTACGAGTAAGGCGCAATATGGCCCTTGATACTGCATAATATTGTGTCATTGACTTTCATTGGTAGAGAATTCAGTTTGGACTAATTAGGTTCATAGAAGCAAAGTGATGCGCCAGGTTCGAAAGTCGTTACTTTATTTTATGTAACAGAGCCCCTTTTGTTATCACTCTATATTGTACAATAATAAGTCACTTTTAAGAAAGATGGGCATATGTTCAAAATAATATAACCCAATTGTTACTATATCCCGAATGTTGGAAAATCTTTATTTGTGTTAATACATCATGTTTTTCAGTCAGTCATTCCCTATTAATGATATAGACTATACCGCTTCTGAGTCAAGGTTACATTCACGATTCCATTGTAGCTCAATCAATAGAACTTGGAGTGTATCACTGAAAGTATCCTAGATAATATCCTCGATAATATTATAGAACATTCGAAGTAGAAGTAGCTCAGTGGTGTTATTCTGATTTCGAGGGTCTATAAAATGCTTACCTTAATTATACGGTTGTTAAATAATCATTTTGAGAGAGAGTCCCCTCTGTCGTAACCTTTGTATCGTAAATCGATAAGATATGTTCGGTATTGCCATGTAGGTCAATGGGACACTTAAATAATTTACACCAAGATAGAACAAACACGCAGTGATTCAGCTAATGTTTAGATAAGGGATTGTGGTAATCCAATAGGTCCATGACAAAAACTGTATTAATGCAACCGGTGTGCAGTGGTGGTGCACCAAAAGGTCATAGGTAAACACTAAGCATGAATGAAAAGTTTTTTTGCAATGTAGATTGTTCGAAGGCAATGTTGAGTTTACAAAACCAGGTGCAGAGGTGCAAAAAATGTTGCGGAAAAGTATTTAGTCATCGATCAATTTTTGTGTCGGAGACAAATATACAGCAAATGTAGCTAAGTAGTGAATTGAAAATCGGTGTTAAAATATGCTGATGCTAGCAAAACTTCTCTCTAAAAATTCAAACTACCAATGAATGCATGTCTGTGTCAACATTTATTAAGGGAAGAGAGAGGAGTGGTTGGCTATAACATGTGTGCAGGGAGGTTCTTCCGTCTTTACATTTATGCCAATTTGGGTAACTGTCTCCAACGCCTTGGCCCATTCCTTCCGTTTTGATGATTTATGCTACATGTATTTGGGAAATTGTTTCCATGGCGGCCCTTCTGCATTGACATTTTCATTAATAAGAGAACTTTAAGAAAATCACATAATTTCAACTGGAAGGTTAGGGTCACCTACTTCAGGTCTTCCAGGTCAAATTTACAATTTACTAAACTACAACATCAGCGGAATTTGACTTATTAACATATCGGTTTTAGTTCTGATAAGGCATATAATTGTTTTAAACAGCCACTGTGCAACAGAAGGTTCTTATCAATATGGCATTGATTTAAACGTTGACATAGCAGACGGCACACCCACGCAGACTGTAATAGGCATTGTTATGATCGTTTTTTAATCTTTGAAGGAATGTGAAAGGCTGCAGAATTTACTAAGCTGAGATTTTCGTTTCTGTGTTGAAATTAATAAAGATTACCAAGAGTGCATTTGAGTAGAGGAACCTTTGGAACTTGCAAAGGGCTTCAGCAAACGAGTAGACTTATTTGTTTGTGAATAGTCTGCGAAGAAATTAAAGAAGAAATTTCATGAAAAGAAGGGTGAAAACTCCATCTCCGATATTATACATACGTAATAGAGAAACATTTGAAGACTCAGACACTGACCAAACTATTGCACAAATCCGTTCAAAAATTATCGGAAGTGGATCCCTTGAGTAAATAATCTTTCTTGCTATGAATTATGTAATGATAATGCCTAAAATGCGGGCTACTACAACATCACTTAATACTTTTGTAAATGGGACAATTATTGTAGCGACTAAGGTTAGTATGAAAAAGGAAAATTGCTCTTAAAATACGATTGTTTCTATTTGTCAGTGGTAGAGTTGTACCATTACACGACACGTTTGTAAAACAGCTATCACACCTCACCATCAAGAGAAATTGGTGCAGAATTAGGATCAACATTTCTTTAAAGGATCAACGATACACCAAGTGCATTTCCCGTAAAGTTTTGACACTTGTCATTAACAACATCGTCAACACTATATAATATCAGTAATACATTATGTCAAGATTTGTTTTATAGTCTTTGAGGTCACGACGACTATAATTCAAAGATGTTCATGATAATCATGATGCGAATTGCCGTTGACCCTATGTTCGTAACCGGATGTAGTTTTATCAGAAAATGACAGATTTATCAGACTATATGCGTGAATGGTGCAGCTACGTCTGCAATATACAATACAATCCAGACAAAGCATGTTTCTTTGTATTTCTGCCGAAGGACCTACTTAAGAGATATCTGAAGATCGCAGAGCGTAAAAGTCTTGAGTAACAACATGATTCAAATTCTGATTTAATATTTCGATATCTCTCTATATTGATGTATTGAGCACTATTGTAAAATTGGTTTCCATATATCGGATGCCCCACAAAATGTCCCAAAGTTCGATGGGTAGTATCTCAGCTGTTGGTAGACTAATCTCTATCAAAATTCTCACAGATAGACTTCAAGATGTCCTTGTACAACCCTAACAAAATGAATGTCATCGAATAAAAATTGTACAAGTACTGCCCCGAACAAAATAGCATGCCAAAGAGCAATATCAAGGCAACTTACCTATTTCGACCTGTGTTCAATAAGGGCTCCATCGTCTTCGACCAATCGCAACCGTTTGTTTTTCATCCAGAAATGCCACTAAGACGCGGCCCCATGGGTTGGACAAGGACATCTTGAATCTGTGAGAATTTTGAAAGAGATCAGTTATCGAACAGCCGAGATACTACCCATCGAACTTTGGGACGTTTTTGAGACACCAGATTTAATTATGATTATTGAGAGTTTCAATGGATACATGGCGATAACTGGTCACAACCATCAAAGTGACTTCGTAAAATCTTAAGAGCTACACGACAATAATAAGCATCAATTTGGTAGACGACACATTGACACGGAGTGACCCTTCCAATCACTATCGTGTGACCCTGGCAGTAGCGTATTTAGTTCACAGCTTTCATGGTTCAAAAATGGAATTACTTTGTATTCAGTATGCAAGCCCCCTTCTGAAGGGTCTTCGTTCTCATTTGACAAATCGATGGTATCAAACTATCAGAGGCTAGGTTTCGATGGTATCAAACTATCAGAGGCTAGGTTTCGATGGTATCAAACTATCAGAGGCTAGGTTTGAGGCAATAAGTATGGATTCTATAGTCAGCATTGTCATTTCGAAACACCTTTGTACCCTTCCCATCCTCCAGTCAATCTCTGTCCGATCCCCCAGAATCATACCTTTCGCTGAGTAAGGCAGTGACCTGTCAAAGGGCCAGGATAGTGAGATGCTGAAGTTTAATGCCAAGAGGCCATGGATTGATTTCAGTGTTCCTTGAGATGATTTCAGTCTTCCAGTCATCTGATTGGTCAATCACTTAAATTCATTTCAAATTTAGGTTTATTAACCAATCAGATTACTGTATTCTGGATTATCGAGCATTTGAAGCTAATTGGAGACAGTTTGCTAACTCACTTCACCCATAGGTACCCCCAGCTCATTACAAACAATATCAGGGTTCCATATTTGCCATCTTAGTTTTAGACACTTGATCCATATAGTGGTTTTTTATCTTTTTTATTGAAGACTTCAGCTATGACCGACAAAAATAATAACAGGATGACAAATTAAATTTAATAGATGGACATCTTTTTTATTTCACGTTTTACAAATAATTTTTCCAGACAATGAATGTAGAATTTCCTATATTACAATTTTGGTTTCGTTGACGACGGTAGATGTCCTTGATACATGGCAGTGAGGTTGATATCACATTATTATGTACATCACAGTTATTACGTCACGGCCTCGTCTTTTCCCAGTGTGGAGAATGACATCATCACAGTTCCTTTGAAAATGAGGCTGATTTTTTTTCCATAACGAGGTCCTTGAGTCACACGTGATATACAAATTTACATAAAAACAAAATGGGCGGAATAAGATAAGGCGCTTTTTGTACAATGTGTCTGAGTATTAATGTAATGAAGGCATCCTTGGCCCCGTAGCACCAGAATATGAAGAATTAATTTGAAAAAAATAATCTAAATGATGCGTCGGTTTAGCTGAAGCAAACTTCTCCCACCTCAATTCCAAACTGTTGGTTATCACGACCGACGTCAAATAACCTAACGTCTAATATTGGTAACATTTTAGCTTTTTTGGTTCTAAGTTCAAAAACGGCAGAATGCCATTCATTATCTGTGCTCTGTAAAGAGAAAAAAAGAAAATATTAAAGTTTGAGCACCTTGATCGTTAAAACCTTTTTTGAAGTTAACCCTAGAACAACATATAACCTAAGCCTTTACTTAACCGACACTGATGCATGTTCAACGAAACGATGACATTTTTGATGCATTCTGCTTTTCATATGACATTCATATACTGTTGACAACCGAAACACATGAAAGGATTACTTACATTGCATTCATCTCTATAGTTAATAGTTGCAGCTTTTCCTATACGAGTCTGGGTGGAATCGATTTCAACATCATTGTCCATGGCGAATCTTAATCCATAGGCTTCAGAGTTCAAACAGTTGTATGTTAATGATTGACGACCCTTTTCTGAATGATCCTTCAAAGCGTTAAGCTGAGTTTCTTTAACAGCATATTCGAACTGAAATAAAAAGCAAGACAGAGTTATATATTAGGAACTTTGTCACTAAATGCTTATGTGGTTTGCAGTTTTTTGTGTACCAATGACCAATCCACAATAAGGAATAATGGGTCACGAGTTGTTTGCTTAAAGAAATTGACACCCAAAAAGCATCCAGTGGAATGGCTCGAACACTTGGTGATCAGTTGTTTGCTCAAATGAGTTGGAAACTAAAAACGTTCTACATCGCGTTTTTAAAGGAATATCTTTTCATTTCAGAAAAATGATCTTTAGTACTCACTTCTTTGTCGTCATTAAGTTCTTCCATAAACAAGTATCCACCATCATCATGTTGAGTCCATCTTTGTGGTTTGTACTACAACAAATAATTATAACTTTATCAGTTAACTATTCTGTATGCATTGAATTTTAGAGGCATTGTGTGTTCTCCAAGAGTGGCTCAAGTATTTGTGTAAAATCTTGCAAGCACTATTCATGGTGCATTTTCGTGATTGACATCAGCGTCATTTTAGGTGCCCCACTGCCATCTTGATGATATAGAAATAATAGTTTGATTTACATGTTTCGGACTTAAGGTTAGAGTACTTCAAAACATAACTTACGATGGCGGCAGCAGATTTGATACAGGTTTCGCCTTCTTGCTTTCTGCAGAAAACTTCAAATGAATCAATACCACTTCCCATATTAGGATCGATGTTGTAAATACCTATGGATGAAACAAATATACTTACACTAGTATTCTATAAAAGACAAATTAATGTGATGATACAAAATCTAATAAGCAAAAAAAGAAGCAAGCAGTATGTCTAAAAAATTATTTTGGATTGAAAATCGGAGACCCTTATTGAACTTACTGAAATTCATGCCTTTTCGCGAGACCAATTATCAAACGAAACTACGTAAACGCCAATGCATTTCAATTTAAGAAACTGTTTTCAAGATTCCAGTTTCTCGTTTCAACCCTCACAGTTCTGTACACAGTTTAAGTACAAAAATTTCCTACCATCTTCAAATTCTGGGTTATCTTCGAATAATTGACGGCAAGTAATTGCAGGGTCCAATTTGCTGCCAGTTGGTTTACGTACTCGGTGGAGTGCTTCTTGAACAAGGGAAACTCTCTCGTTGAAGTTTGGTAATTTAAGGAACTGAAATATATATAGTAGACAGATGATGACGTTGGCAAACATGATTACATAAAATATAGATGATAAAGATAACGTCCGTACTCAGACCATAGTACAGATCAGGCTTCCCCAACATCTCAATGTTTGTCTGATATAGGCCATTTCAGAAACCTTAACTCTGTCTATGTATGTTATGCAGCATAGCAGCAAATCTTAATGTATTTAGAAACCTTAACTCTGTCTATGCATACCATGCAGCATAGCAGAAAATCTTAAAATATCATGTACTTACGTCTTCTTCTGGTTGATCATATTGCTGGAAAAATAGAACAGAACAGATATTAAGAAAGGGAATATCAATAAAAATACAACAGTAATTGTACAGATAACATAACAATAACTTTATTTTGTTATAGTCTTAATTTATAAACATGATACGTTTCCACTTGTGAAATTTTACAATCACCAACAATGAAGAGAGAATATAGCATCTACATCCAAAATGCAATAGTGTTGTGGTGATGGTTAAAACAAACTTTGTGTTGTGAAGTGATTGGTTATTGTGAAAAGTTCATATATAGTAACCAACAATATGATGGTTTTTGCTTTGTTTGCAAATACTTACATAGTAAGGATCGACTCCCTTGCTCTGTTGTTGTCGTGGTGGGAAGACTGGGGCATATCCGGGGGGTCCTGGTGGTCCAGGGGCACCTCGTGGTCCCATTGGTCCCTATAATGAATCACAGAACATTTGTAAGAGGAAGTTTAATGAAAATTCAAACTAAAAGTCTTTAATAAATTTGACGGCTATTACACGGGAATTCATTGGAAAGCACTGGCATTAAAGACTAAAGGCAATGAAAGCAAATTAAAAATCAAACTTTAAGAAACAAGAAATTTGACGAGGATAAAAATTGAATTCATTTAAAAGAAAACAAGACTCAAAGACTTAAAAGCTTTTTTAAAATGATTCAACAGATTAATACTTACAGATGGTCCATCATCACCTTGAGATCCTCTGCCTCCCTGAAAATATAATTCAGACGAGTTAGAAACTCTTTAAGGGTAAACATAATTTTACTTCATCGAAATGATTTTAAAGACTACAGTCCGTATTAAAAAATCTCAGCACTTTCATGTATTTTGTCAAAATCCGTTGACAGCTTAAGGACAATACAGGCAAATCTGTATTTACTTGCTCATATTAAAAGATCTGTGTAAAGAAATGGGATGCCCCAACATACGATCTGCATTCATTGCCTAAACTCTGACAATAAAAAGTTAGTTATGGTGTACTTACAGCTGGTCCAACTTGACCTTGGGCTCCTGGCTCTCCAGGTCGTCCATTCAAACCACGTTGACCAGGTTGTCCCTAAAATGATACAAAACATCACCATCTAAATACTGAATATATATCAAAAGATAAAAAATTATGGCTCCAAGCATTGCTAAATAGTGTTATTATCCAGATCACTATTCACACTTACTACTTCTTTATTTCATCAAAATATAAAAACAGCAGACTAACGCCGTAGTTCTGCTAAACCTAAAACATGACATTGCTAAAGCGACCTGTGATTAAAGTTGAATTGAATAAATTACTATTTGAAATGTTCTGAGAAAAAGCAGCGATTGCGTCTACTTACAGGTTGTCCAGGAGGACCTTGTTGACCAGAAGGTCCAGTTTCACCACTGCTTCCCTGTAATAGAAGATGGTGATCTTTAAAATATCAACTCGTTAAATACAAGTATGTCATAATCATTATTCTCATTGGACTTCCATCTGTCAAAAATCAGCTGTATTGTCACCTTTTTTAATTCAACTTTTTTTTATATCTGTCCAGCTATTCTGGACTGTATATACTTTCAATGTCATTGCTGCGCTTAACATTTTTTACAGAAAAATATGCAATACTTACAGATGGTCCGGGAGGTCCTTGTGGACCAGGTAATCCTGGCCATCCTTTGTCTCCCTGAAATCATAAACATTAACAGTATAAAGATGATTCGAAATAAGAAGTATGAAAAGAATTTCTTCAGCATGAAAATTGACAGCATTCAGCATTCTTGTCACTTAGTTCGAAGCACTATGGCATCCGTTTTTCTCAGATCTGTCCGTAGGTCTCCGATATAAACACGGTACAATTCCATTTAAGCATTACAGTCAATACCAGTTTCCCTTTCAATAGCTGAAGGTTACATGTGGGGCTTATGGTGTCTTGGTGACAACATCTCTCGTTTGAACAAGGTTTCATACAACCTATGTGTATGAAATACATCAACTTAATAAATATGTCGAAGATGATAGTAAACTTACAGCAGCTCCAGAACGTCCGGTTTCTCCCTTCTCTCCTTGAAGACCTTGAGCTCCCTGAAATCACAAGATAGTTACATGACGAGTTACAATCCTTTCAGTACGTCTTCATTAATCAAGTAATCGGAAAATTTCAAATTTTAATTAAATCATGTTTTACTCATGTCCCATATTATATCATTGGGGTAAATATAAATCTTTACAGTCGCATGACCAAAACCAAGGAGAAGGTATTCAAATGTATGGAAATAAATGTCTGCATCATGTTGTGCTACTAAAAAAGAGGTACCTCGTTAGATCTACGAAACACTCTGACATTATGTAAAGAATACTTACAGCAATACCAGGAGCACCAGTACTACCAGGTTGTCCAGAAGGTCCACGTTCGCCCTGAAATTATACATAGACGTTACCAGCAAAATACAGCAATAGCAATATAGTATCATGTCAGGCTACATCTAATGCTGACAAGATACGAAAAACGCCATGATTGGTTAGGAACATTTCCGATATACATTCATCTTATCGGGAATAAGAAATTAAGTTTATTGTTGTTGAAATATCCATCATAATCGATATACGATAATCCATATTTACAGAAACGGTAATGATAATCGAATTAGTATCATTATTAATGTAGGATTATACACCATGAGTCAGTTCAAATGATCAGGTGGGCATGATTAAAGATTAAGAACTTACTCGCTCTCCTCGTTCTCCTTGAGATCCTTGTGCTCCAGTTGTTCCTGGTGGACCCTAAAAAAACGATGAATAATTAAAAACATCAGTTTATATGGAATTTTACTTAAATGGAACAACTTTTGCAATTAATATAAACTCCGATACACATGCTATTAACACTTAATTACATTTATATTTCCTAGCGATGAAAATTATGTTGTTTTACACGCAAATTCTATGAAAATAGCATTAAGTGGTATCAAATAAACGTATTGAACAAAATACTTACGGAATTTCCTTGTAGTCCGGGTGGTCCAGATCGTCCTTGAAGACCTCGTGAGCCCTTAGAACCAACAATACCAGGTAATCCAGGAAGACCATCTTTACCAGAAGATCCCTACAAAAACAATCACAAACAATTGGTGACATAAAACTGCTATGTGTCAAACCAGATTTAGAGCAGGTGCTTGTTCATCAAATTCTCTTATTCAGCAAATACGGCTCGGTTCGAAAGTAGGCGAACTAAATCTGTATAGTGGAGATACTTAAATATGACCATACTTCATGAAAACATTATTACAAAATAAAGTTAACTTACAGGTAATCCGGGCTCTCCAGGTGGTCCAGGAGATCCAGGTGGACCAAGAGGTCCGGGTGGTCCAGATTGTCCATCACTACCATCTCGTCCAGCTTGTCCAGACTCACCCTAAAACATACAAGAATCATTTTGACATTAATGAAAGCATAAGCATTATTAAATGGACAACAAGAAATATCATAATTTTGAAATGTCGGCGCTTTGATAGTTGATGACTTGGGTAAATAACAATATAATAAAAAAGGTAAATAAATAACTTACAGGTGCTCCAGCAAGACCTTGAGGTCCAGGTTCTCCTTGGAATCCAGGGGCACCAGGGTTTCCTCGTTCACCTTGTGGTCCAGTTGGTCCGGGAGGTCCAGATGGTCCCTGAAAAACATTAACGTTTCTCATAAACTTCAATAAAAGAGCAAAAAATTCATGATTTTTCAAAACGTCAGCGAAACAAATTATGAATGATAACACATTAAAATATCGCTAATTTAGACAAAGCCTTAATAAAGTTATCCAAAAATATAGCACCACAGAAATGCAAAATTCAAAAAGTATATAATATGATACTCACTTGTTGTCCTGGAGATCCTCTATCACCGGGGGCACCATCAAGTCCATTGTTTCCAGAAGCACCAGCCTCTCCTTGTCGTCCTGGGGGTCCAACCTCACCTCGCTCTCCCTGAAGGTAATAAAAATTATTGGATTATAGGTTTATCTTGTATTATAAATGAAGTTGGATCTCGGATGTCAAGAGTAGACTTCAGCCTCGAAGCTATTGCCTATAATGCTTCATAAGACATTTAGGTTTCTTGCATCAAACCAATAATATATTCAAGCGAATTCAATACAGATCTGAAATAAAAGTAAAGCAAAATTACTTACTCGTTCTCCTTGTTGTCCAGCTGTACCGGCAGGTCCAAGTGATCCTTGGGCTCCGGGTGGTCCAGCGGGTCCTTGTCGGCCGGGTTGACCAGGTTGTCCAGCGGTACCGGGGGTACCACCCTCTCCTCGAGAACCTTTACGTCCAGCAACACCTTCGGGTCCCTAGAAATAAAGGAACGGATGACTTTTACTATATAGAATATTACTTTAGATCGGGCGTCATCAAGTATGCTGGTATTTGCTGAATAGCTCATGAATTCTTAAAATAGTGTTATATAACATTAAATACATCACCAAGATAAAGTTGTAAATATATTGAAACAGCTACTTACAGGTTCACCAGAGGGACCTTGTTCACCACGGAATCCACGAGCACCATTATCTCCCTAAAAATATAAGAAGCAAACTAAATAATGCCTTCAGATAAATTTGGTAATGAAAATAACTATTGTAAGTTGCAAATGTCAGCTTTGAATATCCAGTTCAACGTATCTGCACCCATCAAGCAGTAAAATTTGAGGAATTAATAGTAAATACCTCAGTAACATAGTGAAACTCAACTGATGTTCTTGATATCATGACAAAGATTGGGCAGACTGGACTATTAAATCAGTGACTTACCTTTAATCCAGGAGCTCCAGTTTCACCAGCAAGACCAGATTCTCCGGGGGCACCCTAGAAGAATAAATAATAATCAATTGATTGTCTAATTAGCTGGAAGATGATTATAAATATTACAGGAGTACCAGACCGGAAACATGCCAAACTAACAATGTGTTTTGTGCGTCGTATGATCAATGCCAACAACCATGTTAAAACTTCCTCTGTCAAGAACTTTATAAATCCCATCAATAGGGATATTCCATGTGTATAATCGATGCTCTGACAATACTTACGCCAAGACCGGGTGGACCTTGTTGACCTTGGGCACCAGCAACACCTCGTTGTCCAGTGTTTCCGGGTGGACCGGGTTCTCCAGCAGGACCGGAAGGTCCACGATCTCCTTTAGCAGCTACGAGTCCAGATGGACCAGTTGCTCCGGGTGGACCAGCATTACCAGTCTCTCCGGGTGGACCAGGTTCACCATCTCGACCTCTTTCTCCAGTAGAACCCTATGGATGTAAAAAGAATATTTATAAGTGAAGATAATGGATTTTTTATCAACTTTGGAGTATTTCCAGATGTTTTCCACATCAGAGCATATGCTTAAATTAATCTAACAGTTGATATATTCCTGTATGCTTTACAATATAGGATAATATAACTATGTATAATTTAGATACTTACAGTAAGACCTCTTGGACCAGCACGACCTTGTGGACCTTGCTCTCCAGGAAGACCCTAGGATAGCAAAAAAAAATTGGCGATGTAAGTTATTGTGAGCTTAGATATCAATGATTGCTCAGTTCATTGTCGTAGTTCTTCATTTGCAATTCACAATCCATAGTCAGCAATTTCATAGTTGTAATAACATTACTTGCCTCGAAGGTTTCATAGAACAGCTTGTCTTCAGATTTAGATTGACACGAAGGCTTCAACAATATGGATTTCTTTGAAGACTTTACAGACGTATATTGTCATTGACTGTGTTGTGACTAATATATCAATATACTTACAATTAATCCTTGTGGACCAGGATCACCACGATCTCCAGAATTACCAGGTGGACCCTACAGATATACAACACACTTTTTATTATCTTTGATAACTTCTTCCATAGATTACAATAAGCTCCATTGGTAAGTACAGAGCACTTGATACGCTTCATCGGTGAAGAAAAGCGTCCTATTGTGAGGAGTGGTCAATAACAACCTGATGAACTCTAATAATATCTACTGGTAAGTAACAATGTCCATTTGGTGATCAACATTCAAGCACTTGGTATGCTTCTTCGGTGGAGAGAAGAGTCCAATTGTGAACAGAAATCAACAGCAACTTGATAATTGTGAACATGGGTGGACTAAAGTGTTAGTAGGAACATTGTCCCAAAAAACAACTTAATCTGGAAGATGCAACAAACATCAAATAATCGCTTCTCAAAGAAATAAATAATATCAAAATTTGATACTTACGGGCATACCGACTTCTCCAGAAGGTCCAGAGTTACCTCGTTCTCCAGGGGCACCTCGTTGTCCAGGTGGTCCAACTTCACCAGGGAAACCTTGTTCACCCTAAAAAAATAAGAGCATTTCAATATTCAAGTGACGTTACAGGAAAACGATCTTCTTCAACAGTTCTCTATCGTGATATTTTGTAAATCAGAACTTTTCAAATTGCAGTCCACTCACATTGTTATTCGGCATAACGGATTATTTTTATCTTAAAGTGAAACATTTCAAACTGACCGCCTCTCAATATGATGTCGTTATTTTGAAGTGAATAAATGGGCTATGTGTAATGTATACTCACTCGTTCACCAGCAAGTCCAGATTCACCAGGGGCACCAGTTTCTCCGGGTGGTCCAGTGTTACCGGTCTCTCCGGGAGCTCCATCAGCACCAGGTAAACCCTGAAAACAGTAAGTAAGATGGTATAGCAATGTATTACAACAATGTATTAATGTTATCATTTCTCTTTTAGTGAAGATTATCAGTGCGATTTCATATCCAAATGGACAAAATGAAATGGGCTCTTGAGTTAATAAATGCTAAATAATGCTTATGGAATTGCAGTTATGAACGAAATCAACAAAATATAGCTTACTTGGAAACCTTGTTCTCCTTGTTGTCCACCCTCTCCTCGTTCTCCAGTTTGACCCTAAAATGATAAAATGTATCATACACGTTTCATCAAGCTTATAAGAACACCTTACACCTAAGTCGACTCATTTCTGTTCTTTTAAAGATAGAAGTATCAAAATTAAATTGATAGGCTTTAGAATAGAGATACTGAGTTGACGAACTAAGTCGTGAAATTGAATCAGGTTTTATCACAGTAATATAATACTAAAATTAGCAGTTAGTTCAATCACAAAATCCTTTGAGGCAAAGAATAACAACTTACAGTGGGTCCGGGAGGTCCGCCTGGACCAGGTTCACCAGAAGGTCCTCTCTCTCCTCGTGGTCCTTGTGCACCTGGTCGTCCAGGATCACCTTGTCGTCCTTCAGCTCCCTTAAAATTTAATAAATGTAAACGGATTAGAAATCTAACCATGCTCATTTCCAAATCATCCAAATCGATCGAATCCTGTTAAATGTGAAATGGGTGGAGGCTAAGAGCGAAACTGCCTTATTTAGCTTAATAAATTTTACCATAACAAAAACAAAGATATTGACTTGAAATGAGTCAAGATTCAAATCATTTGCCAAACTGCTTCATATTTTTTAAAATAAATTATACGATAACAGACTAAGAAACTGACTTACCATTTCACCTTTGTTTCCAGAGGGTCCTTGAAGTCCGGGTGGTCCAGCATTACCTTGTGGACCTTGCTCTCCAGGGGCACCATCGAGACCATTGCTTCCCTAATAATAAAGATCCAAAAACAAATAAGCTACTGAAGACCACCAAAAGAATAACGTCTACTTTAAGTACCAACTGCATAAAGCGGAAAGACAATGTATTAAGCTTAACAAACTCAAAGTTATAAGTTAAGTTACAATATCAGTACTAGCTATCCAAAAGACCAAGTGACGAAGAAAGGACCAAATACTATTTGATTCCTAATGTATCTAATTATTCGGACATTATCAGACTTAATCAATAAGATTTGGTAAGAATAAATGATACTTACAGCGGGTCCTCGGTCACCAGTAGAACCATCTAAACCAGGGAATCCAGGGGAACCCTATAACGAGAAATTAATAGAAAATTCAATCATTCATTCATGCATTCATGCATATATTCAATCAGTTATCTATTTGTTTATTTATTCATATTTGTATCTTTTTGGAATATCATTCGAAGAAATTATAATTCATTGCATCAAAATGTTTACTTACTCGAGCACCAGGGGCACCGGAAGGTCCAGGGGCACCATGTTGACCCTGAAAAATAAAACAGCTTTATTTAGAATTCCGATACAACAAAGTCGAAATAATCATTAAAGAACAGAAAACAAAGCCATTTGTTAAATGACATGTAGAGATCATATCACAATAGTGCCTCAGGCAAAAGAGAAAGCAAAATGGTTCCGGTGTTGAGGGGAGTGTCCCTTTTCTCTGCTTTACAACCCGAAAATTGCAAATTTTTTCTCGAAAATACTTCTTCCCTAAAATATACTCTTATATCATAACAAACAATCAAAAAAAGAAAAAAATAACAGTGGTTACTTACAGCTGATCCGGGTTCTCCTCGTTCTCCAGCCTCTCCTCTAGCACCATCAGAACCTCTCTGTCCAGGTTGTCCACCGGCTCCGGGAAGACCGGGAGCACCTTGTGATCCCTAAATACAAACAACATAATATGAATGCCTAACAGAATAGCAAATGCTCTTGAAGAGTGGGTCTTGCTTTAAGTGCAAGAAGTTATTACGAACCATTGCTTACCATTTTATTAACTCCATAAGCAATTGCGAAATCTAGGAGAATGATAAGTTGGTAAATGCAGTGGAATCAAACGACCAGTGAACCTGCATTCCTGACAGAACAGAATCTAGAACCAATGTAATCTGCTAATCTATTTGAAGCTCTGACTCTAAGGTCTGTTGCAAGGAAAACAATGAATAATGAATGAATACTTACAGAATCTCCTTGAGAACCTTGGGGTCCTGGGGAACCGACGGGTCCACTAGGTCCCTGAAATAGACAATATTCATTTTTGAAATCTTGACTTGCAAGATAAAAATTTGAAACGTTGACTTCATCACAATATCACATTTAAAAAAACTCCACATAAGATTTTCACGATGAAATACTAATACTATCTACATTTTGAAAGAGATATCAAAGCTTTACTTACACGTTTGCCCTCAACACCGGGAAGACCAGGAAGTCCTCGTTCACCTTGAGATCCAGGGGAACCTCTTGGACCGGGATCACCAGAGCTTCCGGGGGAACCATCTCGTCCCTGAATAATGAAAAATATTATTACAATACAGTCTGACACGTGCGTTTTTGATTTTCAGCTTAACGAATATGCATACATACATTGTACATGTATATACCATTTGGCCACTGAGTAACGAAACAGTGTGTTGACACGACCACAGAATGGGTCAAAATGAAACACGTGACAAGTCAACAAATTATTGGCTAACAATTGCTTGAGGCGTTTCTAGTGGCCATTAATTGAAAACTCTTGCAGATTACGAATGGCCGTTCGTAGATTGTAGATCGGATGATTTACACGAACAATATAATATTGACTTTCGTGACTTATGTTAATAACTTATATACTTACAGCATCTCCTTTGGGTCCACCAGCTCCAGCAAGACCGCTTGGTCCGGGTGGTCCTTGTGGTCCAGGGAATCCAGGGGCACCGTTAGATCCAGTTAAACCCTGAAATGACATATATGATTAAAAATGATTATAATGATTTAGTTAAATTTGTTCAGTTTCAGTATGTAGTTTCAGTGTCCTTTTCTAGTGTTCAGGTTAATGATTTATCTGAAGGGTTCATCTTCATTGTTCAGTTTCAGGATTTAGTCTATGTTTTCACTTAGTGAAACTCCTTACAAAACTATTAACATTACTGGAAATGCAACAATGCAGACTACTTACTCGTTCTCCTTTATCTCCAGGAGAACCATCTTCTCCTCTGATACCAGATTGTCCAGGGGCACCAGGTGCACCAGAGGCTCCATCATTACCGGGTGTACCAGTAGCTCCGGGAGGACCTCGTTCTCCTGCGCCTCCACGATCACCCTAAAATAGAGATATACAATAGAAACAAACAATGTAAATGGACGGGATAGGAATTTGATTAGAGTCTTTAATATATGTAAATAGTCCAGTTCCAGAAATGAATGAAAACTGCTGATTGGAAAGCTGAAAACCGGATAGCGAACCTGTTATAAAGAAATGTGGTTTTGCTAAGTAACATCCTTAGAAACGTATCAAGAGCTAAATTTAAAAACAATGAACATACCTTAGCTCCGTTACTTCCGGGGAATCCAGCAGATCCGGGTGGACCAATAGGTCCGGGTGCTCCACTACTTCCGGGTTGACCATCAGTACCTCTTAAACCCTAGAAAATGCAACATGAGGAACATTATAATAAAATAAGATGACAACTGTATAGTGATTTATTTACTTTGAGAAATGTGTTGAAATTGCTACAGATTTGAACATACAGCAGAACTTGGGAATAATTGAAATATTTTAATCGAACAAACGAAATTTATGTTTTAATAATCTAGTACTTACAGGGGCACCAGTGCTTCCATCTCGTCCACGTTCTCCGTTTGCACCACGGGGACCAATAGAACCGGGTCCACCGGTAGGTCCTGGGGGTCCAGGAGCACCCTACAATCATAAAATATACATTACTATAAAAGGCATCAAATAAATATACATCAAAAACATCAAAATAAGATACATTAGTGAAAAATTACCAAAATGAAAGTCTTCAGTTTGCTCAAAATTTCAAGAATATAAAATCAAGTTTGGGCTGTTGAAGATCTAGAAATTAACAGAGCTCTTCACTAGTTGTTCATTGGTCACAAATAGCAGCTCTTTGTTTATGAATCATTCATAAATGTAACGTACCTTATCTCCCTCTTTGCCAGTTTCTCCGATTTTACCAGGCTGTCCGGGGAATCCACGATGTCCTTTAGGTCCAGGCATTCCGGGGATTCCGGATCGTCCGGGTGGTCCCTAAAATTAGACAAGGATTGATTAATACGTATGTAGTTTACACTTAATATACATCATGTATATATGACATCATTTTTTGAACCAGTACCCGATTATCAGCCTTCCATATTTCTTATATTGAATACTTACTTGGTACACCACATGGACATATGATCTGACTTCGTGACCAAGGTCTCTTATGGGAATTTTATTTTCATATCACATCTAATGTTGTCGAAGAAATGTTCTCAAGTGCGGTCAGAGAAATGGTAAATTAAAGACGACAAAATAAAGATGACAACTTACAGCAGGTCCAAGAGCACCAGGGGGTCCCATATCTCCAGGTAAACCTTCATCACCCTAGAAACACAAACAATACAGATAATTATTCAAAATATTGTTTTTTGCTTGTACTGCTTTAACATGGCACTTTTGCTTAATAAAGGATTTGATTCCATCAATGAACTAACTTATTCAGACATAAGTCTGATAAATTCAATCATATTGACTATTTTTCAAACCAGAGAAGTGGTGCGCTCGTTTGCAAAATAATGTGACCATTCAACGTTATAGAATAACGGAATAAAAACGATATGGTTTATTTAACATTCTATGATAAAAGTGATTTATCTAATTGTTAAATACATAAAAAAAAAAAACTACTTACATCTTGACCAGAAGGTCCAGGAGGTCCTGGGAATCCTCGTTGTCCAGGTGATCCCTAAAATACACAATATATAAATCCTTAAAACTTGGAAATACTGCCAGGGATAGACAGTAGTCATTCAACTACCAACCTCCATACAATTCACTTAATTTCGTACTACTGAAATTTATTTGAATCTAACAACATTGTTTTGGAAAGTATGTTCAAATCATACAATATTTCCACCAATGACATTGTTGATATCTCATGACGTTCACATGATATACATTTTGAATAAAAGATAAAGATACTTACATGTTGTCCAGGGTCGCCATTTTCACCACGTACACCTTGGAATCCTTGTGGTCCAGGTTGTCCGGGTGGTCCAGGGGGTCCACGAGGTCCGGGAGCGCCCTGAAAAAGGGAAGTTTAAAACATTTGAAGGCACAGTGATTAAAATAAGGTTTTTAACCATGGTAAAATATCTAGTTATTCGATTAATGAGATCATAAATAGTTAATAGTATATTTGTCCTTCGAGATCCCTTTGCATGGTAATATATTAAAAAAAAAATTACAGATTGGTCTAATATTACCATTTGATACCGGTATCGTTAGAACGCAATACGATAATATCGGTAAGATCCCAGAAACAAAGCACAGCTTATCCGAATCCGCCACTTCTAAAACCTCGTGTGCTAAGTAAAATTTGAATAAAGGTGAATGTTGGTGCTAAGTAACATATTAATAGTTGATCGTTCAATACTGATGGTAAAAAAGATTTACTTACAGCCTGGTAGTAACCAGTCATGGCGGGTCCAGCTTTATCATTAGAAGATCTAGCTCGGTATCCAGTATCAGCTACAACACCCTGGAAAAGGAATAAGAGATCAGTCATCTATTACTATATTACCAGTGACGTAAGGTTTAAAACAATCATCTTGATTTCTTTCCTTACGGTATTGGTCTCATTGGAGCATACCATGTTATATAAGACTGTGATGCCGTTACTTCCTATGTTAAGATTTTATTAGAAGAACAGAAGTGGGAGATGTAAGGCACAGAATAGGTCTGCTACCGCCTTTGGAATGTTATTAGGGTACTGAAAGGTTTTATCGGCTGTAAAAGCAACTGATTGGATTTCCAGAACAAAAAATGGATACTTACATCTTCACGGGGGGATCTCTGAAAGCATAAATTTAAAATAAGTTATTAATAGATATTCATTATTTTTGAATTATGAAAAAAGAGGCTAATGATCTTTGGGTATGCATTGAAACCTAAGATGGTCAATATTTCCACGGATCGTTTACCGTTAAGGCGTGTTCAAGGCTTGGTCAGACTTATAGTTGGTATCTAAGATGGGGATTCCGAAATGACGAACACAATCGGTACCCCGGTAGAGTGAGCAATTCTAGCATCCAGAGGGTCCAACACAAAGCACACCAAGAGGTATATTGCAGGATAGGACAGTCACCTCGGTAGAAAAAGTTGAATGTCTTGCAGTCTTGTATATTGCAAACTTAATGGTTTTCTATTTTTAAAGCCTATATATTCTTGCAATACGGCGTTGAATACAGGTCTAATATCGGCCATGTTGAACAGATTAAATGTATTTATAAGAATATTTTAAAGAATGGGTAGATCCTACATTCCAGAAGGCATTTCCGGTTTTGACATTATTACCACATTGTAGACATGTGAGTCAACTGACAAATATAGTAAGAACATTTATAATTCGACTAGAATTGTCTAAAAACTGAAACACTTCTGGAACCATTTCCAGAGTTAAGTTTTTCATCCGAAAACTAAAGTTATTTCCATTTCCATGGCAATCCGATTAAAATGCAAATTTTGGTGTTTCTTGGATAACAAGTGTAGTAACCTGCAGATTGTAACCATGATATAAGCTCATCAAAATGCTGCTTTGTTCTTAAGTCTCATCTAAGAATCTAAACCATGAGATATTGTATATTATGGGTATAAAGGTAATCCAGCTTTTATCCGTGGGGCAAAAGAAAGAGCATCCATCATAGAACGGCCCTGATTGCATCTACTATTATTCTCAATTAGCACACAGATTGTAATGAAGGAATGAGATGAACTTACCTCAGCAGAAACCTCTTCTGAAAACAGAATAGAAAACAGTGCGTTAGTAAGTAGTCACTTATATGATCAAAAAGCACATTTTGTGTTTACTCTGACACAGAAAACACATGTGTAATTGTAATCACACAAAAAAATCTGGCTTGCGTTTAGTTCTTTTTATATAGTCAAGGGAAAAGCCAATCTTGCAAAATTATGTATTTTCAAAGTTTTGAAGTTGATTTCCTTTCTATGTTTTTAAAGAGATGCAATACCGATTTATACAATGAAATTAATACACCATTTGGCAAGATGTACAATGTACATGTATCTTGCGAAAATTGTTAATGTCAAATTCTTTATTATTTCACACAAAGTTAGTAATGAATATCTTTAGTAAAAGTGGGGTAACTTGCAGGTGAAACATTGGGAATACTACGTGATATGTACTGATATTTAGCAACAATTTTCCTATCCCCCTTTCTCCAATGTGAATACAATAGTATGAACTTACGTGGACATATTGCGCAGCATTCGCCCTCTGGTTTGTAAGGGAGCTCGCCATTTTGGCAGACCATTTCTTTGCATTCAAGATATTCACATTCATTCTCTCCTTGTATGCATTCACATTGGTAACAAGGGTCGGTCTCGGGGAAGGGTAAGAATATATCGCCATCATTTGTACCATCGCATTTTATTTCTACAAGGGTAGAGCGACATGTTACTATTTTAGTAAATATTATAAGCATAAAGCATGCAGCATTAGTGGAGAGAATGTTAGAGGTAATCGTCTCAGATCGGAATCTTGGAATGCAGTAAATGTCTCAGGTGAGAATCCGAGGAAATTTAGTAATGACCTTCAATGGGATCAATAGAAAAAATTTAATTGGCATTGCTTAAGAGCTGCGGAATAGATTTGCGGAAAATATTTTAAGTAATTAGTAGTTTCCAGTTTACACAGCCAAAAAAGGGGTTAGAAATCGTTTTATGGTTGACATCTGAACAGCCATCAGAGACGTTGACCTACTTCTTGAAAATCCGATAATTTGTAACGAATGGTATTTAATGAATATGATAATATTTTTTTTTATATTAGTGCTATATTTTTTACGCCAAGAATTATTCTTATGGCTTTTCAAAAACGTTTAGGGAACAGGTAGTAATGGTGACAAAAAAAATTAATGGTTGAACTGTTATATTGATTGTAACAAAACACTGCGTTTTTTTGGCGACGGATATTTTTAAATGGTTATTTTCAGTATGTAAACTCCTTTTAATTTGACATACTCAACCCTTTTTCTATTGTTCGTGAATTGAGACTTTTAGTATTAAATTTCTGGAACTGGCAAAAATTTTCATAGTAGCGGAAATTTTCAAAGTAAAGTTTAACTTTAACTCAACTACAAAACTCTCTTTGTTATTAGACCTGCCACGTATTCTTTCTGTACCCCCAGCTGGCATTACAATATCACGTGACATTATGACCCTTGACCTCGTAACACTAAATTAAGGTCACGTGATGGCCTGTCAGGAACAATTCTGCAGAGTTAGTAGAATTCATGCTGAAACGGTTTGTTGATAAACATCTCGAGTTAAAGAAGTTATCTTGTATTCCTGCAAAGTGTATATCTTTAATATACTATTCCAAGAGAAACTTTTCAAAATTTGGCATTAGGCAAGCTTTAATCTGTGAAATTTTTTTAAAATAGGTTTTAATGGTCCGACCGTGTAAAACGATCACGATATACAAATAAAAGGGTAAATACAAGACAAAGGCATTAATATACAAACGAAATTTAGTGATATTGTTAGCAACCTCATGCAACTAAAAAATGACCTCGGAGTTCAAACAATGGTATTTTCTTTTATGGTCTGATATACGCGTCTTTTCGCCGTGGATGCATGCAAATTCCGATCTTTTCAAAATCAAAAAGACAACAGCAAATATATTGACATATATCCATAGTGGTTATATCACATTTGCACTCTCACGTAGGAACTTCTACGCTGACTGTTATTGTCATCGAGATATTGGTAAGCATGCAAAATGTTAAAAGTTGCAAAATTGTTAGTATTCCCTACATTGACATTAACAAAGTACAAAAACTAACAAATACATGAAAATTTCTTACCTTGGGCTCTTGCTATGGCTATTAATGCCAAACATCCTATAAGCACCTTTCGTAACATAATGCCTCTAACGTTGTTGACCAACAAGGTCAGGCGCACATTCGATTAGATTTTAAAATTTAAAAAGAAAATAGAAACAGTTTTTGGAAGCCTGTTATTAGGCCCCAAGACTAGGAAGAGCCGTGCTACCGCTTTATGCTAAGCGTAACAACGGATTCCTAGAGTACGTGTTATTGTCTGACAATGTTAAATGCCAACACGAGACTAAATTCGCCAACACATTTTATATGCCTTGCTTAAAAAATGAACCAATCGTAGGCACCATATGAACGAAGTCGTGTATATTCTACAAGATGGGGTATAGTATAACTCATGCTAGAGTCGGCGTGATTTGATACCATTTCAATAATACGATTCTTTTAGAAAATCCAGTTAAATTAAAAACAATGATATTGAATATTATTAATTAAAGAATATTTTAACTATAACACTATGATATACTATGTAAATTACGCAAAAGACAACTATTTCAATATAATTTGTTTTATTCCTTACTTCTGGATAGCGGATCATTTTTTGGACATATTCTGGTCCAACTCACAAAATCCCCTTTTTCCCCCTCCCCACCTCTTCTGTCCCCTATACCATCTTTTGACAGATAATTATGATATCAAAATTAATTGGGCTCTTGTAATTAAACGTATTTGATATGGTTAATTTTTTGACTATATGTTAATTTCATTTTTAGACAAAGAATTTTTTCATGCTTTTAAAAGATATGATAAGTTAATTAAGATTAAGAATAAATTTTAATTAGATTAAACAATTAAAATAATTAGTGGAAACAGTGGGAATGAAGTACATGTAATTTCTGCTGACCTGTGCAATTTTGAAACGTTTTTGATTCACTAGTTTTTCGTTTGCATTAATTTTTTTTCTCCAAAGGAATCATTAATTTGCTGAATTGTTTATTTTCTGTTGCAAAAGAGGGACTGATTTTCACATAGCTTTGGCTGTCATTTCAAAATGACAAAATGGAGAAAAATACGAGAAAAAAAACATAAAAATAAACTCGAAAAGTAATTATTGCAGATTTAATGTTCGGTTTGTATTTGAACAATCTTTATTCAGTTTACCATATGCTATAATTTGATGTAGAAATTATACAGTGAACAGTTTACTCAGCAAAAGGCGATGGAACCAAGTTTTAAAACTTATCGGTTAGTTTTGACTTTCGTTGACCTTAGAAACCAAAATATGGGTCAGGTCTGTTGAACATCGTGTAAAATTAACGGGCCGACCCAAAAGGTTAAAATTTCACATAAAACCACCCTCATTTTCTCAAAAACGTCAATTATTGTTCTTTAATGTCAAAAATGTCACGAAACGATCAGTTTAAGGTTTATTTATGATTTCAAAATATTTTCAGTTCATTCACATTGGTTGACAGAACGGCTCTTTACGACTGGAGGTAAAATTCTTATCAAATTTAAAAACAAGAGTCTTGGAATTTCTTGCAGGAATTAACTAATTTTAGACTGAATGCTGAATAAACAGAAATTTCCTACGTCTGCAATTTCGGTCGGAATATTTGCAGTGGAAATTGGAATGAAAAATGTCTGGAATTCGGACTAGGAGACCTGTATTTGCCAAATAAGAGAACTGGTTTTCTTTTGGCAGGGTAGGACCTGAGAGCTTCTCGAGGTTATGAGAAGAAAATATATTTTAAGGCTCTAATTAAGCGTAATATCAATCGAAATGATAGGAAAATGCGTTTAATGTGGACTAATATACAGGGTGGTAAATATTATCTCTTCGGGCAGCGACAGAAAAAATATGGGGCAACAACCCGAAAACAAAGATCAATGCAGGTAAAATTCGTGGGAAAATTTCGGACAATCCTGCCTGCCCCCGATCCGTACGCCTATGAACTTGGTTTAAACAATATTATTTATTTCATATCATACATTGTATATTTACAAATTATGATGATATCCGATTCAGAAACAAGCAGAACTTGTAAAAAATCCCCCTCGGCCTATGAACTTCTCCTATGAGTGTAAATGCAAGTGGGAATGTCTTTTCGAGGATGGGTTTGTGATAACATTATATCACAGTGAAATAGAAAGAAATGACTAATCTACTCAATTATATAACTAGTTCTTATCATCTTAATGAAAATCTAGAGCAATTAAAAGACCCCATTATCCACGTTTGTTTTCTTTAAACTGGAAAACGCCATAGCAATCGTTAAATGAGCGGAGCAATACAGCCCACCATACCGAACTTAAAGAACAGCTGATATTAATCATCACCTTAAAGTTGTTTTTCAATTCCCACCATGATGAACATGATCTAGCACTATATATATTATGGTCACTTTGGACGTATTAAACAGCTGGAATTATGATAGATGGACGGAGGTGATTAAATACCCTCGCCATTAATGTTCTTTTAAAAACTAAAAAATATACTTAAAATATAGAATTTCTTTACTACCTCAGCAATATATTTTCTTATTGCTTTATCCCCCCCCCCCCCCCCACACCCCCTGTGACGTTGGCGTTTTTACGGTGGGGTTTGAGTCCCAAAGTAAAGAGTGTGGTCCTGCTCTGAAACACCCCCCCCCCCCCTCTATACTTTCAGTGTTTTTTTTTGGGGGGGGGGGGGGGATTGCATTTTACATAGTGTAAAAAATCTTAGTCTTTCGCAAAAATGGTGCATTGCTGTGCCATAGATTGTGGCGATTTTGAAGACGTCATATATTTTTCTTCATAGTGCTGCCACAAAAAATTAATGGTTAAACAATATAACAGATTGTGAACCTTTTATTGTTTTTTGTGGTATAAAAGGTCATCTATTATTAATTAAGCTTAATAATAATGAAGTTGCTGTATTTCTGAAAATCTGGATTTACGATCCTGTGAAACAGGGCCCGAAGCTCACTGAGTAATTCAGAATAACCGTCAAGACACCTTATATTTTAAGAGCTTTGATGTATACGGAACATAAACATTTATATCAGTAAAAGTACAGTTTATCAGAGTTTAATTGGAACTTTATCATTTCCCATTCATCTGGTATACTTACTACTGACCTACTTCCCTATCCTCGGGGGGTCATTGACCAATATTGACCACTTCTTTCTCTTAAAAATCTTCAAGAAATGAGGTCAGTTAAAAGTGTGTTTATATCTGTCATTTAGATAGCTCATCGTTTATAGAGAAAGATGTCAGGACCACTGCCAATTCCCAAAATCTTGGCCAGCAGAAAATCGAACACTTGAGATATTATCCTACTTTTTTTCTGAGGTGCCGATGGTCAACTTTTCAAAAGCTATTAGGTACCTAATATAATTACCTACCTTTAATTCAATAAAGTTTATTTTCAATTAAAGTCTTGGCAGTTTTATATTTGAGATCTACACTAAGATCTATAATGCACGAAGCAAACTACTATTGGAAATATAGACTGAAAGCTGTTTTTTTTTAAACGAACTAAACTATATCACGGTAAAATACGAACAAAGGCATTGCTCGAAAATTCTTAACGAAATGATAGATTTGTGGGATGGCCTTTGATCGTGAAAAAGAATGGATGACTTGGTGTCAAGAACAGGTGTCCCCATTGTACAATTTTGTGGACCCTACTTGGCCCCTCGCCTAATGTTTCCTAGATCTATCGGTATGATTGTTAAATAAAACGAGGTAATAATGAATTTGTGGCACGATCAAGAAGAAGAAGCAATTAGCATGCTATTTAGTCTACAGGATGCCTTGACCTTGAGATCAAACGCTAATCAGATGATTTCAAGGTCAACTATGTTTTTCTTGTAAGTTTATCATGAGATCTGACTATTTTGTTATTAGTTACCATGGTTTAACACCTATATATTAATATTTATGTTGGTTTCTCTCAATTTGCAAGAGAAAACGCTAATAGATTCGAAGTGTAGCACGATTCACAGGTAGTAATAACAGGTTAACAGGTTAACAGGAAATTGTTTGAGGCAAAACAAAAATTGGATGTAACATACATCCTCCTTTGCTTTTACAATACAATTTGCATAAAACCCGTATGTGAATCGAGATGAGTTAAGCGCTCGACAACACACAACACAAAAGTTTAGAAACCTGCAAAAACAAACAAAACAAAAATCTATGCCAGACTTTCACCAGTGACTCAGCTACCATAAGTTCATTAGCACCCCAAACCCACCCATAAAAGGGCCGCAGCACCCAAGGGAATCTTTAACAGGCATTAAATCGACTTACAGAGGGGTCTCGGGTCGCAGGAGGGCGTCTGTTAAAAAGAAATTCCCCGGGGGACCCAACTGATTTTCACAAGACAAGTTAGATTTCTTCTAAATCATCATGTAGAATTCCATGCAAGGAAATATTAGTGTATGTTTTACAATAATTGTTAAGTTTGGTGCATATAGGCCATGGCATTGTTCTCTTTCTTTCTCTTTTTTATTTTATTTTTCGAAGCCATATTGATTTGTTTTTTTCACTATCGTCTGGTTTGTTAATCTGTAGCAAGGCGACATCAGATAAACTTGTTTTAATTTCTACATTTCGTGCCTCCCCATCGAGACACTGTCTAAATGGTTCACACAAACACATTAAAATTCTATTTAAAAAGAGAAACTGTAACTTTTTAAGATTTGAAAGACGATATGTACCTTTGTGTTGACATTTTGGAATCTGCTGAGTCGACTCAGCGTCACCAATAGTCTAAGTTTAATTATTGTTAGACGTCTCAAGTTTCAAGTCATTGTCCCAGTTAGAGTAAAACATTTGAGCCTTTTTTTTAAACATTGTTGAAGGTATTCAAGGGAAATCTGCCAATTAAAAACTGTATTTGTTTAAATTAAAATAGTGACACAGTAACAGCTGAGGGGAAATAAGGAGATATTCGCCCATTTGTTGGCCTGTAAATTATAGATTTTGGCGAATCAGACATCTGTAACAAGACAAATATGCCTGTAATTCTTTGAAAATTTATAATCAATTACAACTGTGTACATGTATCATTATTATTATTCAAAGGTTTCGGCTTACGTAGCCTACGTAGCCCAAATGAAGTAGTACAATATAGCCTATGCTATGACCCCATTGAATGGACATGACAATTGTCGTCCATTGGGTATCCTATGAGCGATCCTAGCACACAATAATGTTTCATTTGAAATACGAATCCCATATTAGCACCTCAGAACCATATCAGCGATACTGATCCGAGCGAAAATTTTAATCTCTACCAAACGAGACCCTTAGCGATTCAGTCACAGACTACAACCACCAATGTTGAAACATATTTCCTCCTCAAATGTTTATAATCGCCGATATTGCAATGTGGTTAATCTACTCAATTAATGAAGAGTAAAGTAATTTGCTCCCCTCTCGACAGGAATCCAATCATTGCAGCTTAACTGCCGAACTTTAGTCCTTTCAGTATTGTACCGACCCCAATTGATGCTAACTCTGACAGAGTTAGTTCCCATTAGAACTTGTTCAAAAAATTCAACTTTGTTCAATAAATCAAAACGTTTCATTGCGTTTAAATATATTGGAACAAATCTTGTCATAATAACAGGAGACTGAAAGGCAGACAAAACTTTTTGTTAAACAGTTTTATTAGGCCCATTAAAAAAACTTAAAAAACAGTCTTCTTATTAAAACGGACAAATGACGGAAAAATTTTGTTGATCGAAAGATATTATAGCCTAGGCTATACTCTGATAATTCGTGTACATTAATTTCATGGGGAAGTTATAAGTGGTCTGACATTTATCATTTTGATGGTCGAAGGGAGATAATCTCAAATAAAATGTCGCTATTAACAGTTTAAGATCAACCGCTAAATCAATTTACTATCAAAATTATTATCCATATTCATTGTTTTTAATGGAATATAATGAGAAAAACAAAGATAAATCAATTTCAAATGAAATAGGCCTAGTGTATTTAAGACATCCAAATGTCGTAATAGTAGACCTGCTTACGGCAAATACAAGAAACATGGCGGACGAAGAAAATTCGCCTGATTATTGCCCTGAAAAAATTACCCCAGAACTAAATGACGTACATGCAGATAAATCAAAGATAGCGAATAAGGTACTAAATAAAATTATCTACAGATTATATATTGATTTGATCTAATGTGTCCAGTTGCAAGGTGGTTCTTTTAGTCTGTGTTCCCGAGACTGGTGCGAAATAAATGATTTATGATTGATTACCGTGGAAAATTAGCACAGTGTCATAGAGTTGAGATAGAGACGAGTAATCTCATTATAATGACATTGTTTTCTTTGATCTGTCTCTTTTAATTATGATTTTGTTTATTTTGATAGCCTGAAACTTATTTTTGCTGGTTTGAGAGGTGTGTTGTGATAAGCTTACAAGTCTGATTGTTTGTAAAATTGAAAAAAAAGGACACACCCCCCTTCATCTTAATGACATTAATTTTCAATTATTATTATTTATTTTTTTTTGCAGGCCAATCTATTACAATGGATGGAAATAACAGTTTCAGAACCAGAAAAAAGAACAAATGCATCAATGAAAATGCAGGACACATTCATTGTATATTTGATAGAAACAAGGTAGGCTAAATCAATGCGTCGAACAGTAAAGTGCTATGACAATTTTGAAAGCGCAAACAAAAATAATTGTGGCTACAGTCGTTACACTGATTTTGAAAATGAAATGACTCGAGACTGAATGATTTGGCTATAGCTCTTCGGGTGGGGAAGAGGGGATGTGAAACAGCAGTGCAGTGCTGTTGTGGGTCTGTTTTCTGTGACAATATTTGATGACCTCAGACGCCGATAGACAGATTGAAACATGTTAAATTATAACTAGATCATTGAAGCATGAATGCATCAAACATATCTGAAAAATACTACTAGGTCAACGAATTTAATCTAGCTGCTGTTTGGAGCTTTTCCGTGGCCAGATTGTTCATGGCTTGATCATTACAATGTTTTTGGAATGCATATTTGCCAAAACAGACGGTTACATTGTATGTGAAAAAAATACTTCAATTAAATTGTCAATGTGTATGCATAAAAGAGATGAATTTTAGTGCTTCAGGGCTTCTTATGATTTTATTGCAGAGTAACAGATGAAAATATGAAGGGTTTCAATGATGGAGCTACGTCACTATGGAGAAGATATAGTGAATTTGAATTATTAAGAAATTATTTAGAAATTATGTATCCTACTATAGTCATACCTCCCTTACCAGAGAAAAAGGCATCGTATACTTGGCAGAATGCTGCTACAGATAAATTTGATCCTGAATTTATTGAAAGGCGGAGAGCTGCATTAGAGGTGGGATGTGGCTTTTGAATTTTAGAAAAGTTTTGGGATATTATAAATGATATTATTATCATGTAACTTTCCAGACAAGTTCAAAACCAAAAAAGTTTGCATTTTCAAAGACTTTTCAAAAGCCAAATCTCTGACCCTTATTGACCCTTATTATGTCATCACAAATTGTGCTCTAACTGATTTGGTTTTCAAATGTATTTAATTCTAAGGTAATGAAAGCTTCTCATCTTATTCTGTCTATGTTCTCTATAAGCTGAATGTCAGACAAGATCATGTGACTTGGGTTTATTGGAATTGATTCTGAACCATGTGAATTATATGGTCTATTACTTTTATATGCTATTGAATTGAACTGGTGAGTTTTTTTATTTGATGACCAAATTTTATGATTTTAGGTATTTTTATTACGGGTAGCTGCTCATTCTATATTATCAAAAGATAAAATATTCCTTGGTTTCATGCAGCAGGTAAGAAAGTCTTGACAATCATTACTAATATAGACTAACAGTTTTCATTATAACAGTCACTGGAAATAGGGAGAAACTGTTTGAAATTTTTCAGTTTTCTTTATCAACAGAAAAGCTATTCTGTAAAGTTAATCTGCCATGAATCATATTTTTTAGCATGAGAATGTATTGTGTAATTAATCAACGGAAATTTTTTTTTGTTCATTTTAGGATGCAGGCTGGAAAGATACTGTTTATAATACTGACTTCCAGAGTAAGGTATGTATTAATCTTACTCTTTCAATAATATTTGATTATGCTTATGTCATGTTATTCATGGTGATATTAATACAAATGATGACTATATGATTTTACACTCTATGATTACATTGTAATGAATATGAGCAAAACTGTAGATTTTATGTGAATAATTGTAATCTGTTTGATTTAAGACTTCAATTTTCAAAGTGCAAATTCTTGTGTTTCAACCCAAAATCTCGCCCCTGCTGGGGTTCATTTAATTTATCAATGTATAATACTTTATTCAAAAATACTAATTATATTGCAGGCTGATTCCAAATTAAAGGCTATAAGTGCCTCTTTTAGATTAAAAAAGCCAGACAGGTAAGTCTTTATTTATTCCAATGTTAATTTCTGATTATTTGTTGTGTGCTTTATTGCAATTATTGATACTAGTTCTGATTGATGTTTGTCTTGTGTGAGTGACATTAGATGTGCCTTGAAGAACCAATATTTTAAATTCAAATTTGATGCAAATGCAGAAAAAACTCATGGAACTAGTTGTAAAGTAAAAGAACTATCTTTGCTAACTAATATTTCTGGTATTTGTTCAGTAAAATTTTCAATCTTTTCAGAAGATTTGAAGAAGTGAAGAATTATGCTAATGAATTACAGGCCAATATTTCTAATCTTCTCAAAATAAGAGCTGTAAGTAATATAAGATAACAGTCTTGGTGAGAAACTTAACCTCCATTTATAAAACCAGATGATTTGAATTTTGTATTTAAATGATGTGACAGCAGCATTTTAAATTACTGTATTTTATATGTCACTATACACCAATTTATAGCTAATGTTTTGAAACTTCTTTATCTTAGTCTTGTTGAAGCTTATGGTAATTTTTTTTGGAAAATTTACAATCAAATAAAGTTTCTTAAACATGGAATACTTCTTCCAAAGGCATTTATTGTTGTACACTGGGATACAGGGTTCGGTCTCAATTCCTATTTTAATGAATCTGTTACACACTGTATATATTGTTCATCTTGTGTAAATTATGCATATTTTGTTTACTATTTGTCTTTTCTTTTAGAGAATGGCAGATAAGTTATATGGTATACATAAAGTACATGGTAACTATGCTAGAGTATTTGGTGAATGGAGTTGTATAGAGAAAGATATGGCTGAACCCCTACAGAGTGCTGGTCACTATATGGACGTGTAAGTACATAGCTTTTAGATGAACAGTTAATTAAGTCCATCAAGACATTACCCGATATTCTACAATGTCCTTGTGCCCACAAAACTGTGGAACATAAATTTACGAAGCTGCTCAGGTATTGTTGTTAGTAAAGTGTTACCAGCACGTAGCTTGTAGTTTCAGTAATGTATCCTTTGTTTGTTGCAAATTATCCTGTAAGATTCAATATTGTAGTATGTATTAAATTGCTATGAATTGTTTAAATAAGCTGACCAGGAAGTTATTTTGGTTATTTCAGATTATCTTCCTCTATAGATCCAATGTTAGAAGAAGAAGAACATTTTGCTGATCAGTTGAAGGAATATTTAGCCTTTGGTGATGCTTTACGGTAACTAAATTGTATTTAAAGAAGCACCTTCACTATCCCTTCGACCAATCATACCTTAGTTTCAGAAACAGGAATTTTTTTTAGCTTACATAATTAGTCATAGTGTTCACAGCTCATCATCGAAATTTGGGCCTTCAAATCGATGTGTATCCATAATTATTCACGTTTGAAAGTTAAAAATTCGACTCGAACTTTAGCGAGACTATGCCATATATATAGGAATTTCTAGTTTGAGGTATATTTGAAGGGATTTTCGTGTGTTTTAGTATTTCTTAAGACTATTAAAGCACAATAAAGACCCAGAAAAATGCCCTTCCCCTTTAACTAATTATGTATCTGGTAAACGAATTACTGAAAAAAAACCATTTCACAAAATGTCTTAAATATGTAATGTGACATTCAGAAATTCCAAATTTACAACAAAATTGATTGTAAGATTTTCTTTGAAACAAAACTCCTGATTGTATACAACAGTTCAGTAAACATGTCATTAAGATTAAGTTGGAACTACTGGTAATTTTTACAAGGAGAAATAAGTATGACCACTATGAATATATGAATGTCCCAATGTTATAGAATCAATTTGTTATTTAATAGGTCTGTTTATTTAATAGGTCTGTTTATTTAATAGGTCTGTATGTAGGAAGTATGAATGTGTACAGTATGATTTAGAGAAAGCAGAAGATACATTGTCATCTAAAGCTAAAGAAAGAGATATGTTGGTATGTATTCTACTGAATTTTCCATTGTATGATCTTTTGGGGTTTATTTTTCTCAAAAATACATGTTAAGAACATACAATGAAATAGAATAACATATTTTCACTGTTAAAATAGTACTCAATACATCAATTGTAGAGCGATATAGAAATACCACTGTTAAAATAGTGCTCAATACATCAATTGTAGAGTGATATAGAAATACCACTGTTAAAAAAGTGCTCAATACATCAATTGTAGAGTGATATAGAAATATCACTGTTAAAATAGTGCTCAATACATCAATTGTAGAGTGATATAGAAATACCACTGTTAACATAGTGCTCAATACATCAATTGTAGAGTGATATAGAAATACCACTGTTAAAATAGTGCTCAATACATCAATTGTAGAGTGATATAGAAATACCACTGTTAAAATAGTGCTCAATACATCAATTGTAGAGTGATATAGAAATACCACTGTTAACATAGTGCTCAATACATCAATTGTAGAGTGATATAGAAATATCACTGTTAAAATAGTGCTCAATACATCAATTGTAGAGTGATATAGAAATACCACTGTTAAAATAGTGCTCAATACATCAATTGTAGAGTGATATAGAAATATCACTGTTAATATAGTACTCAATACATCAAGGGAGTACTTAACTTCATCAGTACTGGTCATTGTGAATTAACAGAATTTGTGTTTTTCCAATTCAAGGTACAAGGAAAACCAGCAGGTGCATTCTCTATAACTGGTATGAAATCTAAAATATTTGGTAGTGATACCCCAGAACAGAGAGATTTGAAAATAAAACAACTTGAAGAACAAATAAAACAGGCAGAGATTGATGTGAAACAGGCTACACAAGAAACACAGTAAGATATTATTCTTCCACAGTCATATTGGAATGTTCAATAAACTGAGGCCCTGTGTGCTGCGTTAAAGATCCCTTGACAGTTTGAAAATCAAAATAGAGTAGGCACACTGCATTTTGTTGCATTAACACAATCAGGTGAAAAGACGTATAACTCCATTCACTTCAACTCTCTTATATATTCCTCATTGTGATATACAGATGTGATATTGTCACTGTTTTTTCATGGGAATTTATTCTGACTCATTTTGTGGTCTGTAGTTTCTGAAAATTTTTACTGTGACAAAAGCAGGCCTGTAGTTAGAGAGGGGCCAGGGCACAAAAATGACTTAAAGGACTTGTTGAGTCGCTATAGTTGAGCCCCCCATCAAAAAATTTGGCCCCCCTGACAGAAGCTGGTGCAGAAGAGTAAGACGTAAATCCCTCTTCATGTCATTTGTATATGTCTGTAGAAATAATTTGTAAAAGTGATTCAAACATGGTTTCTTGTATGTTTAGATTACATGTACAAAGTGCCCTGAAAGATATTGAACGTTTTCAACGTCAAAAAGTTAAAGATTTACACGATATTTTCACCAATTATGCCATTATGCAAATTAAACAGTGTAAGAAGGTAACATATTGTATTCAGAAGTCATTTTTCTATCCACAACTTTCTAGTGAATTGTATGTGGGCAAGACTTTTTATCAAGAAAGGTTCGTAGGGTTATGGTCGTGCATTGTCAGGTTGTATCAAGAATGGATGAGAAAAACTGTACTATTTAAAAAATAGAAATCTCTAGATGATTCTAACTAGTTGCTAGTATCCTCATTGCAAACTGCATGGCATCATTAGACCAATTAGAATCTGTAAAACACCAATTCATTTCATTTGAATGAGGCCTCTTTTTAACCAGCTGTACATGACTGGCAACAAACCTATCAACATCCCTGATGTATAATATTTATTGTTTCAGGGTATTGCAATATGGACGAGTGCTAAAGATTGTTTTGCTAAAATTTGAGTGAGTTAAATAGAAGAATAAAGGTATATAGAGATGATTTAAAATATGTATTTATTAAAACCATGGGCCATTATCTAATATCTCATATTATAGGTTGTTTTGCTTTCATTATTATAATTAAATTCATTTCATTTCATTTAAGATTATTAAACCATTGTATAGACATAAATTATATGGTACTGTATTTTGATTTTCAGTATAAAAAATCATTTATTTGGGCATTAAACTTTATTATGTAAGAATCAAAATAGCCTGAGATTGACATGAAATTCAGATTACCAATAAGCCTTTTCAGAAACACTTGATGTTAATCATAACAAGTAGCATAAGTGGGATGTAAAACTCAATGCTTTTTTCACAAATAGTTTTATTAATGTCACAAAAATTTGTAGAACACATGTACGTGTTTATCAGGAAAAAAAAGGTTATATTGATTTGTTTCAGTTTGGCCCAAAGTAATTAAATATAGAACCAGTTTTGTTGTTCAAATTTTGTTATTGTTTTGTTATTTTTAACCATTGTCTCATATCAGTAATCAAATTTGTTTTTATTTATTATTTATTCACTTGTTTATTGTCACACACAGGTGGTAAATAACCGGACACAATTTTTAGGGATAGCAATCCAAGAATATTTTCCAAAGAAAGCTTCATAGCAAGATATATTTGAAAGTACATGTAATTGTTATTGTGTCTCTTTATTTGTTCCCCAAGACACAAAGATTTCTGCACAAATCTGAGGGCCTTTCTCAACAATAAACACGGCCAGTCTAATCGATATAGAGTTAATTTAATTGGTAATAAACATACTAGAGGCATGATTTGCAGAGTGTCTGGGGCTTGTCTTTCAATAGAATTTGTCATTAGTTAGGATTTATATTGAGAAATTCCATATTTATGATTGAATTGATCCCAAATAATTTTTGTGAAACATCACCCAATATCCATGAATACTTCTTCAAATTCAGGTAGACTGTTTAAGTCTTGGTTTTGACTGGTTTTCAGATTTGCAGAAATATTTTTCTTCTAACACTTGTATGCTCTATAATGAGGTTACTTGAATAGTTAATAATGTGTGTCTAGTATTTTTAATTCAAACCAAAAATTCTTTCGAATTTATCAGCCATTTACACCAAAATATTTGTTTGCTATTGACTATTTCCACCATTTTCTGGATATTTTGGCTGGATTGGTGTGCAAAATTATGGATGTACATGATATTTGTAATGTCTTTGTGAATTTATTTATTTGTTGGCTTCATTTCACTTAAGGGTTAAAATCACAAACTATCGTGTGGAAGTTAACAAAATTTCACTCACTGATCTGGGGCCTAATTCTCAAATATTGAAATAAAATCAAATCCAGATTTTTAGAAATACAGTAATCTGGTTGGTTAAACTAAATTTAAAATCAATATAAGTGATTGACCAATCAGATGATGGCAACAGTAAAGGGGTTTTCCAGAATAAGGTCCCTGAAGACCGACCCTTAGTAAGAAACGAGGCCTCAGATGTGCTATTTGAATTTATGTATAAAGTGTATCTAGATGTAATTAATTGTTATGGTGCAATAGTAACTTGAGAATTTATATTGTAAATTATCGTCAATAGAATGTGACTTCCATTTTCATCTTCATTTTTTTTTCTTGATTATCATTTTTACAATATATCCAACATTCACCAATTAAAATAATCAGTATGATAGTGACTTTTTCTGTTAGTATGTAAATAGTACAGATGGGATTGTATTTGACAAGGGACCAAAAATGTAGACTTAGATAATAACTAACTTAATTAATGGGAGATTGGGGGAAGGTTGTAGCGCCTTATCATATGGTGTACAGGGAAGTTTAGGTGAGACAGTAGTAATTTGAATATAGAATGATATCTACTCCAATTATGAATGTTGTTGACTTGAACAGTTATGATACACAGAAGTCACACAATATCAAGCTATTACGAACTGTGTTTTATACCTTGAATGCAATAGCCAATTTTATTGTATCATGTGAAATTTTTAATTGAAGTTATTTAATGGGATTGTGTGCTAGCGATTACAGCCAATCAGAGGCCTAGCATAAAGTTTATAGTCTTTCTCTGATTGGTTTTATTCGCTGGCGTACAATCGAATCACTGCTTTCCGTGAATAGTGGCCATATAGGACAAAATTCGTAATAGCTTGATATTGCAAGGCTGCACAAAAGTTGATTAATTATTTCCATTAATTTATCTCACACCAATTTCTTGACAGTTTATCACAGTGTAAATAATCTAGATCATTTTCTAGTTTCCTATGTTTATAATTTTACTGTATATCTTATGTCTGTACTGAACACTTTTTGAAATCGCATTTTGAAAATATACTAGTTGATTCAGGTCACATATACATGTATTCTAAATAATAATTCACAATATCAGTTATTTCATTTTCTGTTTGATTTGATTGATTACTTTTTGCCTTAAAAATCACTTGTAATTTGGAAAGTTATGCCAAACTGACTATGATTTTACAGATATTGTGAAGCATAGATATATATGTAGATTCAGGGACTTTTCAAAACATGATAGTACCATGGAATTTCCCTTATATGGGCTTTGTGATGTCATTAAATGCTAAATCACTTTAGTATTATGTTTGGGTTAGTCCTTTATGTTAAAAACATTTGAATCTATATAAGACTGTTAAAAGATTGAATTATGAAAGTTGTTAAATTGTAGTGTATTGGTTGTCATTTTGTACACTTGTAGTAGAAAATTAAAACAACTGAATCCATATTGATGTCTTTTTTCTTATTCTTATTGATCCAATATTCTATGACATGGTGAGCAAAGCATTCAGATTTAATCCATAGGCAGACAACTTAGTGTTGGTGATAGTGCACACTGAGCTCCACAGTTTTAGATTTACTACAAACCCCCATTTATCCTAAATGTCATGCTACAGATAGTGGGGTGAAATGTACAACAGTGGCTCTATCTAAATATTGTCTTAATTCCATCTACTAATAAAGCCACACTTAGATATGTTCATATTTATTTGTATATAGTTTCAACCGTGTAGCAGCCAAATTCCATACAATATATTCAATATAATAGTAGAAAGTCATCAATACACAATGGAATAGTTTTAATAGTCTACAGCAAACACTGAAATAGTTTTCAATAGTCTACAGTAAACACTGAAATAGTTTTCAATAGTCTACAGTAAACACTGGAATAGTTTTCAATAGTCTACAGTAATCACTGCAATAGTTTTCAATAGTATACAGTAAACACTGGAATAGTTTTCAATAGTCTACAGTAAACACTGGAATAGTTTTTAATAGTCTACAGTAAACACTGGAATAGTTTAAAATAGTCTACAGCAAACACTGAAATAGTTTTCAATAGTCTACATTAAACACTGGAATAGTTTTCAATAGTCTACAGCAAACACTGGGATAGTTTTTAATAGTCTACAGTAAACACTGGAATAGTTTAAAATAGTCTACAGCAAACACTGAAATAGTTTTCAATAGTCTACAGTAAACACTGAAATAGTTTTCAATAGTCTACAGTAAACACTGGAATAGTTTTCAATAGTCCACAGTAAACACTGAAATAGTTTTCAATAGTCTACAGTAAACACTGGAATAGTTTTCAATAGTCTACAGTAAACACTGGAATAGTTTTAAATAGTCTACAGCAAACACTGGAATAGTTTTCAATAGTCTACAGTAAACACTGGAATAGTTTTCAATAGTCTACAGTAAACACTGGAATAGTTTTCAATAGTCTACAGCAAACAATGAAATAGTTTTCAATAGTCAACAGTAAACACTGGAATAGTTTTCAATAGTCTACAGTAAACACTGGAATAGTTTTCAATAGTCTACAGTAAACACTGGAATAGTTTTCAATAGTCTACAGTAAACACTGGAATAGTTTTCAATAGTCTACAGCCAACACTGAAATAGTTTTTAATAGTCTACAGTAAACACTGAAATAGTTTTCAATAGTCTACAGTAAACACTGAAATATTTTTAATGGACGGAAACAACTGAATATCAAAATAAGATATCATAAAAACAACAGAATATTACTTATATAACATAATATGGGACGGATATACAAACTGCATATTTTTATTCTCCTTAAGGTTAGCTTTGCCAGCTGATACAACTTAATTCAAGCTATCAGTATCATCATTCAACATGAAAATCCAATGCTAAATTTAAGTTCTATCCCTTAGCATAATAATGTACACTTATATTATGTTCACATTAACTTTTAAGACTTTGTGAATCCTAGAATTGACAATGTAAAAATAATATGCTAATGCATAGGTATTTATGTTTGCTTTGATAATTCTTTATGACAAACTTTCATAGTTTAATGATGTTTTTAACAAATATTTAACGGACGGATTTAAATGAAGTGCATAATATTATCACTTGAAATCATCATATACTAAAAAGTAAATGATCACATTTGAATAAAAAAAATGATCACTTAGTTATCACACATTATACGATAAATGATCACAAATCAATAAGAAATGATAACTTAAAAATATCTTAATTATAAAGTAAATGATAATTTAAACTTATCACAAATGATAAAAAAATGATCACTTAAAAGTATCACAATTCAAAATTAAATAACTTTAAATTATCTTAATTATAAAATAAATGATAATTTAAAATTATTACAACATGATAAAGTCATTACCTTGATTAAATTTATCAAAATCAACAAATACAAATAATATCACAGATAAATCACTAAAATTACAATATTAACAAAATAATTAACAAATTAGGTGTAAGGTAGTTGATATTAGTAAATAAACAAATGGACACATGATTTTAATCCTTCCAAATTCCTATATTTAAAAACAGAATGTTGCACAATATCTAAACATTAAAACAAATCATATTCAAATCAAATAATAAAGTGTAAGAAGGTTTATTTCATATAATATATACTCTTACAGGTATTTGAGCACATTGTCAGCTTTCAAATAATGTACAGTATTAGAATAATTGTGAATATAATATGCATCGGAACTCTCCATTAAATCTGGAAAAAATTCGTCACTGTAAATAATCTGCACCTATTTGGATGAAAAATTCACAAAAGCCTAAAATTGAGTGGCGATTACAAGACCCTACCTTCCCAAAAAAAATGTTCTTCTAATTTCGCAAGTTGACAATATTTCTTATAAATTATAGAATTAGCATCCTTTAAACCCTTATTACATAATATATTATGAAAATACATCAAGTGAATACCCCTTGAAATATAAGTAAGAATATTTTTGGTATTATCAAATATAAAATATTGATTTATGTACATATCACAGTCTTATACAATACTCAGCACTCAATAGGAATGTTTACAAAACAATTTACAAAATATTACAAATATCGTCCAAAACATTTATTATTACAAAACAATGTTCAAAATATTACAAAACAATGTCCAAAATATTTCAAAACAATGTCCAAAATATTTCAATACAATGTCCAAAATATTTCAAAACAATGTCCAAAATATTTCAAAACAATGTCCTAATATTTCAAAACAATTTACAAAATATTACAAATATTGTCTAAAATTTTACAAAATGATAGAAATATCTTCAGCAAAAGTGTGAGCAAGCAATTTAGAGTTTTTTTAAATATTTAAAAATAATTTCTTATTCTGTCAATTTTCCAATTATTTTGAAGTTTTAAAGAAATGAAATTTGGTGATTTCAAAATTTCTGAAAAAGCCAATAAGAAGCATTGTACAGAATTATGCTTGACATTGCCTAACAACATTTGCATTAAGGACTTGGCTGGTTTTATCATTAGAGTTGTTCCTAATTTCTTCATCATTTCAAGCCAGCATGTTTATTTAGCAATTTATTTGATATATATATCACAAAACAATGGACGGATTTCAATTTTGAGACTTTTAATAAAAAGCAATATGGCGTATTAAACTATTTGTATAATTATTGTATAATTTCACTCTTTAAGATGCTTTATATGTCAATGCCACCATATTTGCAAAAGAATTAACTTGATATTACACATTTACAAAGGAGGGATTTAAAATTCGAGTTTCTAATTAAAAAAATATGGCAAATATCAAATTGTTCATCATTATAATCCATAAAACAATTTCACTCTTCAAGATGTTTCATCCTCCTGTCTTTAGCTTTCTGATAACTTTCAAAATTTTGAAGAGCTTCCTTCTCCAGTTCCTGCACTCTACCCCTTCGTTGCTTCTCAATAGAAATACTATCAGGGAAGTTCTTGGCTTCCCCATTAAATATAATCCATGGATGACTTAGTACATCTATAGAGGAATATCGTTTGGTTCTATCAACTACCAATAAATGACCTATTAAATTCTTTGCATCTGAAAAATCAATTTTCATAAGAACTTTACTAAATTAAGTTTTTTGACAAATTTAGTTATGAATATTTCAAAATATGCCAATGTATGTAGCATACAAAATTCAAAAAATATCAATATACAAAATTCAAAAAATATCAATATACAAAATTCAAAAAATATCAATATACAAAATTCAAAAAATATCAATATACAAAGTTCAAAAATATAAATCAGCATACAAAATTTGAAATCAATTTGAGGCAATGTTTTGATACGTTTTTCTTCCATAAAGCTGTGTCTATATATCATACAATTGCTAAATGCTATCTAAAGACTTTATTGTCTGCAAGGCGATTAGGTCTGACCTTTTATCAGCTTTCACCCCCTAATAACATCTTTTATCTACACTCAGGGTGTATCGAAATTAATACAGACAAAGGAAACTTACATAAAGAAGTGCCATCCCAATATGGCATCACAAACTCATATTCTCCTGCCTTTATCATAGCAAATAATTCAGTTTGTTTTCTATCAGGACTTCTAAATGGTGGAAAACCACATAATAATATATACATAATAACTCCTACAGCCCACATGTCAACTTCTAAACTATAACCTGTAAATAAAATCAAAGATCATACATAAACTGCTAAACAAATATTGCCCTTCAAGTTCCTGTAACACTTCAAAGAAAAATCAAAGTACCAAATCTTCTGTAATTCAACAAAAACCACAACAGTTTAAACAAATGGTTGACAGTTCTTTTTAGTAGCTTTTCATATATAAAATCGGAGGTTCAGTTCTTCTACAATTCAATAAAAATCACACAGTTTTCATTACTAGCTAGCTTTACTTGTTTCAGTACAAGTCAAAGTTCCAGTTGTTATACAGTTCAACAAAAACCATAAAAGTTTGATGGTCAATTCCAAGACATTATTAATATTCTAAAAAACAATACAGATATTGCTGAAATGAGTTCATTATGGTGATGTTTGGTTTGTCATCTGGGCATTCCTTTTGGAGAGTTCATATGCCTTAAAATTGTGAATACAGTGAAAAAGCATGGATAATGCACACCCCTTCTTACCCTAGGGATAATCTGGAAAACTAGGGGATTCTAGTTAATAATGTTAATTTAGGACTCACCTATTTCTGAGAGTATTTCAGGAGCAACATAAGTTGGTGTACCACAAACAGTATAGATTAAATCATTAACTTCCATGGCCAGACCAAAATCAGCTAGTTTTAATGATACAGTACCATCTTTATTTCTATGCACCTGTTGTCAAAATAATAATATGCAGGAATAGACAGGAATATTTCAATTCGTTAAATCCCTTTAAGAAATCCTTAAAAGTAAGTTTAGATCCTTGATTTCAGTCTGCCCTAGTTGTAAGTGGGTACAGATTATCTAGGAATGAGGATGGAAAAGGACAAGCTAGTAGAGAGGATCCTCATGAACCTAAATTGTAGTTCTCTTAAAATGTGATTGTTTCTTGTCTTTTTTTTTTAAACTGTGATGTCTTATGCCAAAGTTTATGTTCGTGTCTGCTACTTACCAATAAGTTTTCAGGTTTTAAGTCTCTATGTACAATGTTTCTAGAATGAAGGTAAAATAGAGCATTACACAGATCTTTGACCATCCTAGCTGCCTCAATTTCTGTAAATTTAACACTCTGTGTGATAGCATCGAATAAATCACCACCCTAAAATAAACCATTTAGTAACATGAAAGAAACGTAGGATTGGTTCCTGTCTCTAACACATTAAAAAAAAATTCAGACAAAAGCCCCACTGCAATTTTGAACCCAGACAAAAGACTTAGGACAAAAGGGCTTCTGAATAGAGGGGCTTTTGTCTGCCCACCGACTTATTTCAGATACTGTTTCTACCAGTGCCTACTTTTTTCAAAAAGATAATGCCAAAGTAACGTTATAAGATTTTTCTTTGTATTTAGTAATAGATTACTTCATACACATAATAATTAAGAAGATTAGGAGGTCTATAGTTGGTTCACACAAACCTAAAGTATGTTAAGTTGTGTTATAAAACAGTACCGTGAAATAACTATTGTATTGAGAGGTATAGAACATGACAAAATAAAAATTCCTTTACCTGGTTCAACACAGATTTTATAAAGACCTATTATAAATATAACAGCTACATAATAATATTATAAACTATAAACTCAATAAAGGGCAATAAACACATATTTATAAAGAGAAGGGACAAAGGCTTGTTATTATATAAGTGTTATATTATGGGACTTCAACCCAACGTCAAAGGAAATTAAACTTTTGTAATCTCCTCCTTAATGTATAAAATTTAATGTAAATCCACACAAGATTTATTGTTAAAATTTCCATTCAAACCTTAATATTAAAAGCACTTTTAAATGTTGTAAGAAATATTTGAACATAATTCTGGTAGTCCTTATTGCAGTTGATATAAGAATTTGCAGAAAGGTAGCCAACTGAAGAGTATCAACTATCTGTTTGTGGCTAGAATTGTCCTATGGTCTTTTCTCCAACATTTTTTTCCAAATTTAAGCCCAATGACTGTATTGAATTTTTTAATTTTTAATTTTTTTTAATTCATGTTCATCAGTTTCAAAACACTTGTCCACTTTTTCATTTACAGATTTCTCCTTTATACACAAGGATTGTTAATGTTTTAAATTGGACTCGTCATCTATCTTGTGAAGTTTAAATGTTAGAGTGTCCTTTAATAAATGTCTATTTATATCTGAAGATCACATAGCGTGAAACTCTGAGTAACAGCAACATGTTTTAAGATTTCTTTTTACATGTTAATAGATAAACCTTATACCAAATTGTCCTTTTGAAAAGGGATTAGGGTCACCTAAATATAAATTGGTTTTGTGAATGGAGTGAATGTTCTATTAACAGAAAGCTATGTTATAAATTAACATGTTAACATATCAAAGCAACAATCCTGTTATTAATGGGGTGAATTGAAAGTGGGAAAAAAAACATATAATTAACTCATTTTAGAAATCAGATTTGGATGAAAGAAATCTGTTTTTCTTTTTCTATAATTTGACTCTTATAACCTAAAAGTGTTTGGGGTTTGTTTTGAAAATTTGGGAAACCCTTGGAGGGAAATGTAAATGCACAATTTAAGATATTGAGCTGTGAAGGGGGGTTTATACACACTCTTAGAATATTGGTCTTAGTTGGTCTTAATTATAATTTGGCATTCATCTATTTGTTGTAGGTTCCTTAACTCATTTAAGATCTGACAACTTTTTTGCCAAATGAAGTTCAATCGACTACCAAAGAAAACTTCCAGTCATCTCTTAAGTTAATCATTATACAATATAGCTTAAAATCTAGATTTTATCTGAGTTAAGTTTCGAAAATAAGGTCCAGAACATTTAATTAATTGAATTTGTCTTCAGATCTGGTTTTAGTAATACCAGGAACTAATAGAATTTCAATCATCCTGATAATTGGTGCTAAATTAAATAGCTTACCTTGACAAGTTCCATAACCAGATAAAGCCTATCTCTAGTTTCAAACTCTTCATATAATTTCACAATATTAAAATGATTGCATTCCTTCATTATCTCAATCTCATTTTCAACCATGTGTTCTTTTCCCTTTAATTTACTTTTGTCAATCACTTTAATTCCAAATTCTTGCCCAGTACTACGCAGACGACTTTGTTTCACAACAGCAAAGTTTCCGTCACCTAAGACACGTCCCATTTCATATCTGGCAACAACATGTTCGTCTTTACTGATCTGACGTTCTAATTTAGTCCTACGTATCACTTTCGCTTTAGATTTTTTCCGAGATTTCTCATTTTCCTTGTCCTTGACTTTATCTTTTGTTTTTTCTGGAGCTGGTTTATTCTCGATGATATTTTCATCTATCTTTTCCTCAACCACAGATTTCTCCTTGATTTCAGCAGATTTTTCTTTTTCCTTTTCTTCCTCATTTTTAATTTTGTTGTCATCTACATCTTCCTTGATTTCGATCTGCTCAGCGACAGGTTTTTCAAGGTCATCTGTAACTTCTTCCCTTTTTTCTTGATCAGTTTTCTCTTTCTCAGGTTCATCATTTTCTTTTTCAGTTGATTTTGTTGTTGTCAATTCTTTTTCGATTGATTCTGTTGTTGTTAATTCTTTTGCTTCAGCTTCCTGGTTTTGCTTTTCTTCTTGTTCTTTCAATTCCTTTTCTTTGGCCTCCCTTTCGGCTTTTTCTGCTCTTTCCGCCTCTTCTTTTCGCTTCCTGGCAGCCTTTTCTGCTTTCATTCTTTGCTCTTCCTGTTCCAGCTTCACTCTCCTTTCTTCCTGTTCTTGATGAAGCTGTTGATCTGTTTCCCTTTTCCTCTGTTCTTCAGCCTGCTCTTTTAATCTCCTACTCTCTTCTTTTCTTCTTCTCTTTGCCTCCTCCAGAGCTTTATAAGAATTTATTTGTTCCAAGGGAATTAATCCTTTCTTCCTTTTTTCATCTTCAATAGCTCTTTGTTCTGCTTCTCCTTGTTTTTGTTGTCGTCTGCGCAGCTTAGCTTCCTTAGTTTTCGATGACGATGGGAAAGTATCCTGATCTTGAGCAATTTCTTTACTATTTCTAGTCGCACCTTCGTTTATATTAGTGTCCGAGTCACGATGCGAGGAATCGCTAGGTTCCGCAAAACCACTGTCACGTTTATCAGTTGTGGGATGAGCCTCGATTTCCCTCGCTTCACGCTTTTTCTGATACTTATCCCAACTTTTCATTATACTTTTATGTTGAGACTCATCAGGATAAAGTTCCTGAATTATCTGTTGTACCTGATCCACAGAGAATTGTTCATACCCTACCCCTATAAATACATCATCATTACGAAAAAAGTCTGACACACTTTGTACTGCTTTGCCTTTTATTGTATAAAGTTTGTTCACTTTGTGACTCCTTCCTTTCGCAGTAAACGCTTCCGAAATATCACACATCAACTGCTCAAAGGACTGAACACTCCTCCTATTCAGAAGAATTTTCACGTTACTCCTTGGTGCCACGCCATTTCTGACCACAGTAATGACCTTGGGTTTGTTACTTCCGTAATTATCAGAGGTAGAAAATTTATGAGGCGAGGTTCCTGATGGACCAGACCATCTTTTATTAGAGTATGAACCGTGAGTCCTAAAATATCTACTAGGAGCAAAAGCATTGTTGGAATATCCTTGGTATCTTCCATGTGATATGTCTCCACCAAGTTGAAAATTGGAACTTTTGACTGGTTTAGCTGAAAGTAAAAATATATCATTGATTGATAATGGTTCATTAAGTAGGCTGCAGATCAAATAAGATTGAAAATCAAAATATAAATGCCTTCTTAGGTTTATACAAATATCGAATAGTTTGCAAAACTTTTTCAATCTTGTAATTTTATCAATGGAACTGAACTTAAACCAGTAACTATCACACCGGGCTTTTTATTTTCTAATTCATTGCTGAAGATCAAATAAGATTGATATTTAAAATATGAATGACTCTAAGGTTCATACAAATATCGACAATTTGATTAATACTCATAAATTTTTCAATCTTAAAAATCTATTGACTGAATTGGAAATCTTTAAGATTCGGTGAATGAGTGAAAATAAATCAAAACAAAACAAATAAATTTGAAAATCTTTGAAACAAAAAAGATCATTAAAAAAAAGTCAGGGCAACTTTAAAATAAATTCTTTACAATATATCATATCCTCATGAGAACTGATTAAAGATTATTATTCCAACCAACAGGACAGTGACCGACACACCCTTGACAACATTTAATTATCTCCAACTCAACTATATACACAATACTATATATCACTCATTAATTATACATCTTAATTAACTTTCTTACTTCCTATCTGTAACCTAATGAAGAACACGTTTGGATCTAAGCCATGACTGTTTACTTTCACTCGAGTTCGTTTTCTTTGAGACTGTATGTATGGACTAGCAAATATATCAGGAAGCATCCTGATAAAATACAATGTGATTGTCACAGATAAAAATCTTCCACAAAAGTACTGGTTTTAGTCACATGACTTGTAAAATGAAAGACAAATGTAAACTAATGCTCTATGGCATAATTCCAATCATGAATCCAAAATTAAATCCATTTTCAAATGACATAATCGTAATCCACAATACTATAAATCCAAAAAACTGATAACTTTGTGTTTCACAACTCAAAACACCTTGTTAAAAGGCGAAAATGTTTTGACAGATAATTTAATGTAAAGAACCAATAACAAGTTGATTGGAAGATTGACAAGTGACATGCAAGTATTAAAAATATGATCAACAATTCACTGATTCCGATTCAATTAAAAAATCACTTAAATGTCATTCAAATTCACTGAAGCTCTCTAGTGATTAAAAGGCGTTATTGAGAAATATTCCCAAGACACCAGCCTAAAGAAAACCTCATTATACCCCACACAATAGATTGTGTTTGCTTTCAATAATTTACAAGTAACGGGTATTCTCCCAGGTAATTCAATAGAAAAAGACGTTTATTAAACCTTTAATAATGGCGTAAAAAAAAAACACCAAGGTGGTAAATTGCTTTTTATACCTCGCCTAGTGGGTCAATTATATTCATATATTATCTCATCTAAGCAAATTTACATACAAATCCTATTTATGAGCGTTCATTGACACAACATACGTTGCTCTTAAAGAATAGACTGAAAGAGGTTGACCTCTTAACAGGGTCTTGAGGTCAGTTGTACTAGATCAAAATTATCGCGGAAGAAAAGTGGAAAAGGGAAAAGGTGACTAGGCTAAAGTTTGCTGAGGACTATGTGCTTTATACCTCAATGATGTCAGCAAATTCCAATCTTTATGAAACTAAAATCATGGCTCACTAAGTAGTATTTAGGACTATAAAAATAGGACTCAAAACATAGATATAGCAAAGCGTGAGGTACAATAAATAAAGGGTTCAAGGGTATCAAGGATAGGTCCTTAAAAAAACAGTGGGTAACACAATATTATGGTATACTACACCTGGGTTTTATTGTATTGTACACAATGTTTCAACAAGCTATATTGTCATCATCAAGTTATAGATCGAAGCATATCAACTCAAAAACAGTATCACTCAAACAAACATGTTGAATATTTAATCCGACTGATTTTTTCTAACTAGATAAAAAATCTTTTTCGTGAATTCTTCCCCTTTGTTCTTTGAAAGTCACGATAAAACAGCAAAAGACTATTTGAAAAAAAAGTTTCATCAAAATTAACATGAGACATGTGAATTTGTCCTGTGTCATTATACTCAAGTCAACTCAAGTGAAGTTATGCTTAAAAATTGTCTAAGAAATGAAAGGAAATTCACTTTTAAAAGAATCGATATCTAGTCTCGCCTGCTGCAATATAGATGAGCAGGTGCAGTAGAGCAAAGGAATCAAGAAGTTGTTGAGCCTCCACACTCTTCAAAAAGCCAAGGCTAAATATGCATTTACTGACCCAAGTATGTACCTTAATCTTACATTGAGTTGCTCTGTAATGACTGGCACCCCCACCCATTCCCCTTCTAAACCTATGTGTCTGTACCAAAATAACCAACAACACTTAATATATCTAGAACAAGATCCTGATTGTTATCTTGTAAACATGGCTATTTCTTTCTTTTCTCTGTCCCCTAAGGCTCAGTCTGTCGGAATACCCTAGTGTTTGCTCAGTCTGTCAGCCAATTTTATTGAGTTTTTTTGTTTTTTTTAGCCGGAATACACTTGTGTGTCTGCTGCAATAGACCAGGCCCAGCCCATTGTGGTAAACGCTTATCGAATATTCTTTTATACAAGACTCCCTAGTGTGTCTGCTGCAATAAACGCTGAATACTACCTTGTTAATCACACTGAATCCTAATCAACAAAATGTCATGGACTGAATCAATAGTATTTAAGAGTAAAATAGAAATAATAACTCGACAGGTAATTATGATTGACAATGTGTTTACAATGATGCATTATAATCAAGCAGGGTGTTAATAATAGAACCATGAAAATCAATAACAATATCAAGTCTGTATATTTCAGACTGACAATACAGAACAATGGAAGATCCTGATACCTGTAGGATATGAAGCAATTTATTAGTAGAATTTGTGGAAGAAGGTATTGAACTAAAAGGTTGAGTTTTCTTGCAAGTCTGTGTTCTATGGCTATGAGAATGTCTTTGGAATTATAATGTAACCTCCAGGATAGGAAGCAATCTATTAATAGTATTGCAGGAACTGCGGGTTGAGTTTTCCTGAATGTTAGTGTTCATATCCCGCCGAAGATAAGACGATGAACCTGAGGACAATTGTAGAAATACAAAAATAAAGAGGATTATCCCCAAAAGGCAATTGCAATCATTCTTATGGTTTCAAAGACACGGAAGAAAAATCATTTACAACAACATCAATAACCTTGGTAATCCTCATATCTGATCTACAAATTATTGTAAATTGTAAAGAGGTTTTCTAAATTTGGATGCTTATCACTGAGAGCATTAATTTGCACCATTCCATTTTTTAATCAGACATCTGTGGTTCCTGCAATTCCACTAAAACTAAATGTTTTATGACGTCATCCCCGCAAAATTTGCTTGTAACAAATAAGACCTTGGGTGTCATAAAACACTCAGTTCTTTAAAATCCCTTTAAAACTGCTGAGTTTATACACTTATCATATACTGGACTCTTGTTGTGTTCACTCATAGCAACACAAACTACCTATGGCCCAAATCCAGAAGTCAACATTTATTCTACTAATTGACTAGTGCATCATAGAATTTGTTTATTCAATTTTGTCCTCTATGAATGCCAAGATGACAAAATCTCTAACTCTCTTCCAGCTTTTTGTTGGAATGGCAGACCAGTTTACTATTTCGCATTGACCCAACATATTTTTTTTTTGGCCGTGCTTGAACACAATTTTTAAAATCCTTATTAATAACAGAAAATTTAAAGTATAGTAAAAATATAAGTACTTACACATTGACCAAACTTCCATGTCAGTACTACCATATTTAATAGATTTAAACCCTTCGAAACCAGCAGCCACATACCAATCTCCATCTTGTAAATCATCAACATCAGTGATTCGCTGGCCATGTTTTTCATAAAGCTGTCGTACACCGTATGGAAGATTTAAATTAGATGGTAGTTTTCCAGTGAGTTCATTTAACAAATCGTTGAAATTATAATATCTATTTGGAGTGACAAACATTTTCTTTCCTTTAAAATAGCGGTCTCCGTTAACATAGAAGTTGACCCTCCTCGGTCGTCTGGGGTCTTTGCCTCTATCATCTTGAAGATCATATTGCTGACGTTGGGGAGATCCACTCTCAGCATTTGACCTCATTACTGAATTCATTTGTCTATTTTTTATTTATTTCTCCAGGTTTTCAAATAACATTTTGGTGTACCAGCCTTCATCTAAAAAATAAAAAATGGAGAAATCAAAATACCATGTGAACTCTCTGAAGATTAAATGCTAAATTTATAATCACAATGACAGAGATTGATGTGTTTCACCAACATTTCAAATAAATCACCAACATTTCAAATAAATCACCACTCCTCAAGTAATTCAACATCCTTTCAAATAAGTCACAAATAAAGTCACTATCCTTTCAAAATAAGTCACAAATAAAGTCACTATCCTTTCAAAATAAGTCACAAATAAAGTCACTATCCTTTCAAATAAGTCACAAATAAAGTCACTATCCTTTCAAAATAAGTCACAAATAAAGTCACTATCCTTTCAAATAAGTCACAAATAAGTCACTATCCTTTCAAAATAAGTCACAAATAAAGTCACTATCCTTTCAAATAAGTCACAAATAAAGTCACTATCCTTTCAAAATAAGTCACAAATAAAGTCACTATCCTTTCAAATAAGTCACAAATAAGTCACTATCCTTTCAAAATAAGTCACAAATAAGTCACTATCCTTTCAAAATAAGTCACAAATAAAGTCACTAACCTTTCAAATAAGTCAGCAACCATTCAAATACATCACCACTCCTCCAATAGGTCACCAGTCTTTCAAATAAGTCACAAATAAGTCACCATCCTTTCAAATATTTAACCAACCTTTCATGTAAATCACAAATAAGTCGCCAGCCTTTCAAAAAAGTCACAGATAGTCACTATCCTTTCAAATAAGTCAGCAACCATTCAAATAAGTCAGCAATCTTTCAAATACATCACCACTACTCAAATAAGTCACTAGCCTTTCAGATAAGTCACCAACATTTCAAATAAGTCACCAACTATTCAAATATGTCACAAATAAGTCACCAACCTTTCGAATAAGTCACCAACCTTTCAAAAAAATTAGCAAACATTCAAATAAGTCACCAGCCTCACAAATAAGTCACCAGCCTTCAGAATAAATCACAAGCCTCACTGAAAAGTCTGGTAGGGCTCACAAAAAATCCAAACCAAATAATCAAATAAATCACCACAGTATCTAAAGCTATATACTACTCATTCCAATCTATAAAATATTGTTAGCAACTGTATATTTATACAAAGTCTAGAATGGTAGAATAATTATATAGACATTATCTAACTTGTTTTCTGATAATTTTATCCAATCAAATATTCTATAGAACCTTGAAACACTTCATTATCATTCTATCTGGTATATCAATAAATTTCATTTATTACGATTCTTTCAAGTCTGAGCTACATTAAGTAAATATTATGTGAAATAAACATTATCAGCTATATGGACTCTCTAAAAGGAATGTTTGGTTAACAAACAGAATCGCAGTGGAAGGGTATACAAAATTTTGCTCTGTTGCAAGTTAATTAGATAAGTTTAGGGAATAAGTTTAGTTGGTAAAAAGATATGGTAAAATAAATATATTAGAATTGGCAGTCCGATATCAAATAGTTTGACAAGTTGCCAAGTTACTATTGTTGTCTAAGATTGGTATATACATTGATCAGTTTACATATAACTTATTGATTTATAATATTGACTATTGACTATTGATCAGTATAGAAGATATTGTCCATATACTTTTCTTACATTGTATATTTATCTATGACAATCCTTATTTTCATAGCTGACAAATTTCAATTATTTCAGTTTTGGAAAAACAACTACATGTACTATTTGACCTTGGTAATTCCTTACTAAGCCTCAAAGTGAAACGAAAAAAATATTTTGTTATGTCAAGGGCAATAACTATAGAAATAGTTACTGAACAAACAAATGAGAACTACCTGTATTATAGTTTGGTGTACATGTATATTGATTGACAGTAAACTGTACAGTTCTGGAAAGAAATCTGGATCTCAAGAACACCAAATCTTATGGATAAAGATGTAAGAGAGCTGACATCAAATATTTTAAATCAAATTCAGAAACATCCTCCTTTCAATGAACAAACATCTTTATACTTTTAGAAATGTCTTCAATTCTCAATTAGGTCATTCTCAGAATGGTTAAAAAATTGCATTTCAGCTTTAGCTGCATTTCTTTTACTTTTACAAGTCATTTGTCTTAATTCAAGAACAATAAATTTTGATTCCCTTTGATGAAAGATCAACAATCAAAATCTTACCAATACGAAAAAGCATGTCATATCTTTTCTAAAAAACTATATCAAACTATAAAATAATTTAGAGTAATATTGCTCCATACACCGTATTTAAATATCTGAATACTTGACCTTCCCGTGGTTATAGAAATAACATGTCAAGACTACTGGTAGCTTAATCTCATGATAATAATTATTGGCTTATCATTATGATATTGACATAAAGAATTTATAGTTTGTCTTAGTATTATTCTTATCTAATCTAGGCAGTCTGCAGATCGATCACAGCGTAGGTTGAGTTAGTATCACGACTGGGGGATATTGGTTCAAGCAAATATCACAATATTTATCATTTATATATCACAATATGAGATATATAGCGATACTTCTTAAATATAGTTTATACTGATATTTGAAAAAATATATTATTTTGTTCATCAACAAATGTTAAATTTGAGAAAACCGTGAATGCATATAAAAAATTACCCTGCCTTTAATGGCATGGAAAAATACATTTATATCAGCATTGTGTACAAACTAAGCCTTCATTCGTCATACTACCTCGGTGCTGTGTTAATACCAGTGATGAAAATTACATATTCATAGATAATTATTGTCCAATCAAAATTGGCTCTGGAATCTTTGTAGGAAATTTCAGCCAAACCACTCATTATGACGCTATGTAAACAAAACTAAATCAGCGTGTCATTAAATGTTTTGATTAATATGTACGATACAGAATTAAGTAAGATGTTCGGTTAAGAATTGAAGCTGATAGAAAATCAAACCTTTGGAATATTTACTGTGGAAAGTGGAAAGAATGTATATTTATCTCTTCAAACGAGTGGTAGCAAATCGATTATGTCTTTTATTTTCCCGACTTCATTTCTGTGCACCGATCTGATTGGTCAGATTTAAATAGCCCAAATCTTATTTCCATGCTCACAAACCGAAGTGGGCTTAGTTTAATATGGGTTAATAAGACCATGTGAAAACCCGTATTCGGGATACGATACTATATCGAACCATACTCTAAACATATAATTTGTGGCCTAACATAAAATTGTTATTTGATCAAATAGAGTTTATGTTAACAAAGATTGATCATGTGTGTCTACAAAAGGTGACAATTCAAATCATTGTCACTCCTTTAAAGGGATAGATTGCCATTTTTGGGGGTTGATTTGAGATTGGAATTTATGTAAATAGTCTTCAGAAGTACTCTAAATTTTTAAAAATTGCATAATTCCTTCAAAACAACCTCAAACTAGGAATTTTATTTTCTTTTTCTAAATATGTTGTTTCTATAATATTTTGCAGAGGATCAAGAAATGATAATGTAAATATCAAACACAGATAATTCTGGACACACATGGATTTGAGGGCTCAAATTTCGGCAGTAAGCTGTTATCACTATTACAGCTTAGCTTGGCTAAAAAATTCCTGTTTCTGAGACTAAGATAAGATTGGTCAAATGGATGGCGCTCCTGTCCCTCTAACTTGAAAAATATTATTTTGACCTAACATAAAATATAGTTTAATAAAATTTTTAGATTAACATTCTTATTCATTACCCAAAAATAAAAAACAAAATCAGAATTAGAAATTTTTATCCATGTAATAATTTCTGTTATGTTGTTATTGATATAAAAAATTCATTAGAAACATCTTGGGGATTGTCAAATGAAGGCTAACCTTTATAAAATGTGACAAAAAAAATTATTATGAAATAATAGTAGGCTGTCGGTCGTTTTGGGTTTGGTTTGGTTTAGAATAGAGTTGGAATTTGCTACAAGACTTTTCTTAAAAAGCACAAACTTTTCTCATCCAATCTAATGATGATACCGCTCGCTTTAGTGCGACAGTGACTTGACAGCCGTAATTATTTGTTTGCCATAGAAACCAACACTTTAAATCGCCTCTTGAATAATAACGTGCCGCACGGACAGGAAATTGTAACTAAACCACGTCAAAATTATTCAGATTGCATTTTTAGATCATAAAGTTTACTTACATTTATCCGAAACTTGACAAATTTTAACGAAATAGACGATATTTGGCCGCTAATTGTGGATATTGATGTCGGCCATCTTGTTTACCTGTGTGACCTAATTCATTAACATAACGGGCTGGATTTGATTATATCAGACCGTTTCTACTTTTTCGATTTACCAGTCCTTTTTCATTGAAATGATTTTAAACGATGACGACTGGATATCAGAAATTTGCTTAGATAATTGGCTTTTAAACAAATAGATCTAATGCAATTTCCAGGTAGAATATGAAAGAAGAAAAAATACGGCGATTCATTTTTACATTACACTTTTTTAAAATCAAAGCTAAAATAAGCTTTAATTGGACGTGAATCTTCGATTCCATTAGACTAATTTGGAGCTGACAAGTTGAAAGAGATATAGGGCCTAATAACCAATCGACTCGACTCAACTCGACTCAAATCATTCAACTGTAGTCTGTACTTTGTTGAATGTTGTAAGCTTGGCCAGTTCTGTTCTGTCCTGTCATAAGGTTGACTCTTCTTTTTCAGCTTATACTAAAAAAAAACCTTCTCAAAACCTAAATCTATAATTTTTACGATATTTCGGAGGATATTTATCTCGTTTTCTTTACCATGGAACTATTATTACAACTCTTTGTCTCTATAAAGTCTACCACTGGTACCGTAACACTGGCTACTTTGGTTTCTTTGTGGTCTGATTTATTTTAAGTTTGTGATTATCTCCCCCTTAGTGTGTCAGGGGAGGTAATTAATTTTCCAACCAATCGTTAGCGAGAATTGTTCAAGATGGCGGCGCCCAGAAGCAAATTTTGGTAGTGTTGTTTTTGGTATGATGTCCAAATTTTAGATAATCTGTGTTATTTTGCAAGAAGTATTTCAATTTGCTTGAAAACTGCTCATTTATCTGATTTCATTTCGAGATATCTGAAATTAAATCAGATTTATAATTGTCACCGAATTGCCCCTCCCATCCAAATATTTTGTTTTTGAATGGGTTTATTTACATGCGGCCGAAGGGATGAGATGTTTAATCATGCCCGCATGATGCCCCATGATGTCATTTCCTTATCGCTCTAATTAACAGTGTCCTCTCAGAACAATGAGTCACTGATTTTGTAAAACAGTGTAGACTGCCAATTATTTATTTTACTTTTTGATTTTTATAACACCTTGAAAAAAGGTGACCACATGACTTATTAACCCGGCGAACCATGCTTGACTATATCTATTTGAACTTTGGCTTCCTAATGGATTTACAAAGAATAACATCTAAGGGCATTATAAAAGTGCATTCACTTCCACAGATCACTATAAAGTTATGCTGTATAATTATATGCATGTACCAGTATTCTTTCTTTTCATTTTTTATGGATGTTCAAAGTAGAAGCTACAGGAAACTGTTAGTTTTCTGTTGTCAGGTTAGACCAGCAGACTAAAAGATCTGACCTATTAAGAAATGACTTAATTTTTATCTCTGTCTTTTTGTAGACTACTACAGTGTGATCAAGATGAGTGGGAAAAGAAATTTGATTGAAACTGATCCAGATTATGAAGATGTTTCGATTCAGCAAAATAAACGTCAAAGGGTGTTGGAAAAAGATGGTAATTATATTGTTTTATCATTAAGATTTACAGGTATTTCGGTTTTCTGAAATATTTTAGCAATGTCAGGGACAGACAGAGCAGTCTGGGACCCATGGGCCTCCTAGAGCACTTTGGGTGGTCAAACCCCTCACAGTTTCTGTGCACTGTGTTGGTAAATATGGTGAATTTGAATTGACCTGCACCATTGGTATATGAACTTAAACTTAATTAGCAACTTTAACAATCACAAAGAAAATTTTTAACATGATTTTATATTAATGACATTATTTATATTTTATAGCAAAGAAAGCTGCCGTTAAAAAGATTGAAAGTGTCATACAAACACAGTTTAATATAGAAATAGAAAATAAAGAACATGAAGTAAACATTATTGATCAGGTAAAGTTAAATCAAGATTCAGCACTAAGTGCTCATGTCAAGGATAGAAATTGCTTAATGTATGCAGGTCTAGTTAAATGGAAATTCCATAAATCCTACTAGCAATCTCTGTGACGTACAAAGTGTTTTTCCCTACACATAAATCATAAGCCTAAATCATTGGGCATCCTCGTTGAAACCATGACTTATAAATGAATAAATGAGACAATGGTTCACTCAATCTAAATAGCTTGATGGGTCCATGAGTTTTTTTTTATATGAGAGGGTTTCCAGTACTGATAAAATATTCAATAGTTTTATGCGTGTGTTCATGTGTACAAAACAAATCATTTTTAGACCCATGTTGATTGGAGGTTCCTCACCAAATCTTTAAAGATGGTTTTCCTTATTTTTTAGTGTCAAATTAAGTAAGCTATTTGATTGGTTTTTTTAATGAATTATCAAGTATTATTCTTAATACTGCGTAATAATTAAGATATTTAACCAATCATAAATGTCCATGTATGTACAGTCTGGATAAACAAAAAGTCTTTTTTGACCTTTCTTGATCGGTCACTCATCGGAATTCTGCTGTTAATTCTCTTCTGATTTAGCTGATTATGAATTAATTATGGACATGTGAGACAAACTGGTGTTTTTACAGGTCATAAGAACACTTCTACTTTCTATTCATATAAGTATTAGCATTTTCATGTATATAAATGAAAATAAGGGAACCCATCTTTAATAGTGGACTATTCTTTATTCAATTTGTGCCATTTCTTACCCCCATTTTAGTTATGAAATTATTAATTTTTTTTTGCAGAAATTATGTCAGTCGAGATTAATGATGGACAGATTAAGAGCTTGTATTGTGGCTAATTATTATGGTTCATCAATACACCAAAAACATAATTTGGTATGTCTAACTTTATATGAACAAAATCTTGCTTATTTTTGTATTTTTTATCTGATTTCGTTTTTGGCGAATATTTTCCACACAGTCCACACTGTGTTCCAAGGCATTGTAGAAGGGTCTAGTATAAATGATATTATTGGTAAAAACCAAGCCTGTATACTGAAACAATAAAGTTAAAGTGTCATATAAAAATTAAACATGTAAATTTTCAAATTAGATGTTATAGTTTGTATCTCACTAATTGCATGCTTACAGCAAATAGAAGATATTCATTTGAAACTGTTTGTATTATGATGTAAAAGAAGATGAAAAAACATTGCTATAATTAATGTTAATTTTTTGAAATGTTATAGAAATCTAATGTACAGCCTACTATACATCCAGCTGTTAAAAATCATCTTGGTAAAACAGTTAAAGATGGTAGATCTACCTCCATTAAACCTAATGCTACTGTAACATCAAACAGTGAACATATTAATACCTCTACATCAACTTCAGTAAGTTTACATCCTTCTCTATTTATCAGTGCTTTGTGTTGCTTTGTTGGTCATGTTTCAGTAGAGCAGGGCCCCCCGTTCCAGAAAAAATCTTATGATAGGAGTAAGTCTTAAAGTCGCAAATTTTACTTGTAGAAAATTGAAAGTTAGATTTTTTTTTGAAAGGTGACCCAGAAAAAACTGGTTGTACTTGATCTTTAGCACCTCAATCGGGTGATTGAACATGTTTATTTTCAAATAGACAAACAGTTTGAGAGAAATGACCTCATCAATAATGATGATATTAAAAGTGAGGATGGAAATTAGGTTTTGAATTATGAAGATCAGGAAAAATGTTAATGAAACTTTGTTATTTTAGAAAGTTGTTGATAAATCCACTACATCAGAAAGTAAAATCATGACCAGTCCACAAGCGTCTAGAGATTCTAGGTTTAAGATAAAAAAGAGAATTATTGTTGGAAATGTGTCAAAGTAAATACATTTATATTTTGATTTTTTACTTAAACTTTGGCTTATCTTCGTCTACAGATAGAAAATGTCATTCTGTTCCCTAAATTTATGCCATTTTACACATGATAGTAATGTCTTTTTTTATTAACCTGTGTGCAATAAATCAATTCTAGTTCACATTATTGTGTGTGATCTCTTCATAATTGTTGCTACAGGGTGATTATTATGACAATATCATGTAAATGTTTTATGAGGCGTTTTTGTGGGCCGATTCGATTAGGTTGTCGATTTGGTGGATTTGGTTTAGATTAGCAGTGGTTTTAGATTAGCAGTGGTCCACAAATGCGAAATTCAATTCGGCGATTTGGCAATATGGCTGCCTCCGCTGACAACCAATGAAAGACCGCTATTTTGATTACATTAGCAACTTCCACATGCCGCCATCTTGGAAAAGCCTAATCAAATCGCCAACACTCGTACTTTAGGTAAACTGTCTCACAAATGCACCGATTAGCCTAATCGTCCTGGCTCACAAACGCACAAAATAGCTAGTCTACCTAATCGAATCGGCCGACAAAAACGCCAATGTTCAGGACTACTATTTGATTTGAAGTAAGTATTTAAAATAATTTAGAATGATTTCATTATAAATTCTATTTTCTAGATATATACCAGTAGAACAGCGAGAAATCAATGATCAATCAACACATAAATGGATGGTGTATGTTCGAGGTTCTAAAGACTCACCTAGAATTGAAGGATTTATTAAAAAGATTTGGTTTTTTCTTCATCCAAGTTATAGACCAAATGATTTAGTTGAGATAAGGTATGTAGAAAATATACTAAATACAGAAAGAAACATCACATCTGAAAGTAACAGTGACTAGCAGTTCTGGTCTATAAATCAATTTAATTTCTACAGCTTAATTTTTGATGCCTTAAGAAACCCTTAGGTCTATTTAAAATTGCTTTCTGTTGAATATTGACTAGTTGCTTGTCAACAGTAGCTGTTTTTGTCCCCACCACCCTAATCTCCTATGTCTTTTCTAACATATTGAAGCATTTGAAAATAAAGATGTATACATCATACATACACATGACATTTTGAATGAAATGTTGTATTTTTCAGTCAGCCACCATTTCATCTAACTAGAAGAGGCTGGGGGGAATTCCCTGTTCGAATACAACTATTTTTTATAGATGGTCGTAATAAAAAGGTGGATATAATACATAATCTGAAGGTATGTTTAATGTTTTATAGTTTGGATTGCGAGCTGATTTCATACCAAATAGTTGTTTCACAGTGATGCTCTATACCAGCTGGTCCTCGTCCAAAACATACCAATTTACAGCTGGGTCGACTGGAATAGTAAGGAAAGATAACTTTTTCAAGATCTTAAGATTTGCACATACAGACCACCATTTGTTCGAAATAACCAAGAAAATGATGTCATATAAAGATTTCAACACTTTTTCTGACTATGCTACAGCTTATCCTCAAAGATGTATTTTAAGATTTAAAGAATTGAATTATGAAAAACCTTGTAATTTCAGCTTGATAGAACCTATACTGGTTTACAGACATTAGGGGCAGAAACAGTAAGTTATTTTCTTGTTTTACTTTGAAATTGTTCAGTTCAGATGGACTAATTGTTATTTCTAGCGACGGAATCTTTGCCTTACTCTGAACATAACAGAGTGTATTTTCTGTGTCTTTCAGTATAAAGCCTCATTTCTGTTCATTTGATTTGACATAAATTGGTATGTCCATTTGTTTCTGTGTTAATCATTCATTTTAATTATCTGAACGATTTTACCGTATTAACCTTATATATTTGACTGTATTTGTAGGTAGTTGATGTAGAATTAGAAAGAGAGGTGACACAAGTTAATATACCAAAACCTATTTCTATAACACGCAACAAAGCCAATGCAACCAATTCCACCTCCAAAACTAAAGAGCCTACAAGTGAAGATAACTCTGAGGAACATGCTTTAATTACCTCCCCATTAGAAAGGAACCATACAATCAGTCATTCTCCAGTGAAACAGACTTTGGTTGAGGACAAATCTCCAGCTAAAAAAATAAAAACTGAGCCTTCATCAAAGCCAAAAGTACCACTAGAATTAAAGAAACCAGATTTAGGACACAGAAAGGAGAATCTTAAGGAGTTACTTTTAGATCCAAATTTTGGAAAGAAGAGGGGTGAGCTTTCAGACCCAACTAAAGCCACACCCACTCTTACATCCTCTCCTAAAAATCAAACTAAAACAGTTTACCTTCGTTGTAAAGATGCTAAAGGAAATATTTTACTACTTCCTAAAGTGATTGTGAATGATAATAGTGCTATTGTTTCAAATGGTCAAAATGTACCTGCCAATCAAATGAAAACGCTTAGATTGACAGCTTCAACAACCAATCTGGTTTCGGTAAATAATTCAGTGACTGTAGCTAAACCTGTCAATAAAACTACATCTTTGTTAGTTACCTCCCCTGGAACTACCCAGACCTCTGCAACAAGCAAGCAAGTAGGAGCTAAAAGCTTGATACAGAATCATTCTTTAGGAGCTAAAATTGTTTTACCTCTGAACGCTTCAAATTGTTATCAACAACCAAAGAATCCAGTGGTTGTGTCCAATAATTCCAGCGTATTTGCTACTCCACCACCCAGCCCTAGTTTTAAACTTATGGTGACACCAAAGGGTCTACAAGCTCTACCTCAGACTAAAACACAGGTTTCAACTGGTATCTCTACTCAACAAAATACCATAACAATCTCCCCTCAAACAACACAGAACTCTAGTGCCCAGTCATTATTGAATGTGGCGAAAGTACAAACAGTGCCAAATATTGTCAAACAAAGTGTTCCAAGTGGAAAACCAGTTACAATGGTCAATTTGTCATCTTTGACTTCTCAGTTGAAGCCGCTGGCTACAAATTCTCAAAATATGAAAACTATAACGCTTACAAATTCCAAAACTCTTATGAAGAAAACTCCAGAAATAACGAAGGCAAATGTAGCCCCTAAAATGATCCCATTGGTAACTGTGAACAATATAAACCAGCCTCAGACAGCCTTGAAAGTTGTAGGAACTAGTGCTCCTCCAAGTAACAGCAAAACATTTTCACTTCTTGGAAAAAATGAAACTAAAGATTCTTCTCAAAAGCCAGTTTCTTTGATTTTGAATTCACAAATTCAAAAGTCGTCAGTATTAAAGGATGGTTCAGTGCCTAAAGTGAACATGTTATCAAATGTGAATCCAGTAAAACTTGTTATTCAAAACAACCACATCAGTGCTTTGACTCCAAAGGTCAGCAACCATATTGGGGCAGCCAATCATTCGACCAATCCACAAAACAAATCTCCACAAGTAGTGCTTGCCAGTGTTGGTTCCAGAACACTTTTGCTAAAGGTGCAACCAGACGGACAAATTAGTCAATCAGATCAAGCAGCTTTGCAACAACTTTCAAAATCATCCAATGACATCAAGATATCTATGAAATTAACCAATCAAAATGTAATTGACAAGCTGACTTCTGTCAATCAAAGTCCAATGACTGTGAAGCAGCAAATAGATGAAAAGAAATTTCTCAATGGACCAAAACTTAATATTTCTGCCCTCAGCCAGGTTACTTATGATAAAGATTTAGATAAACGAAGACTTGGATTGAAAAAGAAAGTTCCAAAAATAGAAGATGAAAAGATCCCACCTCTTTTGTAAGTATAAATCAACTGTTTTTTTGTGATTTGTGAATTATTTAGGCAAAACTAATGCATCAAGGGATTTGAAGATATATGAAACTGGTGATTTGCTATCTCTTGCTGTTGAAAACATTTTGAGGAAAATTTCCATATGTGTAAAGCGAAGTAGAGACATACCTACTTTATCGAGACTCTAACTTTTGCAATGCCAAGGTGACATTAGCTCCTACACTTTTCTTTGGTTTGAGGTTTTAGATGGACCTGTGCAAGTCATGTTACGATATTGTCCGTCAATTTGACTGGATGTAATTTCTTAAATCATTGCAAAACTGAAATGCCATCTTTGTTGAAGAACCAAATATTTCGATAGTTTTATGAACCTGTTTATATTTTTCAGACCTGAAAATCACAGTGATATATTGTCTTTAATAAAAACAGCAGTTAAAAGACATCCATTAGTACAACATAATGCAAGTTAGTACTGCACATCTCAAAATTTAATATGCTGAAAGCTAGTCTTGACAGATCGGGCCTCCTTATTTCCTTCCTTTCACTTCAATTTCACTTTACATTTAAAGTTTAGTGCATCATCTTTTCTGCATGTTTTTTGTGAAATGAACCAACTCTGTATATGAAAACACAGTGTTAACTCAGCCCAGGTGTTTTTACATTTCTTTACTAATTCCAGATCGCAGCACCCATCCCTACTGTGCTCACTCTTATAATCAATGGTTAAACTGGAATATTGGCAAAAGACGTGCTTCAGAGGTAAAATATTTCCTTCTTTGATATCAAATTGATTTCTTGAATGGTTAGTTGGTAGGATATAGGTAATATGATTGTAATGGAGTACAATTACTTAGGCGAAGTTTCAGCTAAGATTCTCTATATTCTCAATTTGCAAAGTTCTCTTCTCTATGACAGACAAATTTGATGACCAGGAGGTGTCAATTAAAAACAAGAAGATTCTCTGTAGTTGATGTAATTGGTCTTTTTGGGGATTTTTCTATTCTCTGTATTATTTCATCTAAAATATTTGTCCATTGCTTTAAAGTTGAAGAATTGTGTTAACTTGAGCTTCCTTAATGTGGTCATTGTGGCAAAAGCAAAATAAATACATCTCTTATCTCATTTCATTTTTTAGTGGCAAAGAGCATCATGGGTACGACAGTACATCATCCAATATTTAAAAACAGACGTGTTCAAAGGGACACAACTGTGGTCAACTAAACAGATTATGTATTGGTGTAGATTACATGCCTTTAGTCCACATTATTTAGGTAAAATCTTTAAAGATTAATCCTATAGAATTCCTTGTGTAAATTTCAGGAAAAATACAAAACATTTTGTCAGTTTCCGTGAACTATGAGAAGTGAACTTTCTCAGTAAATTTACAAGATACAGAGTTTATATATTATAATTCGCTGAAGTAATAAGATTTTAGATGATATCCAATGAGCAAATATTTTATAAACTCATTTACATTCCAGAAAAGAAAGAAGAGCTAAAAACTGAAGAGACAAAAAATAAACCAGAGACAACACCACTGCCAATCAATAGTTTAACAGATCTCCAGCTTATTATTAATCAACTACCAACTAATCTACCAGGATCATCTGATAGTGATGATGAAGTTGATATTCTACACATAGGTAGGTAGCATCATTTCAAAGATGATAACATGGAATTAACAATCAGGTTCTAAACTCTGATGTCATGTCAAAGTTTTTTTCAGTGATTGAAGTGAAACTCCATTATCTCATTATTATTTACAACAAACATCAAGTACAGAACAGTAAAGACATTTTCATACATTTCCATTTATTAATGCTTGAAAACACTCTCTGTGGTGAAGTTATTGTTTCTAGTGTTTCTTTTACAGAATATCATTATTTCTCAAATCAAAACTTGTAAGAAAAGAAGAAGTATTTTTTCTCTTTGAATTTCTAGCCAGTCTTGAACCTAAAACAACATCATACAGGCCTTACATTCAACATAAATAACTTTACTTTTTATAGATCCTCCAACAAAGGTGAAAGTTAAAATAAAAGAAGAGCCAGTAGATTCTGATAATTACAGTATTCCATCAATTTATCTACCTCCCTCTGAACCAGCTGAATATATACAAGACTCTTGTCAGAAGGTTTGTTAGATTGGTTTTAAACTCTCCAATTTATTTCTTCATTATTGACCCTTCTTCGGGTACAATCTGCATTGGCCACTTTTTGATATAGAGTAAATATTAACATGACAATCTATTTAAAGTTCACAATGTGATTTTATCATGTTTGCTTTATAATTTCTGTAGATTGGTGTCAGATTAAAGCCAGTACATCTACAAGACAATGTGTATGGGTCAGCCTGTGAAGATATACTGTATTCAGTAAGTACCATTAGTTATTCCTTATATTATCTGACTAAAATTCCCTTTTTCTTAAGTTTTTTCTCATAAATTCTGGATTGATGTAGCTTTTATCACAATGGTAAAATAGTTGATTTTGTTAATTTTTTAACAGATTGTATGAGTGTTAAAGAGCCAAAATGATATTCATTTGTCTTAATTTTTCAGGCTATGCAAAATTTTGTCGAAGATTTATTACGAAAATCATTTTCCTTCAAACATAGCAGATCAAAGTAAGTAGTAGATCTTCAAATATCACAATGAATGAAAAAATAGATATTTGACTATTTATTGTTTATAAAGGTTGAAAACCGACACTGAGAAGACTATGGCGAACACTGGCTGAGGCATCAGAATTTTTCTTGCCTTGAGGATTGAACTTAGCCGGCTAGCTTTTTTGGGGGGTCGTGCCTTACCATAGAAACATCACTGTATGGAAAGGATTCACCATATTGTGTTAGTGACACTGTAAAGGTGCTGTTCACTCCGCAAGTGTCCGCATGTAATAAAAATGTACTTTATTTTCAGAACTGATGATACCATCAAAATAGAAGATGTCCAGAAATCTATTACAAGTTCCAGTTCTTTAGATTTTCTGACTAATTCCCATCTTGGTTTACAACCAGACGGCACATTCCCTAATATTAGATGACAGGAATAAGAATATGATTTAACTGTAATCTGTATTTCGGTGAATTAATTGGTTGTGGCCTGTAACTGAGTCCAGGCTTGTGACTTATTATGTTATTTGTAGTCCGTAGCCAAGAGAAAAGCTTAGTTGATGTCCTAGGTTAGAAGGATTCCGATCTCTGCTTATGGTCAGCACTGTATCTTGTCAGGGGGAGAAACGCATTCGGGTGGAATGAGTAAAAGTAGGATGTAAAACTCCATTTCATTTAGTATCTGAATCTGTGGCTTGAAAATGTATTATGTGTAGTCTGTAGCCATGTGAACTACTGAGTTGTAGTCTGTATCTCAGGGAATGCGTCAATCATGTTTTTCAGTATACAATTAAATAAGAATTATATAGTTAGTAGTTGATAACTAGCTGTAATTTGTTTCCCTGTGAATTTATTACAATTAAATTGTTATACAAAAATTCAACTGGTCTTATTTATTGTGCATTCTTTGGGTAGAAATACATAACATAAATGCCTGTTTCACTGGAAAATTCTCAATTCTCATGTCAAGATGCAATAATATCCAAATTCATCCATACCATCATGTGTCATTGTACAATAAACACATGCCCTTCGTGTCTTAATGCAAATATTCAAAAAAAGCCATATTTTGTTACGTGAAAATTTCACTTTCTTGAGGCACTAAAAGCAAATTGACGTCATAGTTCTTAGCGGACAAAGTCTTCAAAGTCTTATTTCATCTGATGGATTTATAACACTTTCATAAAATAAGGAATGGTTTTATAATAATACGTTATAATAATAACAGATGACATATAACAATATAAAGATATAACAAATATATTGAAATATATACAGCTAATGTAACAGTTTAGGTAATTATCATAACAAAGATTACAAGAATTTCACAAAATTGTAACAAAGACCCCCATTAATCATAACAAAGGATGGCATTATCATTAACTTAGATGGCATTAATCATAACAAGACTTAAATCATAACAAAGATCTCAATATTTATTACAAGTACCTTACTAATCATAACAAATACCTCACTTATCAAAACAAAGACCTCATTATTAACACAGCGACCTCACCAATCATAACAAATACCTCACTAATCATAACAAAGACCTCACTAATCATAACAAATACCTCACTAATCATAACAAAGATCTCACTAATAAAAAATAACACATCTTTCATTTGCCGTTTTTCCTAAATTCTATTTGGTCCCTTCATTGAAATTAGTCAAACAATTATGGACTATAACTTCATATGAATAAAACAGAAATGATTAATGTACAATGTAATGGAGCTAGAAACTTATACCGTGAATTGAGATGGATACAAGAAAATGGACATGAGTAGAAATTGATGTTCATAGTTTTGAGTATTCGATGATTTAATATTTTATTTATACTGAATCAGAAAAATATGATAAGAGATATTTATTCAGATAACTCCGATCATTCTAAATAAATTTATAAAAACATCCTGTTCTTCAAAAGATTCCTGTTTATTATGAGCGCTGGATAAAAACTATTTCTACCAAAAGGTGACAAAGTTACATATCTCGGATGGGACTATTGAATATACCGAGCTATTTTCTATTTTGTCATTGCTCATTTTTGCTTAAAATATTGAATTGACCATCCTATAAAGTTCAGCTCAGTTTCGGCTGTCTATATCAGTTTCTAGAATTAACTTCCGACGACCGGATCTCCTATAGCCTAATCTAGCAAAAATGTACCACGCCAATTAAGAATGTCGCTATTTCCAGGGCGTTATTACTATTCTCGCTCAATGCCATTAGTTCATAATTTTGCCGATAATATGAAACGATAAAGTCAATAACGACAGGCAAGTGACAACAAGGACTGTTTGTTGGATTGCTGCTTAACCAGACGTCGAATTTTGATTGTAAAAAGTGATACAGATATCTAAATTAGGGTCTTTCAACTTTTAAAGTTAATATTTAAACGATTAATCTCCCTTTAAGAGACAGTCCGTGGTCGTATATTCCATTCATAAAATCTTAATAAAACTATATTTACATTTCAACAAAAGTATATATCAACAATTTTTATGCCTTATTATTAAAGAATTTCACTCTAGTCATAAGACTAATAAATTTAGGTAAATCAATGGTTTTGTCAGGTCCTGCGGTAGATTTGATTAACATTTCTATATCATTTTCTTCTAAATGTCGTCCATCTCTGGCCTTTAACCCTTTCATGGTGTCAAAACATTTAACTATGTCTATAGTACCACTGTGGTCTTTCTCTAATGAATTGAATAAATTGATTGTGTCTTTAGCACTGAAACGAAAATGTTAAAAAGTTCAGTAACGATATTATGGAAGACATTAGTGACCATTTTGAAACAAAGCCCAAGTTGCCTGGACAATATACATGTATGTATATTTGACATTGCTGGGTCTTTCAGGAACCTTTTGGGTATCATTATTGAAGAAAATTTTAATCTAGAAGCACCATATGGAAGCGTTTAGCGGCCAATATTATAAAACGTATAAACTTTTATATGGTGGCATAACTTGGCCATTATTCTGAGATAGATATCATGCTGTTACGTTTAATCCAACTTACGTGAAGCCTGTTGAGCTGCGAAATCTCAAAAGCTATACGCACATGGTAGGGTATTGTCGTACATGTTTTAATTGCAAATTTGAAAATAAGTAAAGACATATAATACTCACTCTTTTCCCATACAAGTATAAAACTGTTGAAATTCCCATAAACTAAACTCGTTATTTTTATCTTTATCAAAAACGTCGAACATAACATCGGCTTCTTCTTGTGTTAGGTTGAATTCGTCTTCTAAAAGTTTGGTAGCATCGTGTCGTTTTAGTCTCCTCACAAAATTCTTGGTGTATTTATCAAACATAGTTTGGATTTCGGGCCTGAAAATATATTGAATGTATAGATAATTACACAAAAGACAAGGCATCGTGATTTAATTTAGATTGTTCGTAAACCCATATATATATCATCTCTGCATTAGTGATTTCAAGAGTGTATTGCAACCAAATTAGTTTATAAGTCATTATCTGGGTTCTTTTCTCGGTCGGCATTGGAAAGTCTGGTAAGTCACCTTCCCGTCGACCAAGCTGTAAATGGAAACATCTATGACAGCATAATTGGCCAACGACCTGATGGAAGAAAGGATCCTTGTGAACCTAAGTTGATATCCTTATAAAAAAAAAGGCTGTTTCTTTATCTTTCTTTTAAGTCCAAAACAATGGCATGTCCTTCCAAAATAAAATAAAACAATGGGTATTTGATTTGTCAAACTTTCGCAACCTATACCATAACCTACATGAAAGGGCAAGAGAAAAAATGAAAACGATTATTCAACTTAAAAAGCCGTTTATTAGAGCCAGTAGTTTGTATGATGATAATTATATGTAGGGTGGAACAAAGAAAATTTCAAACGTGAGAAAATACATTAAACTATTTCAATATATAAAATCCTCTTTCATGTTTATAATAGTCTGTATAACCTAGTACTTTTTTTTATTTCCTGATGAGATATTTTAAGTGCAGTTTGTGACAAATATTAGCGTAATATGTAGTACATAGAGTATGAATTCTAGTTTAAAAAATGTTATTCTAGATTCATTCACACTTGAGGACAGAAAGTGTCTTGCTAATTCCCCTCCCAACACCCCCCCCCCCCCTCTTCTCTCCTTATCAGTGAATAGATGGGATAGATATTGAATAGTTTCGAACATGTTGAATAGAAGAGACGAGGATAAACCACACCTCTAGTCACAAAACTTCGATATATAGTACGGAATATTGGTGATCACATATTAAATGAAATGCCTCAGAAACATCTTATACAACTCTTCGCTTAGGATTATCAAGATATTCTTCTGCAAAAGTGCACTTCACTAGAAGTAAATACTTACAATTTCATTAAGTTGTATTTGACAACCCGATAATTATTGCGTATATAATTCAGATTAAAGCAGGCCTCCCCGCCTTGTATGTCAATATACACCTACTTTATGCATAAGTGTCATTTAATTTATCAACAGTGTACTTATGTTAAGAATTAAATTCAATGTCAGTATAACTTACAGTAGCATAGGCTGGGGTGAGAGAGGAGGTAGCTGGGTCCTGGGTTCGGAAGAAGAAAACACCCTTGAACTTTAGCATGCTCTCTTCATGTGACCTTTGCCAGTGCTTCTATAAGAGAGTACGTCTATCTTCTATAACACAAAAGAACCAAATACAAGTACCTCGCCGAAAAGTTTCGGCATCTCAGCTTATGTTTTCTTCATTAAAGGTTTTGAGCATTACCTGTCCCACTATTTTATAGCCTACGAGTTTTATCAATGCTTAGTGTGTAATATAAGTAAAATATTCACACACAAAAAAAAAAACGTTTTACTCGAATTCCTCTATTCAATTCTAAAACCCGTGATTAGAATCTTCTTATAGATTAACTTTCTTGATAAAACGAACTAGTGTGGTTTTATTAACCTATTTAGACAACTCGTACAAACTGTCACATTGTCAAAAACTATCTGCATGACATCTTCATATTGCATATTTCACAAGGAAAATAAAACTCAGTGAATGCACATCCTTGTTCTCATTCGTGTAACCAGCAGAGCACGACGACCCAGTTTATATTGTTGACGTAAATGGGTTGCTGTGAAATAGGTTTGCACATTAGACATAATGCAACTGGAGGACACAATCATCTGGACACAAGAGTTCTAGAAAACTGCTTCGTGGTTTCTTTGTGGGCAACCGTTAAGCATTGTAATGTGATAATTTCTGATTCTGACTGAAGGAAATGAAGACAAACATCGTACAAAAAGGAACGCCAGCATCATTCTGGGGGTGATAATTACTTTGAAGATAAAATATTTCTGGCGATTTCATTTCACATGCTGATCTACAATTGCTTGAGATTCTCATCCTGTCAACAGAAACGGCCATTGTCCAGAGCTCATTTCTGCTTGCGTGTTGGTCATGATATTGAGTCTGGTGTTTCCTATGATAGTTCATTGAGACTGATGATTCGTGCAATGGCATGAAAAGTGCTTTTTCCCACCTGTATTACTGACAAGGTGACCTGATGTTCGTTAACCATCCTACATATTTCTCAGAGGTTAATGCCCAAACATACAATCGTAGAGTAAAAATTGTTTGTGTGTACATATGAAGATGTTGACCTAAATCCAAGCTGACATTAAAATACACTCAACTAAATGTTAAATCTTTAACAAATCTCATTAAAATGTTCAGCCTTCAGGACATTTGAACAACACGTCCTACCCTTCTACTACCACAAGTTAGAGTGGACTTCAAGAATGTTTGCTACGAAACAGACGGGCTTCATGATCCCTTCTCTATATCCTTATCTCCTTCGATTCTGTATTCGAACTTCTCATCTGAGCATTAGTTAAAAACTGCAAATATCTGGCAAGCTGTAATTGACACCTCTTTTACAAGAGTAGAAATGGATTGTTTTAGATGCATGAGAGAATGCAAACTGTTTCATACCATCGGCTTTATTTGAATGTTACCTTGATTGCATACTGAATGAGTTTGTCTCTTCTGTTTCAAACACAATACGTTGCACTCGTTAAACTCCATTTCATTTCAATGTAAAGGATAAAGCATGTGAACAATTCATCTTCACACAAACACTATTAACTAGCAAGCTTGCACGTATACCAATTGTCCGATACAAATTACATCGTTCTTAATGAAAAAATTACTGAACGGTCCAGTGAGGTCAAATACATGTCAACTTAAATAAGACTTGACCATAGTCAATGAAAACTCACTCACAATCTAGGTAACAATTTGTTCACAACTCAACGACCCGAGGTAAATTCAATATAACACATATTCACACTTTTTAAAAGGTAGAATCAATTGTTTCGGATTGATAGAATAGCGCTCGAAACGACGACAATTCCAGTGAGATTGAATCAATTGCAGAGATTAATTCGTCACTGATTACCAAATCACTGTGGACAATCACAAACTGGACTCCTAGTTTATCCTAGGCGTACCTATAACATATCTTCGGTAATTTGCGAAACGTAGTTCATCTAAACTATAGTAAACGGAACTTCTCTTTCATATATGCTGAAATTAAATAGTTTTTGGACGATGCCTTGATCCTTAGCCACTGTTAACTCTTCACTCAAAAGCCTCCATTGAGTCGGCCGTAGGGTATAAGCAGCCTGTGTATAAAAGGTTGGGGTTTTCAAAAGTTTGGGAAGCAAGGATCTATAGGTAACAATGTGTTCACCAACCAGTATCATCTGTCTATTCAACCAAATAGATATTAATGTACTGTAATGTATGTTAACTGTAATTAAGTACCTTGTTTGAGTTTAGAATTGTGCTTAATATTGATTTTCTGAATCACTGGTAATTAAGTCAAAATTAACAAGGTAACAAATTGTTAACCTAGTTATCACTATATTATAGTCAGAACTATGCTTACAGTTTTAGTCGTTAGTAGGCCAATGTGTCCGATATTGAAATTGCTTCAAGGATGACCATAACCATAACAGAATACTACCCATTAGTCATTGACGAGTAACAGTGTTATACCTCGATAGTAGGACTATGCGTGTAAAATGCCAATTGTCTTCTGTCAAATGTTATATGGGCTGCTTATGACAATTCTTCACCAACGGTTTGCAAATTGAAAAAACGCTATCTTATTATAAATGGGGGCGTAATATACATTTGATTAGAGAATAAAAACAGTTAAATTAAACTTGGATTTGACAAATTGGCGAATTATCTCGTGACAGATTTGACAGTAAAGCAAGTGAAAGGTGATTGATAGGTTTGTAATAATTAGTTAGGGTGACTAAGATCACCTAGAGATAAACCCGATTAATATCTATATACGTACGGAGATATACCTGGATAATCAGCTATGTCCTGAAGGATAATGGGGTCATCCTAGTTTTTTTTAGGTCAATTCATACAACTGTCCATCAAAAATGTGGACAGTGGACTAATTAAGAGGGCATCTTATTATGTTGGACTATTTGCAATGATTGTCACTCACGTCGAAACATTTAGGAAAGTAGGGCGTAATGCTCCATTTAATTTCAAAATTCAGTTTCTCACGTAGATAGTCGAACTCATTCCTCCAAACAGTGACAGTCTACAGTCTAACTTAGGTTGGTGATGGGCTCAAAAATATCGCTCGTAGCTCTCACAGGACTTTCTGAATCAGCGCTACAACCTCAGGCTGCGAAAAGCAGTGTGTGAGCTCAATTTATGATCATATTGAGTGATGTCATGCTGCCCGAAGCCAAATATGCTCCTAGATGAATTTGCCGCATAAAAAACTGATTTTCACTGCAATTTGAAATAATCATTGTTATCTTCCATTATCATACCTCTATTAAATTGTTTAAATTACAATATAATCTTTTATCTTTGAATTTTACCATGAACACAGCACGCTCATACATTAGTCGTAACATCCACAGTTGGTTTACCTAGAGTACTTTATAATAACTAATTGCCTGAGACACTGAGTTCAAGATTCAATCAGATGACTGAAACCAGGCCGAATTTCAATATCTTTCAATAAATAAACCGAGTACAAACGATCCGAACGCAAAACGAAACCTGAAATCCAAAACAACATTTTGGCGAATATGAGTTTATGGTTATTTCTTATATAGTGAAAAAATAGAGACGAGTGTTTCTATTGAACCGTCAAGTATGTATTTTCAATATAATAATAATTGTAAGCCTTTGGACTTGTAGATAGAAATAAATTTGTTCCTCTTACTGAGTCATTCGAGTGAATAATCAGCATAATTTTAGACTCAATCATAACCTTCGCTTCTTCTAAATTTTCCTCAAAGATTTAGACGAATTGACCCACACTTTGTAATATTGTATTCTCGTAATTACGATACTTCGACCTTCCCCTATTTTACTTCCAAATAACCTGAATGATGTTGTTATTTCGACAATCTCTTCATGATCATCATGATTATTTTACTTCGACTTCCGTTTATGATGATTCTACTTCGACAATCTCTCATGAATATTATAGTTCGACCTTCTCGCTGTTATTTTTTTCACTATCAAATTGCCTGCGTGGTATTTCGATTACATTGTATATCCATGATTATGTCGACATGATCTTTCGGTTCGATTTCATATTCAATATGAACCAATGTAAATTAAGGAAACGGAGAATGAAAAGCGATAGAGTTTTACGTCCACATTTTCCACTATTTTAACGGGGCGTATTAAGGTTACGAAGACATGGAAACCACAACTGGATTAGTCATTTGTGTTCAATAGTACTTGAATTGAATATATTTATTCATAAAACTGCATTGATGAAATGAAAGAAATTGGCAAACCAGGATGTAAAAGTATTTACCGTTTACAATTTGCTTTTTTTTTTTTAAATTATTTAATCCTTTAGTGAACTCTTTGCTGGAGAAAAAACTCCTTCAGGAAGATTTCAAGTATTGTGGAGGCGTTGCTTCTAAACCTTCTTGAAAACACTGTTCGTTACATTCAATGAACACCATGTTCCCTTAACCTTTGTAGTTGTTTATCTTAGTAACAAAAACCGTAGTAAAGATTACAACTTGCCCCATCCCGCTGTTTACTTTCCATCTAACTAGGACTTGTTAACTTGCTAGTTTTTTTACAATCTAATTTAGCACTTTCAAACTACTTTGTGTATTCTAACAGTTTATGTCTATAGTAGACTAGAGAAATGTGACACTGAATAAAGAGAAAATCTTCACATATTTCCTCTTATCTTACCTAATTTTCGAAGTTTTGTCAGAAATTCAAGTGTTCTTAAGCAGCCCACGAAAATAATTGGTTGATAGTTGTTGATTTTATACAACCGACAAGATCCGAGATTTTGTACTAATTACAAAGGTACTCGTGTGACGGTTATCTGGATGTGTATCGTAGAGGTACTGCAGATACTATCATTTGTTCTTCATTTACCATAATCTATTCGTCAGACACTATGATCTATGCTCCAGATACTATGATCTGTTCTTCAGATACCATAATCTATTCGTCAGACACTATGATCTATGCTCTAGATACTATGATCTGTTCTTCAGATACTATGATCCGTTCTTCAGATACTATGATCTGTTCTTCAGATACAATGATCTGTTCTTCAGATACTATGATCTGTTCTTCAGAGACTATGATCTATTCTCCAGATACAATGATCTGTTCTTCAGATACTATGATCTGTTCTTCAGATACTATGATCCGTTCTTCAGATACTATGATCTGTTCTTCAGATACTATGAACTATTCTTCAGATACTATGATCTGTTCTTCAGATACTATGATCTGTTCTTCAGATACTATGATCTGTTCTTCAGATACTATGATCTGTTCTCCAGATACTATGATCCGTTCTCCAGATACTAAGATCTGTTCTTCAGAGACTATGATCTGTTCTTCAGATACTATGATCCGTTCTCCAGATACTATGATCTGTTCTTCAGATACTATGATCTGTTCTTCAGATACTATGATCCGTTCTCCAGATACTATGATCTGTTCTTCAGATACTATGATCCGTTCTCCAGATACTATGATCTGTTCTTCAGATACTATGATCCGTTCTCCAGATACTATGATCTGTTCTTCAGATACTATGATCCGTTCTCCAGATACTATGATCTGTTTTTCAGATACTATGATCCGTTCTTCAGATACTATGATCTGTTCTTCAGATACTATGATCTGTTCTTCAGATACTATGATCTGTTCTCCAGATACTATGATCTGTTTTTCAGATACTATGATCTGTTTTTCAGATACTATGATCCGTTCTTCAGATACTATGATCCGTTCTCCAGATACTATGATCTGTTCTTCAGATACTATGATCCGTTCTCCAGATACTATGATCTGTTTTTCAGATACTATGATCCGTTCTCCAGATACTATGATCTGTTCTTCAGATACTATGATCCGTTCTCCAGATACTATGATCTGTTCTTCAGATACTATGATCTGTTCTTCAGAGACTATGATTTATTCTTCAGATACTATTATCTATTCTAAAAATACTGTGGTCTTTAATCAAGATACCAAAATATAGTTCGAATAGCCTACATTTGACCGTTTAAACCGACATCGTAGGACCATTTCTGTCACCTATAATGGCCATTGTACCACTAGTATATAGGAAACATTGGGATAAGGTGAAACTATGAGATCAGTTTCAACTATTTTAGAAAATTATTTTAAATCCTGTATTTGAATAGTCCAAAAATAGCCAGATAAACATCTACTTTTTTTAATTTTTTCTCACATATTTCACATTTTTGTCATCAGTAGGATAAATATTGACAGTTTCAAATGATCAATGAATACTATATGACGTCATGTTTTATATTTGAATAAGCACATCTGAAGTTTCATTTATATAAATATAACTACATAATGCCGATATAACGATCGCTTAACAATAGTAAAAAAATATTGAGCGACTCTCTAAATATGTAGGAATTTCGTAGTTACATTTTAATAAGGAAACTTCAAATACATGTACATATCTTGATCACGGTAAGGATATCTTTGGAGTTTTTAGTCCGATTTTCCTGTGTCAGTGATGCAGTAAGGGTTGACAGTTGAAAATGAAAACAATTGGTCGTAAGCGAATCCTCATGCAAAATGTTTCTCATTGTACATTGACTAATCCAACATGGAGTAGTGGGACGTAAAAATCAATTTCATTAACAATATTTTAAAAAAACATCGTTTATAAAAGTGATATAGTGTTTACTTTATTCTGTAGCAAAATATGTTCCTCAAAGAAACAATCATTTTTTACAAGGAAAGCAACTTAGGTTCATGAGTATGCAGACCTTAAAGAGACATGTTACCGTAATATTACTGAATTTTTATACCCTAAACTCGTCACACGACTGAATGGATAAGTAGATTAAAATATTCATATTTATCATTTAGACACAGAATGACATTCGACTCTAGTCAATATTACAATGGTGTCCTCACATCTATGTTTGCTCTGAATTACTTCACAATACAGGTTGAGTATTGTGTCCCTACTGTGAAACTGTATTGAGATTCAGTGATTGAAACAGGTTTAAAAGAAGATAAAAATATTATCAGAAGGATGAAAATATGTGACTTACGCTATTTTTCTGTTCGCCATATTGTATAAGTATTTAATAAAATCCAATAGATGTTAATCCACACAGGTTTTCTAGTAAAATGTCACTTAAACTTGTCGTCAGCTATTTATACGTTTTCCAATAATTTTTTGTCGTCTGCTTCAAGTACAGGATTATCCAGTTGTCTTTTATCCTATGACGTCGTCGTCACTTGTAAAAAGTAGGCTATGATTTTAACTTTCTATTTCACGAATATTAATATAAATATTTTCCACGCTTGGATGATTCGTTTTAATCAAATGCCACTTTCACAAAATATCGAGATATAAATAGTAGCTCGTTGATTGTATGCGTTAACCGCACCTAATTTGCATAATGTCAATGTTGTCGTGCAATGGTTGACGATGAATTGTAGGCGAAGGGACAATCGACGTGAAATTTGAATGAATCAGTGAAAATATTTGCTGTGTAGAATGTCATCAATTGTTACATAGACCAGCCTATTTACGATTATAACTTTAAAAGGAAATCTAATGTCGTTTATGACCAGCCCTCTACGCCACGTGACAATCTTTTCCACGTGGTTTCAACTGTATAAAGTTTGGTTGATTCTAGAAGAATACGATATGGTAATAAATGGGCTACATCATTCAATTATTTGATGGAAAAGGTTAACAAAATGATTATGCAGTTACATAGCGTAAGTAAAAACGTCAAATGATTTGCCTGCATACACATATTGCCCAACCGAGTTTTCCCGCCTACTTCAGCTGACAACTGCAAGAATAGCTATCAGAGGCTGGAATAGAGGCAGATGTTTCAGAATATAGTAATGGGAAAAAAGACAACGCTAAAGCAGCTGTATTCAATATGCACTGTCCAAACTACTTCCGGTTCCACCTTTTCTGATGTACGTAGTAAAAAGTAGGTTCTGAAAGGCAAATGATATTTCAATAAAGAAAAGCTTCTTCACACCAATTCCAATACTGACGTATGGGGTAGCCCTGACTTCTTCTAACCGAGTATATGTCGTGTCATATCAATTGTGGTAGTGGAAGGAATACGAGATAGTTTTTTTAAAAAAAAAATGATAACTGAGCGCTATACTGAACTCGAGACTTGATTCAGCGTCGCCCACAAGTATGCTCGATATGCAAACCACAACAGTTTGAAGTGTGGCGATGTTCATATATTGAGGTATTTCCTGAATAGACCATTCATTGATTGAATAATGAAATAATTCGAGTACAGTGACTAGTGGAGAGGATATTAAATATCAACTGGAGGAAATAATAAAGATGTTATCAGTCCATCCTTGATAACATTGTCAATTACTGACGTTCAACTCTGGTGGAAATACGTGCAACCGATGATAAACAAGAGTCGTGGGTTGTTACTACCACATGCTTGCTTTTGGTAAAGGAAACACATAATAATAAAGTTCAGAGCAGAGATTTTGGAACTGTTTCCCCAATCTAAACCAGGGTTCAATTGAGATTCATAATTTTAAAAATGGTTTAGAATGTGAAATATTCGATCACTAAAAAGATTTGTTTTTTAAATGGGAGAGATTGTCAAGCAGAGAGGAATGAAGTAGGGGTAGTGGGGATGGGAAAGGGTTTGAGATATGGGGAAGTATTGGTAGAGAGAGATATGGCACTGGACCACAGAAGAAGAAGAAAGGGGTCTATGGTCAGTTCACCAAATTTAAAATAAACTAGATTTGGATTTTGAATATTTTCATAAGCAGCTTCAGTGGTCCAATTAAATTGAAGAGAATTACTTCCCTTGAAGTAAAACGTATATAGTATGTTACTACATGTAATTTATTGAATTTTTACTTCGCATTTTATAAAAATTCGGTAGCAATCAAAAATTGCCGGTTGAAATTCCAGATTGATGTCACCTTAGACGTCTAAGATCATATCGTAATTTTTTTAATATCTCTATGTATGGCAATTATAATTTTCATCTCATTTCTTTCTGAGCTCAGTTTAATTGTATTATATTTTGGAACCAGCGTACAAGTGGAATTCCCAATTTAAAGTCTAGAAAAATTTGCTTAAATATGTTAAATTCGACACAACGCCCTGTGCAATTAACTGTACTAAGCGACTTTGTAAACATGAATTATGAATAAGTATGTAAGAACGGTGTAAGTTATAAGTAAATAAAACAATTAAATGTTATACATACTTAAATTACTGATTTCAGTGTGGTCTTTCAATACAGTTAATATTACTCCATTGTAATGTGTATTACAATTCACTATTCATATAAACGACCTCCTTTGCACAGTAACTGGTAGTGCTATTATTCCATTCAGGATGACCGAAAATGGCATGAGAGACACATTAGATTGCCAATTTGCATCAGGTCGTTATATTAGTCGTTCAATTCTTAACCAGCAATCCTGTATCTTAGTCAAAATCCCACATTATCACCATGAGGGGGCTGAATTGAATTATAGATTCAAACTCAATGCACTTAACATGAGGCTAATATTTATTTATCCCATGCTTTTTTAAAGTCATTACTCTAGGTCACCGCTATCGTGCCCAGTTTGTTATGCTCTTTGATGAGATTGGGATAGTTTTCTCTTGCAATCGACAAATACACTAATATTATCAATGATTTTATTGTAATGAAACAGAAAACAAGATACAAGAAATTTGAAAATAAACATGGAATATCATTGAAATATAGGAATAAAACAGTACATTGTTACAAAGTCGTTTCAGATCAGATATATTGGGACTACTGTATTGCTAGGGTTACATTAGATACAAATGTACGTTTTACAAAAGGTTTTATCTAGAAGGTTTATCTTGCTTCACCATTTCTGCTTGGTGTGGATACATTTTTAAACGATTTGTCAGATTCTAAAGTATCGAGAGTATCTTTTAAAGGCAGTTGTTTAAGGTATGAAGGAGCAAGGAACAAAACTAAATAGTGGAAATTTACAGACTCATCATTTTTCCAACTTACTTTCGTAGAAAATATAAACAGAAGAGAACAGAGATCAAAAACCAAACAATGCAATATAAAAATAACAGAAAGCAGTGAGCAGATTTTATATGAAAATATAATGTATTTGTATAAAATATGAGCGATTAGCGTATTCAAAAGCATCACAAAACAAAACGGTCAAATAACTAAAATATAAAGCGCATTCCTATTTTTTTTCATTTGGTAGAGGAAAAAGGCGTACTGGGTTGGGGCCTAGGCTATTTCAGATTGAAATTATCAAGTGCTTGCGTTGGTATTAAATAAACTATTGCACTATATCTTGCATTATAATTCAAAAACAGAAAATCGAAGAGGCGAAAAATTCCAAACTTCGATTCTTAATAGTGCCTGGTAAATTTACTGAAAACCATGGTAAGCTAGTAGGAACTGAGGGTTTATGTATCGGTAGCTGTTGAATAGCATGGATATAATAAAATTACCTGTCATACAAAAATCAAAATTGAATCCTTAAAGTTTGAATATTTACATGGATAAATAAATTACAAAAGTAAAAAATATTTACAGAAAAAATTCAACCCAGTTTAGAAAGAGTTATTTCCCTTCTATCTATAAACGCACTGATGGAAAGTCAGAAAACCAACGTTGCATGATTTATTATTTCTGTAATCAGATTGTCTATGTCAATTGAAAACGCATAGGTCCAATGTCAATTTTCTATGGTTTTCTTAGTGCCATAATTCAGATCCTGATATTGAAAAGTGTTTCGGATGTTTTGTCACAGAAGGTTGTAGAGTTGTTTGCAGTTCACTGAAGGTTTTTGCGGATATGACGGTCTTTAAAACATTCAATTAAGAATCGTTATCCGAGTTGTTGTTTTTTTATTTAAACTTTCAATTTCAAGCCTTTCTTTGGTGCTGGGGTTTTATATAACTTGAGCCGATGTAATAAATTGGTGAAATTCCCCAAATCGATGACACCATTTTCCACACCCATGGTTTTCATGAAAAATTCAATTTCGATATCCTCTAAGCATCTTCCTGTGGCTGTTTTCAATGTTTTCAAAGCCTTAACAGCTTCCTCATACTCTAGCAGACCACTACCATCTGTATCCATATCTTGAAATTTCTGTACTATATCGTGAGCACTGTAAAGAGACAATGTTTGTTTCCATTAAAATCAAATTAGAAAGGTCAAGTCACTTTGTTTCTAAATTGCAATTATTCCATCGCAATATCCCAAATGTATATTTCTTTCAACAGCTTCTGGAGGGAGTTATTAATTCCCAAATCTTTGGATAATCATTTGTGCAAAAAGAAAACCTCCTGAAAGTTACATATGTCTAAAGTTTTTTCTTCTCTTTTTAATAAAATACCAATTAAATTTTATTTAGTACGAAACAAACGATAGAGCGCTCAGGGATCGAAAAACCAAATTATATAAATTATAACATCCGGTTTTTGCGAAGTGCTAATGGCGACGTCAATGCCTTTACAAAACAATGGCGTAACGTCATAAACTTCTCCATCAACTGCGCTGTAAAGCAGGGTATGGGTTGTCTTCAGGACAAAGTTTTTAATTTTTTGGAAAAATATCACAAGTTTACTAATAACTGGAAGATAGAAAATGGGAAAACAGAAGAATGGTAAAAAGGAACGTCGAGAGAGTCTGGGATTGGGCGAGCTAACGAGAAGTGGCAAATCAAAGTAGGCTAAGACATTTTCATTTTAAAATATTGCAGAGTTTTTAAGGATGTTTGGTTATTATTCCAATCGCCATCTTCCGTGCAAGTTATGTAAAGAGTTCATTGATTGGTCAAAAAAAGACTCATTTGGTAATCCTATGTGTTTTTCTTAAAGCTGAATCTGGGTCGAACCTGATAGTTCTGTGGTAGATTATAATTGTTAATTATTCTTATAGAGTCGAAGAAGAAAGAGAGCTGTTGAAATTACAACAGGAGGGGATCTTGTATCTAGATGATATACGGATTGGAGAATCAGGGTTCTCTTATAACATAATGAATGAAGATAGATCTCGACGTAAAAGTCGTACACAGATTCCGGAACGGATGAGACCATTTAGCACTAAGACAAAGCGACCATGGCTTTGTCAAAATCCAATGAAATTATCTAACCCCAAACCGCAAGATTTTCTACTAGGATTGGAGCCTCTGGGTAGATTTTACCAGAGGCGTTTACTCGAAAGGTATGAGTTGCTTTAAAGACCGAAGACCTTGAAAATTGAAAATCCTGCACCATTTTAACGACCAAAGTCAATGAGTTATTTGTGTTCTGGTAAAAAGTTAATTAGCCTATATCATTCAGTCCCTATTTTTTCTGGAAATAGCTGCGACCTCACCGAAGACAGGCGAACTCAGATGTCAGAGACTAAAGTCCATACACTCTGAAAATTGACCGGGTCTTAAGGTTTTGCTGTATATTTCCCATGCGGAGAAAAGTGTTACTTTATTTTCTAATTTCTGATTTTAGGAAAGTAACTGACCAAGAATGGCTTCAACTGAAAAGGGCAGAATCTCGGATGATGAGAGAGGAAACCAGGGAAAGAACTTACAAAGATAAAAAGGCAAAAGAAACTGTCAAGAAACCTAAAATTAATAGAGAACTCTGCGTGGATTTGACTCAGCGCCATTCAAAAGATGAAGATAAAGATCAATTGTATTAAAAATAAAATATTGAAATCTTACAGCGTTTTAAATATCGTATTGAATTTATGGGCACCAGTGAGTATAAAATTGTGCTTTCCCAACTTACAAATTAATCTCAACATGTTATTATTCATTTTATAAAGCTCAGTTTTAGCTATCTGTGAAATGAACATCGGAAGTCACAAACGTCTCGAGAAAGAGCCACGCTCGTAGGTAAGAGGTCGTTTCAGATAAAGTGGTAATCGTTCTTTGAGAGACATTTCTAAACCTCAAGACTTAAATAAAAATATGTAGTCTCACCTTTCTCCTGCACATTCATAAAACTTGTGGAATTCCCAGATACTCATTAAACCATTTTGATCTTTATCAAATGTTTCAAACATAACAATAGCTTGTGGTTGCTCGAGGTTAAATTCTTTCATTAACATGTCGACTGCTTCATCTTTGTGTAAAGTTCTGACTTTATCGTGTATATATCTATCAAAGATATCTGTGACTTGTTTTCTGAAAGAAGAATTAGCCTTATGATAGCTTTTTATGATATAATTGATCCAGTGCCAAATGTATAAATAGAAATCAATGTACCATTCATGGAAATCAATGTACCATCCATGAAAATCAATGTACCATCCATGAAAATCAATGTACCATCCATGGAAATCAATATACCATCCTTTGAAAGTTTTCAGCTGAGCCATCAATGTTCATCAATGGTAGCTGGAAATCATTGAATCATCAGCGGATATCATTGTACCATCCACAGATAGCTTTGAGCTGAGCCATCAATGTTCATTTCCATAAGTGGAAATCACTGAATCATCAGTGGAAATCATTCATATATGAAGAAAAATTCTACTTACGGAACTTTTCTTTGAAGAGCCATTTTATATGTTTATTTTGGAATTATTAGGTAATATGGAATCTGAAATAAAATGAAAGTATATTAGTGGTAGAAATATAGCTATAAACTGTTCAGGATGTGATCAATATTTCAAAAACCTTCCTATTCAGGCTTTTCTGAAGATAAATTCCTTGATTTGTACACGAATTAAGGTCCAAGATGTCTCGACTGTAAACTATCTCTTAATGGAAAGGTATATTCATGTAAGAAGTAAACATTGTCTTTCTGTACTATTAGAATCAGCTTATTTATAATCGTATTAACGTGTTACCATGGAAACTCGAAAACATGGTATCTAAATAAATCATACGTATAAACACCACAATATAACATGGTTTTCATCGGCATATAAACTTTATGTACAAAAACTTCAATAGTATAGAATTTCTTAAAATAAATCGTAAAATAAATTCTGTGATGACTATGGAACATTTTATCACATTCCTAAAGTGTCCATCACTACAATGATTTTGTTAACTCTCTGATTTTCTGTTTCCGTGAGCTATTCAAGATTTTTTGAGAATAAATCTTATACCATAGAATCGACTGTATCACATTTAAAATGAATAACAAGTCGGATGTTTTGGTTTTTTTTCTTTTGGTTGTCCGCGGTGTTTGCGGTTACCATGATGGTTATCGATAGTGGTATACGGTGGAGTTATTATATATAGATATATTGCTTTATTTCAAATAGGATTGATTTTTTTTACTTCTTATCCAGAAATCTATACCCAAAATTTTTTATTTTAGATTCATTATCCATCAAATATCTGAAACATTTCATGACCTGATAATATACGCATTAAGTAAATATTTGATACGGTTGCTCGACTTTATAGACACCATTCTGTGAGGTATCGTATTAAATAACAAAGTTACGCCCTTTAATATCTGGTTTTACCATTAATATAGGTAATAATAAACCTCATTCTGAAGAATTCGTGGTTATTTTCAGATTTAGTCCAGCCAAACTGTTATTAAGTCTTAAAAAAATAAACATTGCCAAGGTACATCAAAATGCCTGGTTCACAACTCTTTAGACCCGAGGATCCTCTTTTTCTATGTCAAGACGTCCCTGGTACCCCCTCTGTTAACAATAGGCAATATTTGAAAAATAGAACACATAGTGAAAAGATAATCCAAGCAAACTCTTTACAGATATAATCTTGTATTTCTAAATAAGGGCTGATAGGATAACTTCGATATCAAAATGAATTCACCCAATTGTTCTTATACACAGAAACCTTTCACAATCAATATAGGATTACGTAAGATTTTTAAAATCGACGAAATAAAAGGTAAATGTTTTAAGTAATGTAAAGATATCTCCTGTCTGTTATTGAAAGTAGGCCTATATCAATTGATTTATTACAGTTTTATATAAAATACAGGCTATATATCATCAGATATCATGTAATCCACCACGTATACATTTCTGATAACTCTTCTATAACTTAATAAGATAATACTTAACATAGTCTAATAGAACTAGCAGAAAAGTGATGCCAAAATTTCCTGATATCTCTTTTATCTTATAGACTGTCTAGTGACTAATTCCAGGGTGCTATGATCAAGAGCGTCAATAACTAAGAAATAAGAAGACTATATTACTTGGTATTTAAAAACTGAGACCTATATATCTTAGAAATTACAAAATTGTTTCCTAATTACAGAAAAGTGAATGATGAAGATCAGTTCAATAACAGCAAAATTCAAAATAATAACATCTTTGGAATTAAGGAAACTGTAGACAAATTCCAGGATGCCATGGCCAGATTGTCTGTCGAAGAACAAGAAGATGACAGCATATGTTCATTTTCCAAATCTTCCTGATACCTCTTGCTGGATACCTTTTGTTATTTCCAGAAAGCCATTATCAAATAGATCTTTATCTTTCACTCACTTTATAACACAAAATTTTGATGTTTTTTGTTTTCTTCCGTGTTCTATAAGATCATAACTGAACTAGCCTACAACTATCAGAGAAGACTAATAAAACTACACAAGCGAGATCTTACCTGAATTTTCCAACCAAAGTCAAAAATCTTCAAAACGAAAAGAATTTTAATCGATTAAGTAAGTTTTTGATATATATTCAAATATCGCATATCATCCTAAATATATCCCGAACTAACAGAACTCTGATATCTCTTACCTTTTAATAGAACTGGTCCGTATGAAATGTTTGTTCTTGGAACTTAATGCACGAATAATCTTAGAATGTTATGGCACAACTTGAGTTCTATCAAGTTTATATAGTGTACAGATAAAATTAGTTTTTGTGGAACACCCCTCCACATAATCAGGTGATATGAGTCAGGAACCATCTCGAAGACTTGCAGACAGTTAACCGATAGGTGTGCTATGAATCATTGATTCCATTGGGATAGGAGGGAATCCTCAATGTTCGAATTCCATAATAATGACGACATAAAAACTTGTGGTTTTAATTTAGAATCATCTTCATTCATTGGTAGATATTTCACAGACATGACGTCATGTAGCGATCTGTTGGTTTGTTTTTTACGTACACCGATATTTTGATTGGTGCCTATTTTAAAACCATGACGAAATATCAATTTTGATAAATTTGTTTATTAGGTAGCTTATATATTACTGATAAATATTTGAGATATTTTGGAGATGTTTTCATTGTTAAGGTGTTGTGGTTTTTGGTAGTAACTCAGCCAGTTGGCAAGGTACTATGACTAATGGTACCACATGCGTTTAATTATTAGATGAGTAGATTATAATACGCTCTAGTACCTATCTTATAATACGCCCACAGCCGTATGGAATGGTATTATAAGAGCTGGTAATACGTAACAAGCTGTTCACCAGTCTTTTGATTCCAACATTATAGGACCTCGTAATACTCTGAAATAAGTCTCTTTCACTACGGTCATCTTCATGGTAAAAAGTTGGTCCGAAAAACGAGACTGGGATTTAAAAATCGATTCTGTTTTCAAAAGTTCTGGTAACTTACATACGTATTGTTCGAAAAAACTGAAACCTTTCAAAAAATACGAAAATTTCATTATTCCTGATGTTTTCTTAAGCTTTACTCAGTTAGCGTATAAGAGTTTGAACCACAGGTAAGAACATAAATACCAGTTTAGTTCAATTAAGACTGAATTACGTTTCAATTCTACATTTCAAGAACAAGGATTTTAACTCTTCATGTTTTTCCTAACAGACGTCAGATTTTACATGTGATTATTCAATCAGAATAAAGGTTTGTAAAACAAATATTTTACTTACCGTTTAGCGTATTCCACTTTTAGCACCAAAATGTAGCCGGTATCTTCTGCACAGCAAACTGTAGAAGATGAGTTCAAACAGTAATTCTATATGTATAGTCTCGAATATCAAGCTTTTCTCTTTAACATGCTTTAAGTCCTTGAACAATCTTGATTATCCAGCCATTCGCAGGAACTTTTGACATATTATGTCTGATAAGATACATCTGTGCTTTTAAGAACTTTGACAGACAAATAGAAGTATTCTTTTCTTACCAATTATTCACTTTGAGTTCTCTTTTATTGTCGGAAAGCAAAAACAAAGGCCTTTGTGTCAGCGAGTTTCTGACTAGTCATATGGCTTGCGAGAAGCAAGTGTCTGAATAGTCAAAAAGTTATCAAGATGCTTGCAAAGAGTTTGTAAGTTTCTGACAAGTCTGTTGGCTATCGAGAGGCCTTTTCAGAGTCAAGAAAGTGTCTGACTAATCAAATAGCTATCGTGAGAGTCAGCAAGTGTCTGACTAATCAAATGGCTATCAAAAGGCTTGTTAAGAGTCAGCAAACGTGTCTGACTAGTATAAGAAGCTATCGTGAGGCTTTCAAGGTGTCAGCAAGTTTCTAACTAGTCCAATAGCTATGGTGAAGCTTTAAAAGATGTCGGCAACTATCTGACTAGTCAAATGGCTATCGACAGCTATTTGACTAGTCAGAAACTTGCCGACTCTTGACGATAGCTTTTTGACTGGTCAGAAACTTTCTTAAATCTACAATAAGACTCACTAGTTAGACACTTGCTGACTCTTTGCAAGCCTCACGATATCTATTTGACTAGTCATTAATTTATTAAAATCTTCAAGGTTCTGTGGAAGTTACAGATTGAATTCATTTTTGCCATAATCAGACAGCTAATTCGGTACACACCGTGTTATGGTGGTTACGATATTGATAACGAAGCCAATATTTAAAAGTTATTTTGGCATCCTACTACCGGCAAAACAACATCATCAATGATAAGTAATTAGATCACGGCTATTTAATCTATTTCGTAATACAGAAACTTATATCTTTAACTTACTAAGCAGCAGATTTTGCATTAATATTTATGGAAAAACTCAAGCTTAATGTTCTGTGGTAGATCTGAAATGCTGGCTAACGTGAAGTAGAGCGCGATAGTACCATCGAGGTGTTTTTCAATCCTGTATGCCCCCGTCAGTGATATATGCCCCATATCACTTTCAAATCGAAAAAGGACATAATGCAACTGTCATGGCAAATTTTACTAATGGCCCAAAACATGCCTTATTCTTCATTTGACAAATATAAAGCAGAAAAAATACTACTATTCTTTCCATGTTCCGCTATCTGAAATGTTTGCAACACATTACAGAAACGATGACCAACGAATGAGAATCACATTTCATATGCTTTTAAGAAAACCGAGAAAAATGTCCTATCTGATTGCAAGGTGTTTTTTTTTAACGGAAAATGAATGAAATCTAATAAGAAATTCTTTACAACAGGTGAAATACTGCAAAGAAAAAAAAATGCCAGAAACAGAATCCTTAAATCACTTTGAGAAGGAGTTATATTTTAACCTATAGACCTCTAATTTGACCTATGACCTCAATAGACAAAAGTTTCTTTCTGTACGAAATAGTTCATTGATAAGATTTGAATGGCACGTGCCTGTCAGTGGTAATTGGAACTAATAAACGATAAAGAGAACAACTAAAGAGAGTGTATACCCATTACCTACTAGGTTTATATCTTAAACGTTCTACCAAACGATCAGAGTCGTTAAAGCATATCTAGCTTGGATCCAAGTGTGCAAATTGTTATTGGCAAAGGCGGGCAACTTCATTTTTGTAAATATAAAGTTGTTTTCAAGACGTACATATTTTCCTATTTTATAAACTAGTAGTATGAAGATTGTCAGTCTAAACCGTAAAGGTATCAATTGCAAGAGCCATTTCATCAAACATGTATATCGGGTTCTGTTCCCTGAAATACCTGTAACCTTGACATGCAAAATTTGCGAAAATGCATGTCGGATCATTATATTCTCTTTAAAGCCCCCACTGTTATAAACAGATATGTTAAGTAGAATGAAATAGAGAGTAAGAAGGTGTAGTTAATTCAGTGCCAATCACTGACAGGTTTCTGTTATTTATTTTTCTACATTTTATCAGGAACACGTAATTCAAAATTCCTAGAAATTTTAGTTTGCTTGTTTGTTGAATATAGTGTACCGCTCTTCAGCCGATTTTAAAGAAGGAGAGAATGATGTTCTAGGATGGTCCATCCATTTTAATGGCGGTTAAGTAGAACTGAAAGAATCTAGGAACATCTGGATTTTCAGAAACTGCTATAATCTGTCTGCAATCTCGAAGAATCTAGTCAATCTCTGGAATTATCGTAGTTCAACAAAGAGAGCTTAAAGAGAAAGAAAAACCAAAGAACACCGTTTCATTTCAGACAATCCAAATTTCAAAAAATGAACAATTGATATGAAATTTATGTAAATAAGACACAAAGAATAAGTAAAAAGGTGTATTAAATAAACGACCTATATAGATTATAAATTATTTATACCATAAAATATGGTAGAACCATCTGATAAAGCAAGAAAACGTACAAACATACGCGCGGTAGTCGCGTTCATTTGTCTTCCAGGCTTGAGTATATATCAGTCAAGCCTTGCCTCCATTTGTTTTTAAATCCAGATCGGTAATCAGCATCAAATGTAAAATAAAGAGCAGTTAGATTACTTTACTACAATGAACAGTAATGTAGATGTTACACACCATGAGACGTACCGTGAAATAACGTTTATTGGGGTGAACCTTGCTGACAGGAAGGGAATTGGGTAAGGATTCCAAACGAAATCATGTTCTACCATCTAGCGAAAGTTGGATCTCGTCAACGAAATGTGCAGTAGGAATCTGCGATCGTGCCGTTGATCGCAGTCCCTACTTATCGGTCGAAATGCGACTGGTGCCACGGACGCCTTGAAACGCAAGTCGACTGGAACCCACCGGAGAATCATATCGTGATAAGCCTCTAATCATCAAAGTAGACAATCATCATTATTATTACGATTGATGTATATTCGAAGTTTTGCCAATCCTCCAGAATTTGGTTTAAATGTAAAGCGTCTGTTTCGTGTAAACATGACAATATAAACATCATCAAGAGTCACATGAATAATTATCGGAAAGAAAATCCACGTGAACGTAAATGGCAAATCTAACGAATAACCAGAACATAAAACTCTTTTAGATTGCTACCGTATCGACATTCAATGGTGTTCAATCCTTCCTTACTCTAATTTTAATCCAGTTAGTAAACCGAGACTTCCAGACATGATAGAACCATGATGTGTGAATCTGGCATAAACAATCCCAAATATAGATTCTCTCAATGATACCGAACGCGGAAAGGTCAAAGGTCACGTAGCTACCAGAACTGGCAAGCAGAACGATTCTAAAAATAGCTCCAATGTGCGTTTTAGAAGTGGAATCGAGTTTTCATGCAAGTTCGCTAAAAGAACAGGGCCAAATTCTAAGCAGGAATAAATTTCGATTATCGGTAAGTAAAGAAAAGTTTATAAGTTTGAGTGTTAAGGCTATGGCATATCCCATGTAAGATCAAGGACATAGTTTTGGCACCACGTAGAATTATTCTGGCACTTGCTTTCAGGAAGAATAATTGTCATAATGTTGAAAAAAAATATACCATCTAATCTAAACAGTCGTTACATATCATCACGTGAAGGCGCCATAATGGATTTTATACGATCTTAAGAAATTCTTCTGAAGTGAGTATTTGAAGAAATTTTGCAAATTTCCATTCTTTAGAAGATATATGTATTATAAGAAATGGAATGGAATGATGTATTTGATAGAGGTCGTGTATATTTTGAGATATTCAGGTTCCACACCTGAGGTAATTTCTACCATCTTGGAGAGCTATTTTTAGATCTGTAGTTGTGAAGTAATGGAATCATGAATGGGGAGTGTTTAACTGTCGGGGGTATAATGTTTATGTATTTCTCAATTAGATTTTAACTTTCTAAACTTCTGCTTGTCTCTTATCTTTCTCAAGTCAAAATATTTATATAAAACGAATTTGACATGTTCACTTACAATAAATCATATTATCTAGAGAAATTTAAGCTATAAATATTTGATCAACCAAATTTTTGTCAGCTGTATCATTTGACAGAATGCAAGTTCGTTTACAATACAAAAACAAAATGACAAATGGAATCTAAGTTTCCTGTTATCCCAAGAAAGAAGACATTATTGATCATATGAAGTCTTTACTTGGATTATAATTCTTCCTTTGATAATTGATTGTTAGCAAACCAGGTGTATGATTTTCAATTTTGAAATGATAATGGTCCCGAATTCTATTTTCGTCAACTATGTTTTCATTTCGAATCTCCGGGCATGTTCATCGGCATGGTTCCTCGAATTTTAATCTACTTCCCCTTTAAAGGTGGGTTATATTGCCCCAACGATTTAACTCGTCACGTAAGTCATGTTTAACTTATCTGCAACAAATAATCAAATGGATAATGGAATATAAAAGAAATCTAAGAGTATTTATTTGATGAAGAGTTGAGTTTTGAAACCAATGTATTTAGATAAGAGAACCTTGAAGCTATCAGATTGTGAGGTCTGTTAATTGTTAGACCTAACATCCGGTAATAAATAATTTATAAGTTTAGTTGAAATGAAACTCAAGATATAATACTCAGTGGCAATGTGTCAGAATATACCAAATCAATTCAATTTTTCGAAAATTTTCTTGAGGGAACCCTCTCCGACGCACCATCAGAGTTTCCGCATTTTGAATTCAGCCTCGACAGCTCTCCCTCCATTGAGTCAATCTGCCCCCTATTTATACCCCCAGTTTCCGGACGTTGGGGCCACCACTGATAATACTCACCTTTTGTCAGGATCAGTAGTGGAATTAGATTTTATAGAATCCCATGTTTCATGACGACCACTTACAGCAGTGATTCTTAATCTATTTAACCATTTAAACCCCAAGAGCTATCACGAGGACCTTTCACACCACAAAAATTTGTTTCATCCACATTTTCAACATGTGTTGATGTGAGGTGCTTTCTCGATTAAAAATAAATTCTTCTCCTACACCAGTTGGCCACACCCTTGACACCCTAGTCCCACATCCTAGGTGATGAAAACACCCTAGGTTAGGAACCAGGGACCTATTCTTTTTCATGACCAGGATTATAATTGTAGTGCCGAGAGTCTCCGATTCCAGTATTGAATCAATCAATTCCATGTAGTATTAAAGTGTTAATGATATAAAACCCAAGAAGTCATTTCAGTTACTGATAGTTTTTAATTGCCTAAATAGCTAAGTCTATAGTAACTGAATGAAGACACGAATATTTACATTCTCCTAGTTGTTAATTCTAGTGAGAATTGTCTTTGGAATTTATTTATTTATTTATTTTTTGATGTAGTAATCAAAGTAGAATGTGAAAAGTTTCCTTAATCTACAAGGCTAAAAGTGAAAGCTTCTATAATCTACAAGGCTAAAAGTGAAAGCTTCTTTAATGTGCAAAGTTGATAGCGTAAAGTAAAATAATGAGTAGAGTTAAATGAAGTAATTATAGAAATCATATGGTTACCATCTGTAGAAAGGTTAACTAAATAACACTATTAATACACTGTTTACTATTACATATTGATCTTGATTCTCTCGAGTACCTGTAGGATGAGCAAACGGTGAACTTGTTCTCTCGAGTACCTGTGGGATGAGCAAACGGTGAATTCGAATTCGAGAACCTGAGGGGCTGTTGCTTCTAGCATCACAGAAGTTTCTTTTTTCCATTATCCTTTTCTAGACCGTTATTTTGTTATGATGTTATCTCACTCGCTGTGCTGATGATACCATAATGTATATCTCGACCTTCTCAATGAATCAGACAATAGACAAAATTATTTACGTGGTGTATCACCACAAAGTAAATAATTGTGAAAAAGAATACCATATTGTTACAATTGGCAAAGATTATTGTGATATACAATGGTCATATTCCAGATGAGGTGCCAAACTTTGTAATATTTGAAACTGGTTTCAAAATATAAGTCATGGTAGGCCTACTCATGTTATCATTGGAATACAATCCACCCGTAACACACTTCAATTCCCTAATTCAATTTTACCATAGTGGTAGTGGCAGGTGTCACGTGCGAGGCAGATCATGGTTACTTTTTTCGAAACACCTGATGGCACTTCTCTTTGGAGGAGTCCACTTCTACACCACTTCTACTCTCGATTTTGATTATCGGAATTGTCCTGTTTGTACGGATTTTTTTTTATCAGATAACTTCATACTATACCTTCAATACAACTGGTCGCATGTTGTTTTTACAGGCTATTCTTTCACTATATAAATTGATAAAAAATTGAAAGTCGTGTGCCAAAGGCGACCTAGCCTCTTTTCTGGGAGAGGGTAAAAATGCCACTGTTTATTACCGATCATTGGTACTTGAGGTTTTTTTTCCATTGTTGAAATTGTTATTCTAACCGAAATATTGCAGTGAATTTTACCAATTACCAATATCTATGTTGTGTCTAGGTTCGAACGTATGTGACGCCGAAACAGTATGTAGGCTTCTGGTTGCTTGAATTGCACGAGGTCACATGACGTCATTCACTTTGTAGTAGGTCGGCGGGCTGACCGCCATTGTTGTAAGAATTTCATGTATAATAAATTTAAGTTTTAATCAACTATGCATCTTTATGGCCATCGCAAACACAACAAATTGGCGACGAGGATGAACCTGAAGAAGAATGGCTGGTAATTTAGTAGATTTGTTGCCTCCTCCTTCACCTTTTCTCGCTTCACCCGGCGATCCACCGATTCCGTATCAAAGATGGATAGAGGGTTTCAAGAATTATCTAATTGCTAATGCCTTAGACGGCGAAGATGTCTCCGATGACAGAAGAAAAGCAATATTGTTTCATTGTTTGGATGATGAAGGACAACGAATATTTAGAACTTTGGCCAACACAGATACGTACACAAATGCACTCGATTTGGAAAACGAAAGTCGGTCATTATGTCTCGAAATACATTTCAAGAAAGAGTTCAACGTCCAGGTGAGAAAATAATTGAATTTATTACTGCCTTGAATGAACTGGCTAAATACTGTGAATATGGTGATTTGACAGATGAAATCATCCGAAGACATTTTATTACGTTCACGTCTATGAAACGAATTAGGGAACGCTTGCTTCTAGAGCCAGACGATACTACTCTCGCTAGAGCAACTGAAATAGCCCAGTTGGTTGAAGATGCACATTTCCAGTGCAAAGCTATGACGAAAAATGGTCAAAAAGTCGAAAATTCGTCAACAACGTCAGAAGAAAACAAAGTCCAAGGTGTACGTAAGAAAAACTACGGTGCGCCATCGAGGCAAAGAACTCAAAGTCAAAACTACGGAAACAATTATGTGCCAAGACAAAAATCAAGTGTTGGTCAATATTTTCAAAACTATGATAGAAATCATTCCAATGCTGGAAATCAGCATTGTACTAATTGTGGATCATCATTGCACAGAGCTAATAGTAATAACTGTCCTGCAAGGGGAGAAACTTGTAATTCTTGTGGAAAATTTAATCATTTCGCTCGAGTTTGTCGTTCAACAAGACAATCACATAATTCGGGACAACAGAGACGTTTTCAAGACCAAAATGCAATTAGATATGTTGTGGATCAAGGTTTCTACAACAAAAGCAACGATAATGAAGATAAATTGGTTGATAATAACTTTGAAATTTGTACGATTCGACAAAATGAACATATTCGTCAGTGCCAAAATGGTCCTGACGAAGACTTTAAAAGACTTGTTGTTCGTATTAATGACATTCCCTGTTCTTTATTAATTGATT